>NC_142185.1:4110420-4436045 GCF_026936395.1 Plectropomus leopardus
GAACCCTGACAGATGTGGATGTAAACTTAAAGTGCAACATGACTGGTGCACGGAGGCATACAACTGGATGGCAGGATTTGGAATGTGCAGTGTCTCCCATAGTGCAGTATGTAACGGGTGTAGTGAGGACCCAGATGCAGTACAACCGTAACCAGGATTAGTTGGTAATAACTTTTATTCAGACCAACACAATTCAGACACGAAGCAGGATGAGGTAATTCAGCATACAGTTCGTTCTTCGGGTCGGAACCCACGACACAGTCTCTGGAGGGAGATCGAAGCAACGAGCCGAAGCTGACGTCACTCGGCGTGGATGTGGAGGAAACCCCGTAGCCCAACAGCTCGACAGCACGTGTGGAGTTACCGTCGAGGAGAAGGCGGAAGCGTGGTCAGGGACAGGTGGAGGTTCCGAAGCCGAGTGAGCAGTCCGATGATGCAGCGGTACCGATGGGGATGGACCAGGAGGATCGTCGGGGCCAGGCGGAGATGTCTTTACCAGCGAAGCAGATCAGGGACGCCAAAACAGAGCTCGAGGTCGAGGACAGAAGGCAGGTAGGTTTACCGGGGATCAGGCGAAGAGAGCAGGTCGGGGACAGGCAGGGTCGGCTTTCGGAGATCTGGCAGGAGAATGCTGGAGAGTCTTGCATAGTGCGTAGAACAATCTGGCAATGAGAGTGTGTGTGTGGCAGGCTTATATACTGGGTTGATTACTGATGAGATGCAGCTGGAGGTGAGTAGAGCAGGCAGAGTGGGCGTGGCCAGCAGGTAGAGTGAGCAGAGGAAGAGTGAATGGAAAAGTACTGAGGAGGGGGAGAGGAGCAGGAATCGTGACAGAACCCCCCCCCCAAGGGACGGCCCACGACGTCCCACCACGAACCACCGAAGGCGGGCGGGCGGGGGCCCGGAGGAGGTCAGAACTCCTCCGAGACCCCAGACACACTCCTGGCCGACATCACCGGAGTCCGAGGCAGAACCCACGTCGTCATCCCCGGGCGGTGCGGACACAGGAGCAGGACGGGAAGCAGAACCGGGACCCCCACGTGCCGAGGCGGATCCGGAGGGCTGGTCGGGATGTTGCCGATGGAACTCCTCCACCAGGTTGTCATCCAGGATCTGGCGTGCCGGAACCCGCGATCGCTCCTCCGGACCGTACCCCTCCCAATCGACGAGGTACTGAAGGCCCCTACCACGACGGGCGAGAGCGCAGCAGGCGGCGTACCGGAGAGGCAGGGGTCCCATCTATGATGCGGGGAGGAGGAGGAGGTCGGGACGGAGGTTGCAGAGGGCTCTCCCGGAACGGCTTGATTCGGGAGACATGAAAGGTGGCATGGACCCTCATGGACCGGGGTAATCTCAATCGGACCGCCACTGGGTTGATCACCTTGTCGATGGGGAACGGACCGATGAACTTGGGAGCCAACTTCTTGGAATCCTCCTTCAAGGGGAGATCCCGTGTCGACAGCCAGACCTTCTGCCCCACTTGGTAGGCTGGAGCCCGGGAACGACGCCGATTAGCGGCCGTGGCGTAACGTTCTGCGGACCCCAGTAGAGCAGATCGGGCCCGGGTCCAACCCTGGTGGCAGCAACGGATGAAGGCCTCCACAGAAGGGAAGGCGGTCTCCCTCTCTTGGTCGGGAAACAAGGGAGGTTGGAACCCATACGCACATTGGAATGGGGACATGCCGGTTGCAGAGCTGGTGAGGGTGTTATGAGCGTATTCTACCCACATCAGATGCGAAGACCAGGAAGCGGGATGTCTGGATGCCATACAGCGGAGTGCTGTTTCCATCTGCTGATTCTTACGTTCAGTCTGGCCGTTAGACTGAGGGTGGTAACCGGAGGACAGGCTGACCGAGGCACCCAGGAGGCGGCAGAATTCTCTCCAGAATGAGGAGGTGAACTGGGGACCCCGGTCCGAAACCACATCAGTAGGGAGACCATGGAGACGAAACACGTGTTCCAGGAACAACTCAGCAGTCTCTTTAGCAGATGGAAGTTTAGGCAGAGGCACGAAGTGAGCCATCTTACTAAACCGGTCTACCACTGTCAGGATAGTGGTGTTGCCTCCCGACAGTGGCAGACCGGTTACAAAGTCCACGGAGATGTGGGACCAGGGACGATGAGGCACAGGCAGGGGCTGAAGGTGACCAGCAGGAGCCCTCCGGGGAGCCTTATTCTGGCTGCAGACTGGGCAGGCGTTGACGAAGCCCGAGATGTCCTCGTCCATGGTGGCCCACCAGAACCGTCGTTGCACCACCTCCTTGGTACGGGCAATGCCTGGGTGACAGGTGAGCCGGGAACTGTGTGCCCACTGCAGAACCTCGGACCTCAGGTCTTGTGGAACGAAGAGCCGACCTGGCGGACAGGAACTGGGCCCCGGCTGGTCCTCCACTGCCGCTTTGACCCGCTCCTCGATGGCCCAGGTGAGGGCGGCCAGGAGACAGGAAGCAGGAATAATACTGTCCGAGTTGGAGGAGTCCCCCTCTCCAACCAGAAACTGACGGGATAGGGCGTCAGGCTTGATGTTTCGGGAACCAGGTCGGTATGACAGGGTGAAGGTGAATCTGGCGAATAACAGAGCCCACCGGGCTTGACGGGAGTTCAGTCTTTTTGCAGAGCGGATGTACTCGAGGTTCTTGTGATCAGTCCAGACGAGGAAGGGGACTTTGGTTCCCTCCAGCCAGTGTCTCCACTCCTCTAAGGCCAACTTAACTGCCAGCAGCTCACGGTTACCAATATCGTAGTTCTTCTCAGCAGGGGACAAACGACGAGAGAAGAAAGCACAGGGATGGAGCTTCTGGTCCTTGGCAGAACGTTGAGAGAGAACGGCCCCCGCACCCACATCGGAAGCGTCCACCTCCACCACGAATTGACGGTCAGGGTCCGGGATCAGGAGGATGGGAGCCGAGCTGAAGCGTTCCTTGAGAGTACGGAACGCTCCCTCCGCGGCCGGAGACCAACGGAAGGGGATGTTGCAGGAGGTGAGGGCCGTGAGAGGAGCCGCCACAGCACTGTAGCCCCGGATGAACCGCCTGTAGAAGTTGGCGAAACCCAGGAAACGTTGAAGCTGCTTGCGGGAATCAGGAACAGGCCAAGAGGTGACTGCAGAGACCTTAGCCGGGTCCATCTCCATATGGTTATGGCTTATGATGTAGCCCAGGAAGGAAACTGACGTGGCGTGAAACTCACACTTCGGCCTTCACAAAGAGGGAGTTGCTCAGCAGGCGTTGCAGGACGGTCTGGACGTGGTGAACGTGCTCTTGCTTCGTGCGGGAGAAGATCAGGATGTCGTCCAAGTACACAAACACGAATTTGTTGAGCAGGTCTCTGAGCACGTCATTGATCAGAGCCTGGAAAACGGCCGGGGCATTGGTTAACCCAAACGGCATCACCAGGTATTCATAATGTCCTGTTGGTGTGTTGAAGGCCGTCTTCCACTCGTCCCCCTCACGGATCCGAACCAGGTGGTAGGCGTTTCGTAGATCCAACTTTGTGTAGATAGTGGACCCTTGTAGGAGCTCGAACGCCGAGGCGATGAGAGGGAGAGGGTAACGGTTCTTTACGGTGATGTCGTTGAGACCCCGGTAATCAATACAGGGTCGCAGGGAGCCATCTTTCTTGCCTACGAAGAAGAACCCTGCGCCAGCGGGAGAGGAGGAGGGACGGATGATGCCAGATGCCAAGGCCTCCTTAATGTAAGTGTCCATGGCCTCTCTTTCCGGTGCCGACAGGGAATACAGACGTCCCTTGGGGGGAACAGAACCAGGAAGGAGGTCAATGGCACAGTCGTAGGGACGATGTGGGGGCAGTGACGTGGCCCTCATCTTGCTGAAGACCTCTCGGAAGTCATGATACTCTGGGGGTACCATAGAGAGATCTGGCGAGGAGCAGGAACTGGAACAGGGAGCTGGCACTGGCCTGACCGTCTGTTGAAGGCAGACCTGATGGCACGAAGGACTCCACCCCAAAATGGGCCCCGTAGACCAGTCGATGTGGGGGTTATGCCGACACAGCCAGGGGTACCCAAGGATCAGGGGAAGATTAGGAGACCTCAGCACATGAAAACGGATGGTCTCCAGGTGTATGCCTAGCAGGAGCATGGAGATGGGCGTGGTCTGGTGGGTGACCCTTCCCAGGAGGTGGCCGTCTAGTGCGCTGGCCGGAACAGGACGGGCAGAGGGTCCAGCTCGATCTCCAGCTGCCGAGCGAGTTCCTCATCAATGAGGTTAACATCAGCTCCAGAGTCTATGAAGGAGGCGAGAGTGTGGGACCCCTCACCCAACAGAAGCTGGACATGGAACAGGGGCCGTTGATAGGGGGCAGAGTTCAATGATCGGCTCAGCAGGATGCCCCCATCTACCGCTGAGCCCTCCCTTTTACTGGACAACGTGAAACAAAATGGCCGGCCTGGCCACAGTAGAGGCAGAGGTTCCCACGACGTCGTCTCTCCCGTTCCTCTGGTGACAAACCGGTGCGGCCCACCTGCATGGGTTCGGCTCCTGAGGTGGGTTCAGAATGGAGACCGGGGTTAGCAGGTGGCCCATGCTGATGAACGGAGAAACGGTGTTCAGCCCCCTCCAAACGTTGCTCTCTCCTTCTGGCTTGAATCCGCCTGTCTAGCCTCGTGGTCAGTTCGATCAAGCCATCCAATGAGTTGGGGAGGTCGAACGAAACCAGCTCGTCCTTAATGTCTGAGCTAGCCCGTTGAGGAAGGCGTCGCATTGAGCCGCCATGTTCCACTCACTCAGTCGAGCCCGGGTTCTGAAGTCGATGGCGAAATCAGCGACCGTTCGGTTCCCCTGTCTCTGGCTCAGAAGACCCCCAGTGGCGTCAGGTCCTGCTGGTACTGGTCCGAAAACCTTTCGTAGTTCCTCCGCGAAGGACTGGACGGAGGAACAAGCTGGCGTGCCTCTCTCCCATTCCGCCGTTCCCCTGGCGAGCGCTGCCGGTGAGGTGGTTAATGGTGAAGGCGACTCTGGCTCCCTCCGTGGCGAAGGTGTGTGGCTGCAGGGCAAACAGGATCGAACAGTTCGTCAGGAACGGGTTACAACCCTCTGGATCCCCGGCGTATCGTTCAGGAGCCCCCACCCGAGGTTCTGATGCCGGGCTGAGTGTCTGTGGCAAAACAGGTGAAGCTGGGGCTGGTGTTGGCGGAGCGTGCTGAGTCAGCGAGGAAGCCATCTGCTGCACTTGGGTGGCTAACTGCGTTAGCGCACGCTCCAACGCCGAAGCCGATTGGCGAGCTTCGGTTGCGTTCGAGGTGAGCTGTGCTTCGTGCTGTTGCAGCATTCCCTCGACGCGGGCAAGACGGGACTGGAGAGCGGTGTTGTCTGCTGGGTCCATGTTTGGCCAGATTGTACTGTAACGGGTGTAGTGAGGACCCAGATGCAGTACAACCATAACCAGGATTAGTTGGTAATAACTTTTATTCAGACCAACACAATTCAGACACGAAGCAGGATGAGGTAATTCAGCATACAGTTCGTTCTTCGACGTGAAACAAAATGGCCGGCCTGGCCACAGTAGAGGCAGAGGTTCCCACGACGTCGTCTCTCCCGTTCCTCTGGTGACAAACCGGTGCGGCCCACCTGCATGGGTTCGGCTCCTGAGGTGGGTTCAGAATGGAGACCGGGGTTAGCAGGTGGCCCATGCTGATGAACGGAGAAACGGTGTTCAGCCCCCTCCAAACGTTGCTCTCTCCTTCTGGCTTGAATCCGCCTGTCTAGCCTCGTGGTCAGTTCGATCAAGCCATCCAATGAGTTGGGGAGGTCGAACGAAACCAGCTCGTCCTTAATGTACGGAGCTAGCCCGTTGAGGAAGGCGTCGCATTGAGCCGCCATGTTCCACTCACTCAGTCGAGCCCGGGTTCTGAAGTCGATGGTGAAATCAGCGACCGTTCGGTTCCCCTGTCTCTGGCTCAGAAGACCCCCAGTGGCGTCAGGTCCTGCTGGTACTGGTCCGAAAACCTTTCGTAGTTCCTCCGCGAAGGACTGGAAGGAGGAACAAGCTGGCGTGCCTCTCTCCCATTCCGCCGTTCCCCACAAGCGAGCTCTGCCGGTGAGGTGGTTAATGGTGAAGGCGACTCTGGCTCCCTCCGTGGCGAAGGTGTGTGGCTGCAGGGCAAACAGGATCGAACAGTTCGTCAGGAACGGGTTACAACCCTCTGGATCCCCGGCGTATCGTTCAGGAGCCCCCACCCGAGGTTCGGATGCCGGGCTGAGTGTCTGTGGCAAAACAGGTGAAGCTGGGGCTGGTGTTGGCGGAGCGTGCTGAGTCAGCGAGGAAGCCATCTGCTGCACTTGGGTGGCTAACTGCGTTAGCGCACGCTCCAACGCCGAAGCCGATTGGCGAGCTTCGGTTGCGTTCGAGGTGAGCTGTGCTTCGTGCTGTTGCAGCATTCCCTCGACGCGGGCAAGACGGGACTGGAGAGCGGTGTTGTCTGCTGGGTCCATGTTTGGCCAGATTGTACTGTAACGGGTGTAGTGAGGACCCAGATGCAGTACAACCGTAACCAGGATTAGTTGGTAATAACTTTTATTCAGACCAACACAATTCAGACACGAAGCAGGATGAGGTAATTCAGCATACAGTTCGTTCTTCAGGTCGGAACCCACGACACAGTCTCTGGAGGGAGATCGAAGCAACGAGCCGAAGCTGACGTCACTCGGCGTGGATGTGGAGGAAACCCCGTAGCCCAACAGCTCGACAGCACGTGTGGAGTTACCGTCGAGGAGAAGGCGGAAGCGTGGTCAGGGACAGGCGGAGGTTCCGAAGCCAAGCGAGCAGTCCGATGATGCAGCGGTACCGATGGGGATGGACCAGGAGGATCGTCGGGAAAAGTACTGAGGAGGGGGAGAGGAGCAGGAATCGTGACACAGTATTTGTTAGTGATTGTCTTGCCTTTCAGTGTAGTTTTTGTATTTTCCCATGTGGTTTAACTGCACTATGTTTCTGCACTGAGTCCTCAGATTGTTTTGAGGTTTGTAAGGCAGCTGCTTTTTAGCAAGTTGAAAAACATCATGTCGGCAGTTTTGCCATCAAGTACCTCCACACTCTGCCTCTCAGTGATTATCTGATCAGCACGGCTTTGCTTGCAAGCATCGTCCTCCATTTTTATCGATTATCTGAGTTTACTGATAAGTCAGGAAGGCAAGAAATAAGTCAAGCTGAGTGTGAGGAAAATGTTGGACCACCAGTATTTCATTTTCCCACTTTGCAAAAAAAAAAAAAAAAATGAACTTATAAAATATGACAGACTTAAAGCACAGTGCGAGTATTTCCCATAGTTCCATAAGACTTACACCTCTGCACGATAGCAATAAAATAAAATCTTGTTGTGAAAGAGCTCTGAATAAATATTGTGTGACATTTGATCTCAACAGTTAAATTTGTTGCTTCTCTTAGAAAATGGTCCGGTGATGCCACCATGAGTCAAAATAGTACCTGCCTGTGGACTTGGCTCCCTCAGAGCAGCCAGTCGCCATGTGACCGCTATAAGCACGCCTGCTGCAGCAACGGTGGAAGTGTCTACATCCTGGGAGGAAGAAAGAACAGCTGTCTGAGGGACTTCTGGATGTACAGTGTGGGTAAGGGCTATTGGTCCGTGTGCTGTCCTGTAAACTAGTCCTACGCTAGCACGATAGCATAGTGGAATTTCTAACTTTGATGCAGTACTTTAGCCCTTTAAATCCTGAATCATCATTGCATAAAATGTCAAGCAAATATAAAAAAATTAAAAAATAAAAATAAGAGTAAAAGCTGAAAAAAATTGACCTGAAAATGTGTTTAGAAAAAGAGCAAAAATACCAAGAAAACTGTAATAATAATTATTTTAATTATCAGAAATTATTATTATTATTATTATTATTATTATTGTTGTTGTTGTTATTGTTATTGTTATTATTATTATTATCTATTTCTTACTTTTATTTTTATTTAAGCACTTTTTTCAGGTAATGTCCTGTTTTTGTTATTTTACTGTTTATGTGGCAAATTTCAGGTAATTTTCTCATAAACTTTTTGGAATTTCTTGTTAATTTTTGGGTTATGCTTTTTCCTTTAGGTTGCACATTGCCTGCTTTCCATGCTTTTGAAAGAAATCAAGCCAATTTTTTCAGGTTTCAATGGGTTAATTATCAATTTTCAAAAAACATTTCTGATGCCGCTAGGAAAATTCACTTGTTTTTTTAATGAAAAGATACATATAGACAGTAGTAGTAGCAGAGAACAGCAGAATGACTGTCGTAAACATGAACAATGAAAAAGAGTGCACAAGTGCAGCTGACACCAGTGTGTCAATACTGCAGAAAATTAGTATTGAAAGTTTTTCAAATATTTGCAATCAATATGTATCAATAAATGTGTATTTCTCACAATGATAGTACCAATAAGTAGGATTTTTACAACTGCATGAGAAAAAATAAAAGATTTGATGAAATCAAAACCAATTTTAATGTCATATTTACTTTATTAATAGAGTATACGATATGACATACAGCAAAGCTGCCGCTCTGCATGTTCCTCTAAAAGCCAGAAAAGACAAGACATGAAAAGAAAGGTGCACTGTGTTTCCTGATCCTCAGCTAATCAAACATGTGCTATATTGTAGTTTGTAACGAGTGGACAGAGCTGAACTGTACGCTGTCATCTGACGCTGCACCAGAAGAACTAGAAGAACATACTATGGTGGTTCATGAGGTACAAAGTAATTCAGATCAGTTGATGTCACTTCTAACTTTAAATGGCACAAAAAAGCATGAATTGTCAAATGTTGCTTCTGTCTGCTGAGTGTTCCATTGTGTCAAGAATATGTTTAACAGCTCTGCTGTTTTTTAGGGCTTCCTGTACGTGTTTGGAGGCATGCTGGATTCTGCATACACAAAGTGGAGATTTCCCCTCTGGGTGTTTGACATTGGTGAGTTTCACTGTGTAGCTGCACGCAGCATACAACCTACATTCACTATTTTCTGCAATGTTCATGCTTGACAGACAGACATGTTATTGCATGTCGATTGCAGCTCTACGTCTCCAAGACCTTGTGAAAATATTCAGTACTGTATTTCATAATCCAGTGTTTCCCTTATGTGCAACTGAATGATTAATGCAGCTGCTACATAAAAATCTCCCCATGTAGATCACTCACTATCTCTCCTCCAAGCAGCCAGAGTCGGGGACCAGCGAAGATTTTTAATAGAACGCCGCTGATCAGCCACTGACTCTTAATGGCAGATGTTTGTTGGTGATAGTTTTAGGGATGATCTGATGACGGTAAACATGCAAGATAATACATGGTGCTAACAGAGTTTCATTGGTCGGGCGGTTCTTACAAACTGAAGCTCACATTCACTGTAACATTCATGGTTTACTGCGAACCTGAAGTCCAGCTCACCTGCCTCTCCCGAGAGCAGACACACTATCTCTCTCTCCTCCTTTCATCTGTGTCCCCTAAACATCATTCTGTGACCCCTCTCTAATTTGGGACATTTTTGCGAGTCTGTGAACACAGCACAGGTTTTCTTTTTTTTTCATTTTTTTTAGCAGCAGTTTGAGGAGTTAAGTCACAAGGTCTAGAATTGATCTGTCAGTTCGGTCATAGCGGGTCACATGAAGACAAGCCTTGGATGGATCAAACTTTTAGACCAAGCACAATAAAGGGCTAAGTTTCACTTTCATTACTGCTCCGTAATGCCCAGAGTATGCTCCGTGCTCCAAGAGTGTGGTGCAGTGATTAATCATCTGTTATATACAGTATATATTCTTATAGAGATCCCAATGATCGCTCCAGCTCCAAAAAAAAAATCCATTTGTGGTGGCAGATGTTTTAACCCTTTGAGAACTGGATTGATATCAGTTTTTGTGCTGCGTTAAGATAGCCTTTGACAAGCATTTGGACCTTTAAAATATGAGAAAATTGGTTTAGTAAGTAAAGTAGTAAAAGGTGACAAGAGAATGACCTGAAATTTAGCTTTAAAAAAAGAGTTAATCACCAGAAAATCATTAATGAACAAGAGAAAAACATCAAGAAAACTGTTTTTTAATTATTATGATCACATAAAAATTAGGGTACAGAAAAAATAAATAATTAATTTCAGATTATTTTCTTATAACTTTTTTACTAATCTATTGGAAATGTTTTTTCCAGTGTATTTAAAGAAATCAAGCCAGTTTATTCAGATTTTAAAGGGTTAATCATGGCAGGCTGCCACACACAAATGAATGCGTAGGAAAACTCCTGGTAATGATTCAATGTCATTGTTCCAAAACCTGCACACAGGAGACTGTTGAAGACCTTGTATGTGTAGTGTTTGTGTGCAGCAGTGAATGCTTGGAGTCTATAGTTGATTCATATATTGCAGGGGCAGGCTTATGTTCATATTTTTTCTGGATATTTTACAGCCTTTCCAGCACACCTTCACTCTTCTCTGTTGTTTTCTTTTCTTCTTTTCATCTTCTTCTTCTTTTTTGCACACCAGTTATGATTTTAGATAAAATGAATGCAAAACATGTCTTTCTTTTGCAACTTACGACATTCCTACTTCAGTTTAAGTTTTTTTTCCCCCTGTTGCTTCTTTTTTTGACTTTGCTTTACTGAATTCTGATTTTCCTTTGTTGTGTGTTTCAGCAAAGCAGAAATGGGTTCACTGCCAGGGAAAGACGAGCTCCCCTCAGGTACAGAGCGCCTCTCATGCAATGAGGATTTAAAATGGTAACAGATCATATGGAACCACGGTGGTTTGCTCTTGCTATTGCCAAGCTTCTCTCTCAGTGTTCTTACTGACAACACTTGTGGAGGATTAGACTCTGTCTTTAACTGATAATGCATGACATTTGGTGATTGAAAATAATAATAACAACATGTTTTGCACTGGTAGTTAGTGAATACACTGTATTTAAGTTAGCTGGTTAAAGAAAGAAATCCCCCTGCTATCAGATACAGGAGGTCTTTATTTGGCATTAGCCTGTTTTGCGTTTCAGCAGCACCTTTTTCAATCAGTAGCAGAGCAACTGCCTTATTAACAAGGCTAAAACTCAAACATCAGAAACAAAGGCATCACAGTATTTAACATAAATCAGGAAACACTCTTCATGAATTAGTGCTTTCAGGTTTGTCTTCAAAAACATCCCGGGTGTATATGAATGATAACAACTTAAAATGATCCATGAATGACTTTAAAATATCACTAACATACCGTTATAATGTCTTATGTTAACCCTTTGAAACCTGAACCGATAGGCCTGATTTTTTCGAAAATGGAAAGAAGGCAATTAGCAACTTAATAGGAAATTACCCCAAATTAGCAAGAAATTTTTAAAAAGACCAAAAAAAGACTTGAAAAAAAGACAAATTAACTAATAAGATAAATGATAATAGTTTTTTTTGTTTTTTTAATCCATCATTTTAAGTATATAAACATAATAATTTTAGACAGATTTTCCTGAAGATTTTTCCTTTTTTTATATATATTATTTTCTAATAATTGTCTCTCTATTTCTGTCTCTAATTTCAAACCAGTTTTTCATTTCATTTTCTTTTCACCTTTTTATAGTTTCTTGTAGTTTCCTGGCATCTCTTGCCAAGTTGATAATAGCCTTTTTTCTTCAAATATGGCACAAACGACCACTTGGGCTCAAGAATGAACTGATGAACCTCAAAAATTCACATGCTAATTATGACAAAATTCCACACATATGTCTAATAGAATAAAACAGCGAAGTGAGGACATTTTATATCCAAAAAAATCACAAATCAGCTTCACTGTGACGTCATAATCTTCTGTAAAAACACTCATCTGGCCATTATTTAACGTCATATTTCAGAAACGCTAGGGGCATTTGGTCAGATACTGAATTTGTGACAATAATCTTGAAACTGTGCTGATTGTAGAGATTTTCTGAACTGCTGATGGGGAAGATGTGTGTGAAGCATCCATGTTTTCAGGCCTTGCTGTCTGTGTTTCTGTGTGTAGACTCAAATGCCAACCAACAGAAAAGGACACAGTGCTGTGGTGGTTGGCTCTGCCATGCTGGTGTACGGAGGTCTCATTGACATGAAAGGATCCTCGCAGGACTTCTGGAGTTTGGATTTTGGTAGATAAAGTTGCTTTTACTCCCATTTTTTAAAAAATGCAGATTTTTCTTAGAAACGTATCGATTTTATTTCTCCGCACAAGCACTAGCTGAGGCCAGAGGCATTCTGTTTTCCTGTGTTCCTTCTGTTTGGCCGGCCCAGTCTTGTGAATGCATTATCTCAAGAACGCCTTAAGGGAATTCCCTCAAATTTAACACAAACATCCACTTGCACTGTCAGTTTCATTCTTGTGAATGTGATTTCTCCAGAACATCTTGAGGGAATTTTTAAAATTTGACACAAACATTCACTTGTACTCAACAATGAGCTGATTCAAATTTGGTGTTTAAAGGTGCACAGAGGCTTACAACTGCATGGTGGTATTTCTAGTTTGATTTGGCTTTGGGGAGGGACATTCAACTCTGAATGGTTGTATTTTTTTGCATTTATTTTAGATATTTTTAGAACCCAAAAACCTGCAAGTGTGTTTTTAAAGGTATGTTTTCTTTTAAATTCTTCAAAATCATACCATTTATCATAGTCTGAAAATGCAAAATATGGTTGTTTATAGAGTTAGAAGTCATGCATTTAGTTACTCAGGGAGGCTCAATGAGAAATATTCGTAGCTCCTGGTAGGGTCATGATAAAGAAACAAAACAACCCAAAAAAAAACAGACAAAAAAGAAGTCACACCCCAGTCCAATGCCTACTCTCATAAATAAAGAACAGTTCCTCTTTTTAATTTATTGCATTATTCATGCTGGCATCCATTTGAGCAGTGTAAAGTTAACTTGCCAATAAGATTTGCCTTTGACACACAGCTGGATTATCATGATGGAAACGTGTTGTGATTAACCATTTTACTGCCTGTGAACTCTGGCCTTAACAACACACACTGTAAGCTTCAGTGTGTGTTTATTGTAAGTACTTGTGTGTGTTTATGTGCCTGACAGATACTATGGCTTGGTCCCTCCTGAGCGGTTCTCAGCAGGGCTCATCGGGCCCCGGCCCCAGACACAGTCACTCAGCCATGGCCAATCACAGCTGCATGTACCTGTTTGGGGGCCTGAAAGGTTTGCGGGAGCAGAGAGACTTCTGGAAGTGGAATTCCATCAACCACACATGGAGCTCCCTCAGAAACAAGTGAGAAGTGTCAGTTTATCCTTTGGGTGTTGCCTTGCGTCCACAGCTGAATTCAGTACTGATACTGCACAAAAGATCCATAAAATTCTGTCTCTCCAAAGCCTCATTCCCACTGCACTAAAACCCGCTAACATCTGGCTTTTTAATGCAATGGAAATGCATATGATTGGTATTTACACCAGGGTTAAATGACTGCAGGAGACACAGGTTTTTATTGCCTCCGGCTCTGATTGGCATTAATGAGACCACAACACTTGGATGAACGCACTAATTTCAGCTCCTTAACCGTGGAGAGGCAATGACGTGCAGTCAGTAATTACTCTCTTTCTCCTCCTAAGCAACACTAAAACACAGTCTACACTGAGTTTGAAATAGAGACTGAATAAGCAAGGGATATGTAAAGGGAAGAAACCACTGAAACATTTTCAAAGATTCAAGATTCAAGAAGTTTATTCGCTATTTGTACATGCACAGACAGAAAGTACAGGTACAAAGGATTTTTTTGTGCAAGCTCAGAGTCATTGTGATAAGACAACAGAGATAAAAAAAAGAACCAAAAATGATACTAATAACTAAAAGAAAGCTTTAAGCTGTACACACAATAAACACTGTAAAGTAAAATTAAACACACATTATAAAATACAATAAGTTAAAATAAGTTACAAATTATAAAATGCTATTACTTACATCCCAAAGTATTGCAGATCTGTTCCTGCTGCTGTCTCCCGTTTACCCGTTGTCCTGCCTGTCTGTGACCAACAAAACAACACACACACACACGCACGCCAGCTGACAGAAAGGCAGACTACTATGCTGGAGCGGTGTGTTCACTGGCAGTGGGAATGCAGCCGATCGGCTACATTTTAGCAGGTTTACCCGTGTTAGAAAAACCTGCGTGCACGGCTGATTTTGGTGGGAAAGGTCTATAATGCTGGCTATATGACAGTTTATGATGGTTCTTTGACCTCTACTGTGTGAGATATTATAAGAAAGCCTCACCCTCCTTTGTCACAAGACAAAGTCAAAGTCCTTTGTTCACAGGAAGTTAGGAACTACAGCATTACTCATTGCAGCTGCTCTCACCACTGTACATTGAACTTTAACATAATAGGCTGTAACGCTTTCCTGCAGCTACTGGGCAGGGCGGTATGTAATATTTCATGCCTTCCTGAAATTTCACCTCTGTATATGCTTCATGATGGTATAATAATATTCTCACACCCATTTTCCTTCTTAAACAGAGAAGTATAACTGTACACCTTTTGGGTTGAACTTTTTCTCAATCACAGAAGACCGATGAGGCTTGATTGCTTCGTTAAGTTATTATAAAACAAACTTCATTTAAACTCAACTGAAAAGACTCCTGCTAGTAATCTAGTCAGTAAGTCCACTATTCCAACAATCTCAAACTATGGTTTTGTCAAAATAAATCCTTAATTTATCAAGTTAGATGTATAAAACATGCCATTATTTCCCACAACCTCTTTTTCCCGTTGCTGGCCACCAGCTGTTTACAGACCTGTAACTTCTTCCTCCACCACTAGGTGTTGCTGTGTCTTTCCAGTAGAGACCAGAGACTGCTTTCTAGTGGTAAATTCTATGCACTACATACGATGAGTTTAATAGAAAGAGGAGCACATGTATTTATGACGTTGTTGAAAAACATACCTTAAAGATTTCTGAATACCCTGGTATATCGTATTACCGTGATACTGCCCAAGCAAGCATTAATTTTTTTGCCTTTTAAATTAAGAAAGAATATTGGTAACACTTGATAATAAGGATATGAGTCATATAGTTAACTAATGCATCACTAATGGATGTATTATGAGTCACTATTGTTCCCCAGTCACCAATAATCAAGTTGCGTTAATTAAGGGATGTTTAATGGATTCCAGTGACATTAAAGTTAATTTCTCTATTTGCTCAGCCTCCATACAATAGATGTGTGGAAGTAAAACTGATCCATCTGATTTTAAAATTTAACAGAATTTCTAGCACGGAATATTTATGCGTTAAAATTATGTATCTGATTGTTTTTTCTCTCAGTTAAATTCTAATAACATTTTCACCTTAAGTTTTCATTGTTTACAAATTCAGAATCAAAAGTTCAGGTTTACAAAAAAAAATCAAATAATATACATTCAAATTTGTTCACATTCCAAAATACCAGGTATAAAATCCAACTATTTTCAAGTTGCTGTAATGTTTTCAGTGGCTTTTTAAATTGGATGGAACAGATGTACTTCCATATACATTAGATGTTCTGATAGAGATGCGAAGCTATTCTTCCACAGAGTTTATTTGTATGTTTCTGAGTATAATTTGAGGATTTCCAGCCCTCCACTCTCCCAGCTGGAGGTTTCATAAATACAAAGACCAATGCACACAATAGACATTGTTTAGTCTGTTCATTCTGGCTAACACCCCCCTGTGCTTGTTTCCCTCAGGTCGGGCCCCTCCAGACTGATGGGCCACTCAGCCGTGGCCTACAGGGACTGTATGCTTCTTTTTGGGGGCGGTGAGAGCCAGAACTCGCCAAAGAACTGCCTGTGGAAGTACAGCTTCACCTCTCAGACATGGGCGCAGCTGTCCACGCTCCCAGGCTCCACCCCCCCAGACAAGATCCACCACTGCTGTGCTGGGCTGGGCCCCAGCTATAGGTCCACCGGCAGCAGCCCCAGCTCCAGCTCAGGACTCCAACCCGGACTGCTGGACGGGAAACTACGACCCTTCAAGAACAAGTGCTTCCCCGCCCCGCTCACCTTTCTCGGCTCAGAGGAAGCGTTCGAGCTGGAGACGTTCAAAACGATCAAACAGCCGTCAGACCTGGAAGACACCACAGAGGGCCTGATGGGAAAAGACGCACAGCGGATCGGGAACTGTCTGACCTTTGAAAACAAGGCATTCAGGAAGCAGTGGAGCTGCACTGAGGAGGACCTGCTGGACCAGGAGGATGAGGATGTAGCTCTGCATCTGCCTGACCTGCTGCTGGTACTGGGGGGGAGACCCTGCTCCTCACACAGTCCCATCTCCGTGTGGCAGATGACTCTGACTGACACCTAACAGCCTGTGAACAAAGGTTTTATTCTGTATGAGAAATGTGAAAAAAAAACAGTGTTATATTATCACTTTACCTTTGTTCAATCTTATATGTTTAAAGAGTTTTACTGACATTCTGTGAATAAGAAACTAACTACTAAATATTTTTATCATATTGTTACTTTTATTATAAATTTTAACGTGAATTTCTGCATTTATATTTTTTCCTTTTTGCAGTACTGAAAAATATTCTTGGAAAATGACTTTAAGACATGCTCTCTAATAATTTCAGTCATGAACAAATATAACACTGTCACTGTGAACATTGTAGGGTACAGTGTGCAAGACATGTTGCACAATCGCTTTAATTTATTCCACACAGCCAACAGAGCTGATAATCCTGCCTGTCATACCACCTAAATAACACATGATGGCGCCAGAGATCGACATTGTCGCTGTGTCTCACCTCTAACTGAAGTACCAAATGCTCAGTTGTTGGTGAGGGACATGTGAGGCTCAGTGGCACATGAACTTGTGAAAAGACAAGTGAGAAGCCCACCGCAAGCATCAAGTCAACTTTTAGATTTGAGATGTGCTTCTTCGTCTCCTTTCAACCTGAGCAAACTAGCTTAATTTCTTTCAAAAACACAGAAAGAAGGCAATAAGCAACACAAAAAGAAATGACCCAAAAATGAATGAGAAATGTGTTGTTTTTGTTTAAGTTACATGTACAATTACGTGTTATTTAGCAATAAAAGTGAAAGAACAAAAACAGGAAATGACCTGAAAAAGTGCTAAAATAAGGTAATTGATATAATTAATAGTAATAAATCTATTTTTCTGTAACATAATTTTAAATATGAAACATAATAATAATATGTTGTTAGAATGTGTATTTCCCCTTGTTTTCTTGATAATTTTCAAATGATTTTCTCTTTTTTTAATTTTCTTTTTATCTTTACTTCTCTCTTTTTTTTCTTTCTTAATTTGCGGAACATTTCATGCCAAGTTGCTGATTGACTTTTTCTGTGTTTTTTAAAGAAATCACACCAATTTGGTTATGTTTGAACGGTTCAAATAGATGTGAAGGTGTCTGATCACAGCACAAAAAATCTGATGTTGATGCAGGTTTCAAAGGGTTAAAGATTGTCAGGACAAATGCTTGTGATATAATCTCAAGCTCTCATTTTTTTTAATGAAAACTGTAAATTCATATTTTTAGTAAGTCAACTCAAGTTCCTCAATATACATTTTATTTCTCCTCATATAAAGAGTAAGCCTGGTAGATTCACACTCTGCTGCTGCCAGAAATACTAAAGCACCAAATATGTATTCATCAACAGCTGAAGATGCACTTTTTCCTGCTGAATGTTACTCCACCTCTCCTTTACACACACCACTCACACCTGCATATTCATAACATTTTGTTATTGTTGGTTTAAATATCTCCTTATTTCCAGGTAATTTTCTTGTAAGTTTTAACTAACTTCTTGCTAATTTTTGGACAATTTCTTGTTAAGTTGCCCATTGCCCTCTTCCCATTTTTTGAAAGAAATTAAGCTAATTTGTTTTAGTTTCAAAAGGTTAAATGTGAAAAAAAAATTACCTGAAGACAAGCAAAAATAAATAAATAATATCATAATAAAAAGAAAGAAAGACAAGAAAAGTGAAAAAATGTACCCAACAAAAAGTGCTGAATATTGAAAATAATATATGTATACATTTTTCTTCTGTAACATTATTTTAAATATTTAATTAGAATAATTACAGATATAGTATTCTGGGCATTTTCCCCTAGTTTTTTTCTATTTTTTTATTTATCCCCTCCACTATATTGAAAAAAATATTTTAAGGTCATTTTCTTGTTACCATTTACTAATTTCTTGTAATTCTCGGGACATTTCATGCCAAAATGTTAATTGCCTTTTGTTACATGCTATTGTGTTTTGCATTGCTGTTTTCCCGGACATGCTTCACCTGTGTGTGTGTGTGTGTGTGTGTGTGTGTGTGTGTGTGTGTGTGTGTGTGTGTGTGTGTGTGTGTGTGTGTGTGTGTGTGTGTGTGTGTGGCCACGGCCGTGGCCACCTGCTGAGCGGAGCAGTCTAGCCACTCATGTTCCACTCCACCAGACTCACATCAATAATATTGGCTGAACTTTCTGCTTGCCTAACTGCACCTCATAAAAATGTTAGCTATAAATGTGTGTATTTGTGACATTTTTACAAGACACACAGAAGTATTTTATTTCTCCATTCTTCTTCTTGGACAGAGCACATTCCTCAGCCTCAAACTTAAGCCAAACTCACTGTATACCTACTTTATTTCTTCTCTCCTGGTGATTATATTTAATTGACCTAAAGTAGTTTTTCCTCTGTAAATAAATGCATGTCTGCTTCAATACATGTTTAATGGTGATTGTTATCATTAATATTGTATGAATAATTTTCTCCTTACTTGTATTCTCAAGTAAGTGAGTAAGTGTGTGTGTGTGTGTGTGTGTGTGCGCGCGCGCGTGCGTGTGTGTGCGTGTGCCTCTCTTTGTCCCACAGTGCAGCTCTCTAGTGAGCAGTGCCTGATCACTCTGATTGAGAGCAGCTGTGGGCAGAGTCTATATTAGTGGCTGCATGCCCTGCTCAGAGCTCTCTGACTCCCTGCAACCAAGACACCTTTTCATTGTGTTGAGTATCATTTTTGTAAATAAATGTTTTCTTTTTGCAACCATCCTGGTGTGTGTGTGTCCTTGTGTGTTGTGGCATTTGAGCCAGTTGTAACATAATGGAGGCTTGTCTGAACCTTTGTTGCTGTGGTGAGTGTGAGTGAGTGGTGGGCTGTGTGTTCACGCTGGTGTCGCAACATGAGGTTGGTCCTTTTTTTGGGGCTCACCTGGTTTGAATGAGCCTGTGGGTTTTTTGTTTTTGCGCGGTGAACCCTGGGGTGCCCCCTAGCGTGCCCGGCGGAGCCGACGAAGACTAGGTGAGGGTTACTTAGATAGCCCTGTAGTTTTAGGTAGGGAGGGTACCGGGTGAGTTCTAGATTAGGTTAGTTAGACCTGTCATTGTTTAGCATGTGGTGGCACTAGCTGACCTGTCTTCACGCACCGCATTCTGTGTGGGTTGTGGGAATTAAGGCGATTTTTCTTTTGCTGTTAGAGGTGGTTTTTGCGAGGGTGTGGTTGTGTTGCCATCATGCATTCGTTTCATCTGTTTGAGCGTTGTGCTTGTGTGGTAATATGCTTTTTCCTGGGTCTGTATTTGCATGTGCTGCTTTCTTCCTGGTGGGGTGGATTTGGTAGTGGTTAGTGCTTTGGTTGTGCTGTTTCCTGCGGGTGTGGCAGTATTTCTGGTGCCGTTTCTGTACTGTGTGGCCTGAAATAATCGTGAGGTAAGTGCTGTTGCTCTCGCCTAGTGTTTTTGTGAGCTTTGATTGCTTGCTTTTGGCTCTGTGTGGGCCTATGGTAGTGTTTGCTGCGCCGTTGTTTGATAACACTTTGGTTCTGCTTGGTAGTGTTTCCTTGTGTTGTGCTGGGTTTGTGGCTTGTGGGCGGCGCTCTGCTTTGTGACACCTGCTGTGTGATGGTGGGACACTGACTATGGGGTTTGATTTGCAGGGGTTTAGTGAAGCTCCTAACACAGAGCAGCTTTTTCGCTGCACTAAAGCGCAGCTCATGTCCGTTGCAGAGCACTTCCACATTTAAATTGCTCCAGCCTCTCTTAAGAAGGATGCACTGAGAAGCAAGTTCTCAGTCTCTGTGCCTGTTAAGCAGGGACTGCTGCCCAAAGAGTCCAATCAGCCTGAAGAGGTGAAATTGTAGCCTCAAAGTTGCCAAAGCCACTTGAGATTGAGGCAAAGGACAGAGAGGAGGTGAGGAAACTGGAAATGGAAAGGTTGCAGTTGATGCATGAGGAGAAAATGAAGGAGCTGAAGTTATCATCTGACTTTGATTACTTCCCTTACATTCCCTGACTTCCCTCCAGTAGGAACATAGAATTGGTTCCTCCTTTCTCCGAGAGCGATGTGGGGAAGTATTTTTTGCGTTTGAGAGTGTTAGACACCACTTTGGCATGGCAAGATTTTTGGTTGTTGTTGTTACAGTGTGTACTGACGGGTAAGGCTCAGGAGGTTTTTTCCTCAAAGATGCTCCAACAAAGCTCTGATTATGAAGTTGTTAAAGTAGCCATCTTGTGTGCCTTTGAGTTGGTCCCAGAGGCCTACAGGCAGCATTTCAGAAATTGCCATAGGACTGAAAAACAGACTTTTGTGGAATTTTCCAGGGATAAGGAAATCAAAGCCAAAGTGGTAGTAAAGGAGTTAGTGAAATTCTGTACCACTTTTGGTTTGCCAACGGTCATTCAAACAGACCGAGGTACTAATTTTATGTCTTAAGTGTTTGCCCAGGTATTGAATGTGCTTTCTGTGAAGCACCAGACCTCCAGCGCCAACCATCCAGAAAACCAGGGGGCACTAGAGCGCTTCCACCAAACACTTAAGACTATGTTGCACACTTTTTGTCTTGAAACTGGCAAGAAATTGGATGAGGGAATATCCCTCCTGCTTTTTGCCATCAGAGAAACTGTTTGAGTCGTTGGGTTTCAGTCCTGTGGAGCTGGTGTTTGGTCACACGGTTCGAGGCCCGTTAAAATTGTTGCGTGAGCAAATGATTGGAGCTTCTCCTCCTGTCCAGAATGTGTTGGACTATGTCAGCTCCTTCTTCACCATGACTGAGATGGCAAACGAGGCACTGATGATCTCCCCATGTAAAATGAAAGCTACTAAGAGGGGATGTAAAACCTGTGTGTGTCATGTGAATATGCTGAAGCTTTATGTTGCCAGTACTGGTGACTCGGTAAACTCCACCTCTGCTAGAGTGTTGTCAGTTGCACTGGCCTCAGTATTGCCTCCCTGCTCTCCTCAGGAGGATTAACTGGTGATTCAAGATGCTCCAGCTCTGTGTGCATGTCTGCAGAATTCTGAAGTGCTGAGTGATCTGGAGGCTTATCTGTCTCATCTGTCAGGGTCCCTTAAAAGTGATGTTATGGGGTATTGTGCACTTTTTTCAGATGTCCCTACTACAACCATAGTGTTGCAGCATGACATTGATATTGGTGATTGTCATCCTATCAAGCAGCATGCTTTGCACAAATGCAAAAGGAGGTTGAGCATTTGCAAATGCATGGTCTTGACGTCCCTAGTTCCAGCTCCTGAAGCTCACCGTGTATTAGTACCTAAGTCTGATGGAACACCGCACTTTTGTACTGACTTTCGGAAAGTGATCAGTGTTACCAAACCAGACTTCTTCCCCTTCCTCGCGTGGAAGATTGCATAGACATAGTTGAGGCTGCTCCCTATGTCACAAAGTTGGACTTAAGTGTTACTGGCAAGTGCCCTTGACAGCCTGAGCATCTGAGATCTCTGCCTTTGTAACTCCTGACAGTTTTGTGCAGTACACAGTCATGGCATTTGCAGTCATTGCTCTCCAGTGCTGTCGGCTCCTGACTTTGCTGTGCCGTTGAAGCTGGAGGTTGATGCGAGTGGTACCGGAGCTGGAGCTGTACTGCTGCAGGAGGATTCTTTTGGCATTGTCCAACTGGTCTGCTACTTCTCTGAGAAGTTCTCTGCAGTACAGAGTAAGTACAGTACCATTGAGAAGGAAGCCCTTGCCATGTTCTGGGCCCTCCAATATTTTGAGGCTTACGTCGGCCCGACTCCACAGCCAGTGGTGGTCTTCACCGACTACAAACCACTGGTGTTCCCGAATGGCATGTACAATAGCAACCAACGGTTCATGCGCTGGGCACTTATGGCCCAAAACTTTTATATTGACATCCATCACAAAAAGGGACATGACAGTGTTGTGGCCGATACCCTTTCTCGTGTGCCTTAGGATGACATCAAAACGGCTGTCATCTTAAGGGAGGGGATGTTACGTGCTATTGTTTTTGTGCGTGCGCGTGCGTGTGTGTGCGTGCATGCTATTCTTTGTTCCACAGTGCAGCTCACTTTTGAGCAGTGCCTGATCAGTCTGACTCCCTGCAACCAAGACAGCTTTTGGTTGTGTTTGAGTATCATTTTTGTAAATAAATGTTTTCTTTTTGCACCCAGCCCGGTGTGTGTGTCCTTGTATGTTGCGGCATTTGAGCCAGTTGTAACATTTTTCTAACATGTTTTTGAGAGAAATCAATCCAATATATTCAGGTTTCAAAGGATTAAATAGCTTGTAGAAGGTGTCTGTATACAGCTCTAGAAAACTGATGTTGATCAAAGGGTTACGGTTATTACAGTAAATAATTCTTATTCAGTACATTTTGAAATTATTGCATGTCTTGTTTATGAAAGGAATGTAATATCTACATTAGGTGAAATATTCAAAGTGGGACATTCATTGTTTAAAACAAACCTCTGTGGGTTTAAACAATGTTTGGCTGCACAGCACAAAGTTTGCCAGACTTCTGTTTGTTAAGGCGAAAAGGTCCTCTGAAATATTTGCAGTTTGGGACTAAAATCCCAGAAGGAAAATAAAGTTATAAATAACTGAGGCGTTTCTAAATAAACTCATATCGAAACAGTGCCTTTATTTGACTTTAATTTTCTCTCTGTTGACATCAGGTAATGTAAACCTAATCTAAGAGTTCATGGACACTGTGAGTGGACCTGTAGGAAAGTAAACTAATCAGCTCTTGTGCAGTGGGCCACGCTGTTCTAATCCATCACTGCTGCTGCTGAATGCTGCGCCTCATTTCGTTTGGCCTATTGACCTACATTATTGCTTCTGCTCAAGACACAGAGCTGCTCCTGGAAACTAACACTACTACCAGGACTTAGAGGACACATGATGTGACCATGGTACTTAATGTCCACAGTATGGAGACTGCATGATCTTAATGTAACATTCATTCATTTATTCATTCATTCATTAGCCGTGTCAGCTTGTCCTAGCTGACGTTGAGGCAGGGTACACCCTGGACAGGTCAGCAGACTATCACAGGGCATCTTACTATATCACAAAATGCAAAACAAGTCATATATCTGTTTTAAAAATGCAACAAAAAAAAATCAGTCATAGTATATGTCATAAAAATCTGAAAGTCAGAGTATAGTATCTTTTTAAAATGCCCCCAAAAATGCAGTAATGTACATCATAAATTTGCAAAAACTCATCAAAGTATAGTATGTAATAAAAATGCAAAGAAGTCATAGTATAGTTTGTCATAAAAATGCAGAAAAAAAGTCAAAATATATTATGTTATAAAACTGAAAAAAATCATAGTATAGTATTTCATAAATGGAAAGTTCCAGTTTAGCATGTCATAAAAAATAGAAAAAGTCATAATATAGTATGTTATAAAAATGCAACAAAAAAACTGTAAAAAGTATATTATGTCTTCAAAACTGAACTCGTGATAGTATAGTATGCCAGAATCGTCATGGTCGAGTATGTCATCAAAAATGCAAAAAAAAGTAAAAGTAAAGTATGTAATAAAAAATGAAAAAGTTATAGTAAAACATGGAATAATACTGCAAAAATGTGCATAGTATACTTTGTTATAAAAAATATAAAACAAAATTGACAAAGAAACCCAATACAGTATACCATTAAGAAAGCTTTAAAATTCACATTATTGAATGTCAAAATTATTTGAAAAAAAAAAACATCAACAAAGTAAATAAATCATTTCATTTCATAAAAATGAAAAAAAAAAATCATATATCATTTAAAAATGCAAAAAGGGAGATCCACAGAGATCCCCCAGGTCTTCTTGCTAATCAGGAGCTATTGGGTACAGCTGGGATGTTCTCAGCTGCTGCAGTCAGCCTGCTGGGAGGTTCTATAGGGAGGTCGGCTTTTCCTGCTCAATTGGTTGTGTGTCTCCAGTCAATCCAGTCAGTCTCCAGAGTCAACACCTTCAGTTGGCTCGCTGTCTTTTTTTGTTTTGGAGTGGAAATCTGAGTTAAGTGTGTGCTGGGAGTGTGATTCTTCTTTTGGTCATTAATTTTTTTGTTTTAAGTTTGTCTTTATTTAACCTTTATTTAGGCAGAAAAAAACCCTCTTGAGATTAAAAATCTTCTTTTCAAGAGTGTTCCGGCCAAGGCAGGCAGCAACAAAAGTTACAGACAGACAACATGGAATGAAGACGCAAAATCAAAATATACCCCTCCAAAACAAACAACATAAAACACAAAAAGAACACCAAAAAGTTACCACAAAGAAGGCATAGAAAGTATTATAAGACACCATAAATAAACCATAAAAACAAGACAATTGAAAGGCCATCTAAGATGCACCCTGACATTAGCGTGTAGAAAATGACATACAAGTATCCTGCAACAATGCTTTGAAAAGGAACCAATGAGTCCAGCTATAAGTCTTTATGCAGAAGATTACACATGTATAGAGCTGCAAACATAAAGGCTCTTCTACCAAACTCTTGTATAGACAATAAGGACAAGTTCTGTAAATGCATTGGCATTTTCTGTTCTTTGCTCAATGTAGACACATAAATATGCTGGAAGTAGGCCAAGAACAGCTTTGTAAATAAGAGAATGCCAATGAAAAAGTCCACATAGCCACCCAACCCAAGCATAGTAATGAATCTCAATGCTCCATGATAGAGTCCAGAGTATGCAAACACTGGGAGGGTGTGTTCATATATAATACATCCCCAAACTCAAACACAGTCAAAAATGTAGCATAGACAAGCCATTTTTGGCCATGAAAGAAAAGCAGTTCCTGCTGTTTGTATTAAAAACCCTGTTTCATCTTAAGTATTTTCACAAGTAGTTCAATGTGTGGCTGAAAAGAAAGACAATCGTCCAACAGGATGCCCATAATAAGATGAAACACACTCAGTATTCTTGTTCTGGTGTCTTAACAATAGTGGGAATATTTGAGGGCCTCACTTGGCTTTTGTGAATAAACTGTATTTTGTTTTATCAGATGAACATCACTGAAGGCAGGCTGAAGCTGGGAGAGGGCCTGAGTAGAAGCAAAGCAATAAGTAACTGTATCATCAGCATACAGATGAACACATGCATCACCTACATTATGGCAGAGGCTATTTAAGTAATTCCAAATAACAGGGACCCCAAATACCTAACCTTGAGATACCCTTTTGGCAATTGTACATACTGCACTCTGCCAAATAGACCGGTTTGATGTAATCTGTTTATCAGTATTTTGTGGCTTTTCCTGCTCAGTTGATTGTGTGTCTCCAGAGTCAACACACTCATCAGTGTGTTTAAAAATGAAAAAAAGTATACTAAGTCATAAAAGTGAGAAAAAAAAGGCAATACTATGTTATAAAAAATCATTGAACAGCATGTCTTGAAAATACAAAAACAATGATGTACATTTCTTGTGTGTCTTACAAATGTTAAAAAAGAAAAAAACATAGTATAGTATATCATAAACATCAGAAAAAAAGTCATAAAGTAGTATGTCATCAAAGTCAGAAAAAATCATCATAGTGTAGCATGACAAAAAAAGTATAATATGATAAAAAATACAGTATATGATGTCATTAAACTTAAAAAAGAAAAAAATCAAAAAGAAAACCTATGGTATGTCTTCAAAATGAAGAAAAATAAATCATAGTATAGTCTGCCATAAGTATGTTGTAAAAATAAAATAAAACAGTCATTGTATGAAAAAATCTGGGAAAAGGCAGAATATAGTATATAGAATATAGCAAAAAACCAAACCCTGTCATATTACAGTATGCTTAAAAAATCAGTATTTTTATTAATATCTGAATAAGCCATTGAAATGCAACAACATTGTGTGAGTCATACAAATTAGAAAAAGGTATAGCATATCATAAAGATGCAAAAAAGTATAGTATGTCATAAAGTCTAAAAAAAAGTCACTACTATTCTGTCAACATCCATCCGTCCATCCATTCATGTAATGACAGTTTTTAGTCGGTAGATGGCGCTGTTTATTTGTAAATCTGCATTATAACCGGCCATGAGCTCAGTTGACATTAGGTCCATCTTTTATTTATTTCATCACCCAGATTGTTTTCTTTTCATTTGAATTATCAATTTATATTTCTTTTTTTTTTTTAATAATACATTTCCACATTTAATTCCAATAATTCTCTTGATCATTTTAAATTGTTTTATCATGTGAATGCTTGGCTAAGAGACTAAACGGCTCTTGTATGAGCTTTAACGTTTGTCTCGCTTATGTTCTCTATCAGTTTTATTTTTAAATCAGTCTATAAAGCGTGAATTAACATCAGTCATAGTGACTCCTCACATTCTGGTTCTTCTGATTTTTGCACAGGGTATCCAAACTAGACCTGCGCCCTAAACATAGTGATCTCAAAGTGTGATGATCACATCATGTTTGACTCTTTAAGTCAAATAATGCCATCCTCGGGGAATTATGCAACCTCTGCGGGGCCGCCGTGTTACCATAATAAAACCTTGTTCCATCAGTGGAGTCGTGGCTCTGTGTAGACGTAGTAGTCGAATAATCCCTTGCGTCCAGTTGGTGGAAATCCCCACGTGGTTTCCACTCCTGTATAAAAACTTTGGGTGTGCGGAGCCCCTGTTGTCGTGATTGCAAAGGGAGAAAAGGGTCTCAGTGAGCAGCATCTTGCAAGACGCACGGACGCTGGCCATTTACAGCCGCGCGCACCGGACACGGTACAACCCAGGGGCATACACACAAAAGCCACGGGCGTCAGCGATGGTTGTGCTCAGGAGCGCAGCTGTGGAAGAGGACTCTGTGCGTGCTGTTTGAATGGGAGAGAGCGGACCGAACGCCTCTGGACACCGTTTCTTTATTTATTGAGAGTTGTCGGCGCGGCGGTGCGCTAGCCCTGGTTTGTTTTGGTAGATTACGCGTGCGAAGTGAACGTGGTATGACAGAAGCGCGTCAACAATCCAAACTCCGGAGTGCGCGTGGCAATCAGAAAGATGAACTTTTATTGTGCGCGGAGAAAAAGACGAATTGCTGGATAACGAACTAAATGCATAATGACTGGAGTTAATTAGCGTCACTATTTCTTGTATGTTTCTGGAATACAAAGATTTCGTTCTTTGGATACCCTCTCACTTTTGGAGCACCAGTGGATGTTCTCCTGGAACTTGCAAAATTGTAAATTAAAAGTAGCTTTAACCTTAGATTGTGTGTATTACACCTTTGTCTCGCATATAATTTGGACAGTAATCTTAAATTTAGAAAAATGGGCATCTACAGCGTGGCTTTGTCCTGTTTGGTGGCGTGCGTTCTCTCCGTGCGCTGCAGCTCCGTGGCCACCGCGACGGAATCCCAGAGCTCGCCCCAGGAGTCGTGCGCGTCCTGCGGCCTCAGGGCGCCGGATCAGTCGGAGCGGGTCAACATAGACTTTTTGGAAGCGGTGAAGAGGCACATACTAAACCGGCTGCAGATGAGAGAGAGACCCAACATCACGCATCCCATCCCCAAGGCTGCGATGGTGACGGCGCTGCGGAGGCTGCACGCCGGGAAAGTGCGCGAGGACGGCCGGGTGGAGATCCCCAGCTTTGACGGACAGGCTGCGTACAACAACGAGGTTCAAGCGGAGAACTCTGAGATCATCAGCTTCGCCGAATCAGGTAATAATCAATAATTCACGGCGCACATCTAAATCGACCCCTCGGTGAACCCAGCCACCTTTTGACTTTATGTAACAGGTAGCAGGCAGCCAGGTGGCTTAATAACCGAAAAACACTCTCAATCATAGATTGAATTTCATTCTGTAGAGTTTATCATATGAAATGACAGCAGCAGAAATCCAGCTGAGACAGACAAATCCGTTTTTTAAAATTCCATAATCTAATTGTACTGTGAAAAGAAACTACTTTTAACTTAAGATAGTGTACTGACAGCCGTCAAATATTAAGTTGAGAGAACTTGAAGAAAAGTTGAATATCACAAAATTACCTCAACTTGTTTTCTCAAATTCAGTCAGCCTAACTTCAATAAGCTCATATCCAGGCTGCCTTTTTTTTTTAACTGAAACTAGTCCAGAGATTCCCTAATATTTAGAGAAAAGTTGAATTGTTACAAAAATTCCCTCAACTTTTATTCTCAAATTCAGTCAACTTAAAAAACAAGGCAGCCCAGACACTTTATTTAAAAAGTAAAAACAAATACTTTTTACAGTGTGGATGTGCCATCATCTTTTTAATCATTATATTGCATTGCAGTAGTTGGTGGTAAATCCTCCCGTTTTAGCCCGATGAAATCACAAAAAGAAATGAAACTAAGGCAAGAGTCCTTAAATTACCCCCATGTGTTGTCTAGGGGATAAAAAGAACCTCTGAATCCAATTTCATCACTAAAGCTGTGCTCACACTCAATACTCCAATGTATAAAGCCCTCTTTTAAATACGGACAAAGTCCCTCAATTGGCCATTTATCCCTTGTGTATCTAACTAATTCTTAGAAGTCCAAAGAGAACACCCTTTCCTCTCTCTCTCTCTCTCTCTCTCTCTCTCTCTCTCTCACACACACACACACACACACACACACACCCTTTCCTACACAAGCTTGCGCGCACACACACACCTAAAATCATCTGCGCTTGCAGAATCCAATAATTGTCACTTAGCACTGTGAGAACCCCATCTTTGACACAAACTGTTAGTTTAACAAAAAGAAAACATGCAATTAAAGCCACCAAAATAGGATATCTTAAACACACATACGCACGCACCATCCTGTTGTTTCCCATCAGCCCTGCCGGTACAATTAGCCTGAATGGGCTGCTATAGGTCCCGCCTTTCAATGGGAATGATCTGAGCAGCCTCATGACAAGGGAACAAAGGCCAGGCAATTATTATAAGAGCACTATGTGTTCCTGCTGAACCCAACATGTCAACATCGAGCGGAGAGGAACAAAAAAAAAGCCAGGAAAACAAAAGAAATTGCTCAGAATAATGTATGAGACATTTGAGTTTGTGGGGTTGGATTTGGGGGAGTGTGTGTGTGGAGGGGTATGGTGATGGTGGGGGTGATATTGTGTGTGCCCATATTGCAGCGTTGTAAAGAATGCTTTTGTCGTTCTAAAGATTCGCTGGGCTCCTTTGCTTCTTCTTCTTCTACTTCTGTTTTTTTTTCTCCCTAGTTCTATTCTTCCTCACACCTTTGAGCCTTTGTGTGGCATTGTACCATGGAGCTGGCTCGGGTCCCTGCTCCCTAGACCCCGTCTGCCTCCTGGCCAGCTGGCTCACGCCCCCCAGATCGGATGCTGCCAGCCGGGGCATGGCTCAGAGGCAAGGTCTCCAAAAAGCTCCGAAGCCAGGGGAGCTTGTCCCCCAAGCATGAGGGAGCCTGAATTGTTGTTGTCACAGTTTAGAAGAAGGCGGGTTGGGGGTTGAGGTTGGCATATGTTTAGCCAACAGTAGCCGGCAAATAGATGTGGATAGCTTTGTTTATGTGTGAGTGAGGTCAGCTCGCCTTCCCCTCAGCACAGGGTTAACTGGGCGCTTGTCAGCCAGGGAGCCGGCTTCTTATCTCCAGTTGCGGTAGCGCAGAGGTAAGAGGTCTGCCAAGTTGCCGCGAGCAGGTGAGGGAGACGATGCCAATCTCCTTTCTCTCCTGACATGGTCCCGTGGGTCCACACTGAGGGATTCGGTGTCCCGTATCCACGGGAGCGGAGCAGGGAAAGAAGGGAGGGCGGAAGAGAGAGGGGTCGACGGAGAAGTTTAGATCGGTGCTTCTTGATTGCTCACTATAGCCGTTCGGACCCAGTGAACTCGCGGCGAGGGGTCCAAGACATGGAATTAAGACTTCATTATGGGAGGTCATTAACTCCAGTGTGGTTCCTCCAGAGGATCGGGTTGGCGGGTTTACTTCAGGACACAAGTCTTTCATGAGGAGCTGTCAGTCATGGCCCTCCTGGACCTGCTCCAGATATTTTCCACATTCACCCACAAGTGTGTGTTTCAGTCTTCAATGGGCCTGGCAGCTTCTGTATAAATGATGTATGCACCAATATTAAAAATTCCCCCGTAGTAAAGCTTTAACAGCGGCTTTGACCTCTTGCCAAAGTCCAGCCCCATCCTCTCCATCTCCCTCCCTCATCTCCTCTCCCTATGTGGAATTCCTGGAGTGCTGAGACTCAGGCCTGAGGGACGCGGCTGCTACATGCATGCATGCCTCTGCTCATGTCAGAGCCACGAAAATGCTTTGCGCCGCACCCTTGTCCTTCCGCGGCGTGTGGTCTTGTCGACAACAGCTTTGAGTAATGAGCTCTGGAGCTGCCTGCTTCCATGGCCTCTTCCCTGACTTGGTGGCACAGGTGGGGACACGCTGGAGCAGCTCTTTATCTACACAAGCCCACCCAGGTGTCCCGCGTGCTGATGCTAACTGGTAACTTCTCCACCGCGAGGTCAGGCGAGACGTGTCAGGGCCAGCTCTGAAATGTTTGTAACACTGGCTGGAAAGAGCAGTTGGTTTCTGAAAAGGACCTCAATGGAAAAAAGTCACATGGTGTGTTGGTATATGCTCCTGATACAGAGGAAGCCAAGGTGTGATTTAAATACTATAGACTGACAGGTTGACAGTTCAGTTTTGACCTTGAAAACAGTAGTTTACACTTTATGTTTTCTTTTAAGTGTGTGTCCCTTTTGTATCATTCTGTGTCTCCTCTATAAATCCTGAGCGTTTAGCAGGTACCTGAAAGCAGCGCAGATGGAGCCCCTTGACTTACTTTTTCCTCAGCAACAGTTTGTGACTCACATGATGGGCGATTGAATTGCCAATCCGCTCACAGCGGATCACTTAAGATCAATGGATGAGAGGAGCAGCTGCTATGGGTGAATGAAAACTTTTAGGCCAAGCAGAATGTGCAGTTAGGTTTCTCTTTCAATGCTGCTGTTCCATCTGTGCCCAGAGTATGCTCTGCATTGCGAGAGTGTGGTGCAATGAATAACCGAGCATAATTTCTAATCCAATAGAATTTATAAACTGTCCAGCTTCAAGAAATAGAAAATCTATATGTGGCAGCAGATGATTTAATCATGGCCAGTTGTTATGAGATTATAGATTCAAAATTTGGACACTTTCTTGAAGAGAAGTAATAGAGAATTGGGAGACTACACCTTCATGACAACTAGCAAACTCTATCTCCTGATGAGAGTCGTGATATGACAGAAAGCTCCAGAGTAGCTAATAAAGTGATCTGGAGGTGGTTTGTTGTCAGGAGATTATAGAGGTTATGTAGTTGTTCATACATCTGTTACAATCTTAGCACTGCATCTTGTAAAATTTTATAATTGGGATATTTTTCCAGCAAAACTACTGAACATTTTAAAGTTCCAGTCTCCCATTTCCAAGGATTTAGTGAATCTTTGTTTTATGTGATTGTAAAGTTTATGTTGTAAGGTTTGATGTTTTGGAGTACTGGTCAGATAAAACAAGCATTCTGATAATCCTGTCCTTTAGGAAATTGTAATGACATTGATTCAGTCAATGACTCAGTTAAGAACCTCAGGAGATTAAGTGGCACTGAATTAAAAAGTTGGCAGAGCATCTTAGAGCCAGTTTATACCTGCTACTAACATGCACCTTGGTTGATATGATCACGGACGAACAGTGAGAACAATAGAAAATGTTTCCATATGTGTCTCCAGTGACAATTAGAAATCAGATCTCTCTTCAACTCTCTCTCAAACATGTACATCATTTTTGTTTGCAAAAGTCAGTTACGTTGTTTTTAACCAGCAGGAGATTTGTTGTGCTGTTCACTGAGTAGTGAGAGTTCGCCTGCACACAGACTGACAGGGCTAACTGTAAGCATTACATGGTTAATGTTACTTATTTAATTAACAGGGTTTAAAGACAGAGTCCAGCTGTTTATGCATCAGTTTGAATTCAGGGTCTCCCACACATTCATATTTTTATTTCGGAGCTGGAACATTCATTAGGAGCACTGGTGAAATACATATACAGTTCAGTTATTCATTCATTCACCACATTCTCAGAGCGCAGAGAGTACTCTGGGCACTGGAGTTGCTGGGACCATTCAACAGCTGTTGCCTTGTTAGCTGGTGCTATCCAGGCAGGCTTGATCATACCATTTGCCAGGAGGAGAGCAGCTCTGTGGATTGTCCTTAAGCACTAAGTTTACTGGTGGGGAGTCAATAAGCAAGGACGTCAGCTGAGTTGAATGTCTTTCGATGCGGCCCAGGACACGTTGCGGACACACTGCTTAAAGAATGTAGCCATATGTCGCCCAGAACACATCTGAATAACAATAATAATACTAATGATAATTTTATTTATATAGCACATTTGTGAACAGAGTTTACAAAGTGATTTGACAATGCAAAGCAGAGACATTTAAAGGAGCAATTGAAAAATAAGATAAAATGCAGACTAAAACAGATGAATAAAAACGGGCAAATTAGATTTAAAATAGATGACATCACATAAAAGAAAGTCAATAAAAATGGGTTTTAAGAAGTGATTTAAAAGAAGTCAATGTGAATGTGATCGAAGCAATCGGATCTCTTGAGGAGCATATGGTGCATTCACACCTGTACTGATCCGATCATCTAAAATGCATGTTGGAACCAGGTGTAAATAGGGCCTCTGCAGTCACTTAGACATTAACAAAATACCAAAAAATGATATCGGCACGTGGTTTTCAAATGAAATCGGCCAACAGTTTCCAAAGATATGGCAAACTAAAATTTGTATTGACAAAATGAACATGTAAGAAACACAAGCATTTTACTGATTTTGCACAATGAATAAAGATTACACACACTGAAAACATTGTATTTCATGTCTCCATCTCATGCTGGCCATCATGTTAAGAGTATGCATAATTTGATGTTGATTCCACTACAGAAGAGATTTGATGATCACTAAAATTAGGTAGCAAGTGTGTATATATCGATCGGTATCCGGTACTGGCCAAATGAGCTGTTATAAATCTTCATAGCAGATATTGGCAAAAATACAATATTGTGCATCTCTAATCTGTATCATATTTATAACTTTTAATGGCACATGATTTTGGGGATAATAACACTAAAGGATAATGCAGATATTGTGAATGGGAAATCACCCATAAACAGAAGAAACAAAATCTTTTCTTTTTTTTAACACAACATAAAGAAATTATAGATCCAGTACTTCTGTTTTTTTTCTCTCATTTTTGGCAAACAAATCAAAAATAAAAAAAACAAACAAACAAAGAAAATTCTTAACTGAGTCATGGGAACAAACAGGAGCTGAGCTGTTGTCTCCATGTTCAGTTTTATTGCCGGTCTTCATTCCCTGTGTTTATCACGCTGTCACAGTGTGCTGGTTGCTGTGCGCGATCCCTCTTTTTCTGAGCTTGGAGCTGTCGGGGCAAGTAAGAACGCACGGTGCTGAATGAGGTGAGGTTAGTTACTTGTAGCCCTGAGGGGCCCTTATAGCAGTTGCAGGCAAAAAGTGGCTCTTCAGCTGATTTCTTTCTATCATTCACTTCAGGTAGATTTCAATGCATTCTCATTGTGCACTTGATACTTTCCCCAAAGACTCCGGTATTGAGAAGGCTGATAGTTGATGTATTGCTTACCACAGGGTTGGGTGTGTGTGCACGGATGGGTGCAAATGTGTGTGTGTGTGTGTGTGTGTGTGTGTGTGTGTGTGTGTGTGTGAAGTGCTTGAGCTCCCAGCTGACATGCTACAGAGTGAAGAGCTGGTCTGAACAGGTCCCTGTGTGAATGTAAAGCCGTGGTTTACAGGAGGAAGAGGCGTGAGGCACCTTAAAGAGGGGGGCCCGTCTTTGGTGGCCACCTGTTGACACTGACACACACTAATCAGTCGGCAAACAAAGTAATTTAGCCGCTTTCAAAGGGGCTGCTCTGCTTGAGCACATTGTACCAAATCTCCTGAAATAGAAACCTTTCAAGTTACCTCGGGGTAATTTGGAAGACATCATTAGGCTTGGAAAAAAAAAATACTGCCAGGGAGAGACCATCGCCACCTTTTAGACTCCCGGGATCTCTTCATTGTGCCGCTGTAGAAAGTGGCCAGTGTCATGTAAATGGCTTTTATTTTTGCCTCATCATGCTTTTTGCTGGAAAGCCACGCGTTTCAATGGCGGGCTGCAGCGCGGCTGTCTCCCAGTGCCTCACAGGGGGCTTTGTGCTGTCACTCTCAGAGTGTGCACACTGGAGGGAGGGGGGAAGGGGTGGGGTAGGGTGGGGGTGGGGTTCGAAGGCCAGGGAGGAGAAGGGGGGGTACTAAGTAGCGAACCCAGTGAACCCCCTGGGGGCCTTGGCCGTGTCCGCCACCCTCCCACCTTTTCCCACTTGCATCCTTCCTCCTTTCCTTGGTCTTCCTCTTCTCTGTTCTCCTCCCTGTCCCCCCCTCTCCCGTCTTGGCCCTGTCACTTACAAAGCTGGACCTGGGGCCAACTGGGCCTGATCCCAGAACTCAGCCGTCACAACTGGCCTATCAGGAGCTGCCACAGAGGTCACCTGACACAGTGATTGAGGGTGAAGAGAGAAAACAAGGAGAAAACAGCCCTTAAAATACAGAGCTGTGCCCTTTTTGGAAGGCTTTCTGCTTTCTGTGCCAGCACATGTGTGTGTGTGTGTGTGTGTGAGTGTGTGTGCATGCGTGCGCGCGCATGCGTGTGTGTGCTCGTGTGTGTGCGTGAAGAAAGGAAACAGTCTTTGGCCTATTTCCCTTTAATAAAACATAAATGTACTTTATTTTAGCAGTGCTAATTTTTCAGCTCCTAAAGTTTGCTCCGTTGTCATGGAGATAGCTATGTTGTCATCATGTGACCTAAGTATGGAATTTCAGATCAGTAATATGATAGCAGAGATCATCCTGTGATCACCTGTTATCACATGAACAAACTTGGGTCTTGTTATAACGAAACCTTTCATTGAATAAAAATTCCTAACATCAATTATGACACATCCAAATCAATATGAACATGAATTGAACAGTGAATTGGCTTGATTTCTTTCAAAATCATGGGAAAAAGTCAACAGGCAACAAAAGAAGATATGACCCAGAATTTAGCAAGAAATTAGTAAAAAGATACAAGAAAATTACCTTAAAATACTTTAAAATAATAATAGGAAAAACAAGGCAAACATGACTGAAGTGCTAAAGGAAAATCATTTTATTATGTAACATAATTTTAAATGTCTAATAATGCCTATAATGAGTATAGTTTTTCCCTAGATTTTTTTTCTTTTTTCCCTCGACATTTTACCCAAGCTTTAATATAATTTTTCCAAATCTACTAATTTCTTACAATTTGGGGAACATTTCTTGCCAAGTTGCTCATTTTTGTGTGCTCTTTTTTAGCCTCAGGGTTTAAAGGTTTAAATTCATGTAAAAGACATCTAAAAGCAGCACAAGAAAGGGTTAATCATCATTTCAGTCTCTATTATAAAAAATGCAGATTGAAACATATATCATATTTAATTACTGTGTCATGTTTTCGACATTGACGTTGAAGGGTTAATATTGTTTGGATTGCAGATTGAGAATTAACCCTTCCTGTTTTTCTCCAACAGATGAGCACACGTCTTCCAAGTCTGGTCTGTACTTCCTCATCTCCAACGAGGGCAACCAGAACCTGTACGTGTCCCAGGCCAACTTGTGGCTCTACTTCCGTGTGCTGCCGGCTGGTCCAGAGAAGGGCCTCCGGAGGAAGGTGACAGTCAAGATCCACTACCAGGAGGCTGGAGCTACCAGCGGTGCGGAGGGAGGCCCGGGAGGCCCAGGAGGCGGCGGTGGTGGTGGAGGTGGAACCGGCCGCTGGGCCCTGGTGGAGAAGCGGGTGGATCTGAAACGCAGCGGGTGGCATACCTTCCCCCTCTCAGAGGCGGTGCGAGCTGTTTTCGGGAAAGGCAGCCGGCGGCAGGACCTGGAGGTCCACTGCGAGGGCTGTGACACAGCGGGCGTGGCTCCGGTGCTAGTGGACCCGGGTGACCCATCCCACCGACCCTTCCTGGTGGTGCGTGCACGGCAGGTGGATGGAAAGCACCGCATTCGCAAGCGGGGGCTAGAGTGTGACGGCACCAGTGGGGGCCTTTGCTGCCGGCAGCAGTTTTACATAGACTTCCGTCTCATCGGCTGGAACGACTGGATCATTGCGCCAGCCGGTTATTACGGCAACTACTGCGAGGGCAGCTGCCCGGCCTACATGGCGGGCGTGCCGGGCTCTGCATCATCCTTCCACACTGCAGTGGTTAACCAGTACCGCATGAGAGGGATGAGCCCGGGCTCGGTCAACTCCTGCTGCATCCCCACCAAGCTCAGTACTATGTCCATGCTCTACTTTGATGATGAGTACAACATTGTAAAGAGGGATGTGCCCAACATGATTGTGGAGGAGTGTGGCTGCGCTTGAGTCCATGCGGAGCCTTCATTATCTTTGAACTCGGAACAGTCAGAAAGGCCTTTTGTACAAACAGGACGTTATTGTGCGGTACACATATACAATATATCTATACCTACTGTACGTGCGAGCAACACGTGCGCTGGTAGCAAGTGCCAGTGCTGTGTCGCCGTGTGTTTGCACGTGTCCATGCGAGTGTGTGTATTTATCAGACTGAGTGATGTGCTCGCTGTCCGAGTTTTCCGACTGGTCAGTGACGGGACTAGAAGGGAACGATTATCACCAAATGATACTTTGCTCTAGTTTGCCATTTCTAGTCAAAAAATAATGGCTCATCATCTCCTCTTGAATGAAGATAACAAGCGCTTAAGGAAAGTGACAGGATCAGCTGATGACACCATTGGCTTTGCTCCCAATCCCACTCCTCCAGCCCTCTTAAGTACTTTAAGCACGTGACAGACTTTTGTTTTTATAAAGCACTGACAATTCATCAGCTTATACAATTCAGAACACCAGCACTTCCCTACTATGCCGACAGATGCAGTCTGACTGTCCTCTCTGGTGGAATTAGACCGGCAGCGCTTAGGATTATAGCCTTCGCAGAAAGGCAAAAGAAAGTCGCCCACAGAGCTGCTGTTGACCACGGGCCTCGACCTCAAGAGAGCTTCAGGCCCTGCCACCATGACAACCAGGTGAAGATGGATCTCATAAGTGCACTTCACTCGTGCACTGGGAGCGACAGAGTGAGAACTGCTTCCTACCGCCCGCTAAGGCTCAGCAGATGTGGGCCAGTGGACGTGGAGACTCTAGTTTCGGCCCAGTGGGTCGCCACAGTGCAGTGCAGCACTTGCAGAAACTGAAATGCACACCCTGAATAGCACTTGTATAAAGAAATGCCTTCCAAGGGGTACTGAGTGTCCTGTCCTATCACTAAATAAGTGCCACATGAGCTATGCAATGTATAGTAACCTATACCCATACTCAACATGCTCTATTAGACTCTCTTTCCATCTCTCTCTCTTTCTCTCTCTCTCTCTCTTTCTTGCTTCAGTCCTCGACTCTTTATCAATACTTGAAATGTAATCTTTCGCTTCCTTTCCAAAGCGAATGATTGTTGTGACGTTTGCACTGAAAAGTTGCGGGATTAGTGAAACAAAAAAAAAAACTGCCATTGAAAAGTTATTTTTATAGAAGTAAATTGAATTTTGTTTCAAATGTATTTTACCTAATTAATGGAACCAAAGAGGCCAAGATTTTAGCTATTGTACTGAAGATGGCGAGGCCATTGAGTTACTGTGTACAATACTGTTGTTTTGATCATTTGCAATAGGCCTACCACTGTATCAGGGTACGATATATGATTTCATTTCTTAGCTCTGTTTTCATTCTCTGTTTTGTACAATAAGCAACACTTCATTTTTTTCATCTTTAATTCTATTTTTGTTTCTGTTTTCTATTTAATAAGAAAGTTATTTTTAGTTCCTGTCTGAGAATCATTTAGTCAAATAAAACATCATCTGTACAGTTTATGTAAAATAAAAATGTTTTCTTAAATATTTTGTAACTTTAAATTCTTTTGTTGTTGTGTGTCTTTTTCTCCTGATGAGCAATGGGTTGGGCCTGCATTGTTGTTTTTGCTCAGCGTCTGGCTGGTACCTCCCTAAACAAGAAGGTGAGGCTGAAATAGCTGGGTACACTTTCTTCAGTCTTCGTTCATACTGGTTGAAACATAAAACATTTCTCTCCTGCTGTCAGTCAGGACCAAGTGTCTCTCATAAGCTGGAGCTGTGGAACAGTAATTACAACTATGATTAACAGCTTCAGTGGCATCCATAACGGCTGCCAGCACATATACCTCCACATAACCACTCCGTTCCTTTTTTTTGGCTGCAGAACCATGATGTGTGTTTGCGTGTGCATGCAGATAGTCAGAGGCATGGCCTTCAATCACATGACTTCATTTCATTTCATTTACCTATTCTCACCATTGAAAACAGTAACATAAATCAGATTATTAAAAAAAGAATAAATTACCATACTTTTATACAAGCAATATACAATGGGATCAGCAATAAATAACAAAATAACAAGACAAATTATGAATGTTTTTGGGAGTGTGGATTCAACTCACTTATTTGATGTTGTTAGACTCAACTTGATACAATAAAAAAAAGACTTGCAACTTGGAGTTATGTAAAACTGAGCCTCCAATCAATCTATTTCCATTCATGTCCTGAATCTATAAATTTTAACACAATTTACTCCCAAAAGTCAACACTTATTCTCTAGATCCACTTAGTCTGAGTCAGTGCAACAACATCCAATCAACAGAATTAAACCATCAAGAACAAACTTTATGTTACTGAGCAGCAGTTGTAAAAGAAAATAGAAGATGGTAGAAGGTAGATTTATTGGTCATTTTTTAAACCAAGTTCAAAAAACCAAATTATTTTTGTCCCTGATCCTGCTACATATTTGGAGTTGAAAGATGAGTTGATTAAAATCAGCAGCTACTATGAAAATTCCATTTTGTTCTTTGGGCATGTTGCTGCTGGTGGCATCATTCAATGCCTGCAGTGCATTTTTTTGAATTTACATCAGAGTCTTGTGTCCTAATGGGTCCCAACAAGGTCCATCTATCCAGTGAAACAGCTTGATCCGGAATGTTAGGGGTTAACCATGTCACCCATAGCTAAGTGAGTCTCCATCACATCTCATCTGTTTTATTCTCCTGCGACCAGACATTAGCCAGAAGAAGGCTCAGTAGAGGAACAGCTCTCGGTCCAAGTCAGGTCAGCCACGCCCTGATGCTGATTCTCCTCCCTCTCTTTGTCCGGCGCTTTTGGTTTGGTTTCTCCCCTCTGGTCTGACTGGCTGCTTGGGGTTTACAATTGGTGGGGATCCTCTAGTGGTCTGCTGAGAATTTTGTTCAAAAACTACAGTGGTCAATGCAAAAGAAATTGCACGGTGCCCACTAGCTCACCTGGTAGAGTGAAAAAAAGAAATTTAAAAAACAAAAAAGGTATTGCACTTCGCAAAATGTGGGGTTCATAGATTACAAAGACTCAAAAACTTCCTATAAACTTGTTTTAACAAATAAATATGCATTTATTCATTTAAATATATATCTATATTATTATTATTATTATTATTATTATTATTATTATTATTATTATTATTATTATTATTTGGTGAAGAGCACATTATGACTTGTTACAAAACTTGGTCCTATATGGGTGTGACTTTGAATTTGTCAGCCCTGACTAGGGACTTGAGTTGGGACTAACAGACTTCCTTGTGAGGTGCAAAACATTGACTTGGTCCAATTGAGTCATGACCTGGGACTTGTCAGTGGACTTGACTTGAGACCTGTAAGTCTGAGTTGGGACTTGAGTGCATGACTTGATATCTCCTTCAGTCAGTCAATCAGATTTATTGTCATTATCTGTTAACATACAACAAAATTATCAACAGCAACTCTGGTGTCCTGACTTGAAAAACAATGACTTGATCCTATTTACTTGATCCTTGATCCTATTGGGACTCAACTGGGACTTGCTGGTTTTGACTTGGAACTTGACTTGATACCTGTCAGTCTTGACTTTGGACTTGTGTGTGTGGTCACTCCTCTCTGTGTGTGTGTTTTGGGAAATCAGTGTTCCTGTGGTGCATGCGTGCAGCCCTGCAGTGTGTTACATCAGAGCGTTTACTTTTTTCCCGCTGCAACGCTTCTCACAGCGTTTCTGTTTCTCAACACAGCTTTACAGTTGCCATAATGTCAGCGGCAGTGTGTCAACACTTTGTGCAACAATACAAGGCTTGCCCGCCTGAATGTCTGCCTGTGCCAACACCTACCAACGGCTAGAATGCGTGTAATGTTTCTGCACGGCTCCACAAAAACACATCACGTGTCTGTAAAATATCAGCCACATAATTGCTCTAAATGATGTATCCATTAGGATCTGCCAAAGTAGCGCAATGAGATTTGTTTGCCTGTGGGGCAAATAGCATGATAGGGAGTGATCAGCGTAAATAACTCTTTACCTGTAGTTAGATGGATGAGTCAGCAGCAGCAGCAGAATGTCTTTCTGTGAAAAATCAAAAAAAAAACAAATCAATATAACGGTACGTGTGAGTGACAAGCAGGCGGACACGAAGAGAAATGACCTGTCAGAGATGATGTGAAGGTTGTTTTTAATCTGCTCGGTGGAGCCTGCACCTCTGCAGACAAATGACAGCCTGTGTTGAGAGCAGGCCGAGAGATGTGTAGCTGTCTTGTCACGCTTCCCAATGCATGCCAAAATCTCCACAGCTGGAATGTTAATGAGTGAGAGCTGGAGGCCGTTAAGCGTGCTGCTGTTTGTGGCTGTTCTCGGGGGCCACACACTCGCATCCGTGTATCAATAATTACACAAGCGCAGAAAATCCATGCTCTCATGCAGACACCGATCACTCACATGTGCTCGCACCCAAAGTCGTAAACAAGACACTAAACACAAATATGCATGTGCGCACACACAACCTCCACAACCTCTAGTTATCAGCTTAAACAAATATTGTCCTTCTGCCCTCCCTCATCTAATACCTCCACAGGTTGAGGTCATGACAGCTGCCAAGTTGATGGGGTCAACTGGTTTATCGCCAATAGCATTCATTCTTCCAGATCCGCATTCACTAATGAATTTATGACTATTCATCGCCCGAGGCCAGGCATTCCTCTGCTTTAACCTCACTCCTTTTTAAAAACCCTGAAACAGTCTACACCTGTACATGATGATTTTTTTTTGATTACTCTAATTGCAGAGATTTATTTTTCATTTTCTTACCAGTATCATCTTTTTTTTTTCCCCCAACAGTGCTTTGCTAATAACTGTAAACTAACACAACAGGATCTCAATTACGGGCGATTAAAGCCTGACCCTTTGTTTCAGTTTGTACAGACCATGTAGAGGCACTCTTATTCTAAGGATTTATGGCATGGGCCCCTTAAGACAGGAGGCTTATTCCACCCCTGTTTACTTCTCCCCACAACCCAAGGTGACATTTTGACCTTTGGAGCAATGTGGACTGAGGTCCCTGCAAGCTCTCTCTCACGGGCGGATTACTGCAGGAGTAAAAAGGGGCTTTGCAACTTGAAAGCATATTTGTGAGCACTAATGAGCAAAAAACTTCATTAATCCAATCATTCTTAATGGCTGCGTTCAGTATCGCGGCAATTTTCTCTCGCCTTTTCTCCTTTTTTTGGTTTTTTAACCCCTCCAAACCTTATGAAATTGGTTTGATTTCTTGAAAAAAATATGTGGAGAAAGCAACAAGGAACCTAAGAAGATGTGGAAAAAAAGGGAAAAAAAAGCTTTAAAAAAACATTTTCAGGTCATTTCCTTGTTCCTTTTACTAGTTTCTTGCAATTTGTGGGATCTATTTTGCCGCTTTGCTCACTTCCTTTTTTCCCTCACGTTTTCGGAAGAAATCAAACTGTACTGCTCAGGTGTTAAAGGGTTAAACAACTTGTAAAAGGCGTCTGAACAAAGCACAAGAAAACTGAAAAGAAAAGCTAAGAATTGGATTGGAAATACAGCCTGAAGCAGTGGTCATATATTACAAATCATTAGCAAGTTGACTGATGAGAAAAAACATTAACAGGCAGGTTTCAATTATGCAAAACTTTGTGCAAAACTTAAGTGATATTTTCAAAATGTCGATAAAACACAATTGTGAAATGACTGTGTTTCCACTGAGTGATGTTATGCGACTTCTACTTTCACTGTAACATTCGACATGCTGAGACACGCTGATCCATTTAGATATCAACAGAACTTTGCTCACATAAACTTGAATATAGATGCTTGAGGAAAGAGAGGCTAGACTCATTTGTAAAGTAGCTACATTACCTCTTTGGACTTTTTACTTTAAGTTAGCGTTAGCTATAACATTACAATAAACACAGGGTTCCAACAAAATTTCAAAACTTTTCTGTGACTTTGAAGGGACCCAGGATTTTACTAATTTCATGATTTTTCCAGGCCTGGAAAATGAGATTGCAGAATTTAATGATTTTTATTTATCTGCAGTACTCACTTAAACTTCTCAGAGGGCAGTTTTCCATTTCAGATTTGAGCAAAACTTAAGCGATATCAAATCAATAAACCACAATTGCGAGATGACTTCATTTCCACTGATTGATGTTCTGTGACTTCTCCTCTGGTGATAACATTCCAAACAGTGTGGTGATGCATCTTCAAAACATTGGCAAGTTTATTTTTATTGCAGCCACCGAACTAGCCGTCATTATTTCCAATTCAAGGCAGCATGGGCATATTATGCGAGTGATAATGGAAAGGCAAGCCACTTATACATGGAAGCGGCCGCATATGAGGGATTTTGGGAAGTGACAGTCTATGATTGTCAGAGGAACTTTGGAATTGTGTTGTCAGTTGATCTGCTCAGTTTTTAAGAGTTATGTAATGCAATAAACTTTTAAGCTTTTAAACTCGCACAACTTCTGCGAACAAACCAACTGCTCTGGTGGCACAAACGCAGACGAACACAGACGACAAACTAAACAGAAGTGACCTGGAGTTTGGGAAAAACCTGGTTTTGCCCCTCTGTTTATCGCGAGCTACTTAGCTAACCTAAGCTAAGCTACATGGCTACCGCCATGTCCCCTGAAGACCATCATCTCCAACTAAGGAAGGCGGAAAAAAAGATCACTGACCTGTTGAATGATGTCCGCCGGCTCTCCGAGGAACTGAGGAGTAAGGAAGCCCAGCTGGACCAGTGTATGACCATCGCCCACGAGCAATGTCTCCGGATCTCCTCATATTCAACGGCCTTCCAGGACACGGTGCCCTGCCCACCAGTCCGCGGCCATCCTTCTGCTCCACCCCCCGCCTCCAGCGCTCATGGGCTGAAGTGGTTAGCCGTGGCCGAACGAGGACCTTGGCTGGAACCACCTCGCCTCCACTCCTGCTCTCCAACCTCTTTGAGACTCTGTCGCAGTATGCTGGTGCTCCAGGCGATGGTCAGGGTCTGAGCTCCCCTCCAGAGGCTGCTGCACCGTCCCCGCCTCGGACCGACGCGGTATCCGCAGCTCACCACCCAGGAGACACTCCTCCCACCGGCCCCACCGGTCCCTCCTTATCGGCGGGCACCAAGGCATCGGCGCCCCGCTGTCGCACCGGTCTGTCATCTCCGCTGCAGCCTCCGGGTGGGCTCCACCGCTGCGCCGCTGGAGCCCGGGATCGACAGCTGCCATCCCGGGCCACGTCTTCGGCCACACGTCTGAGGCTGCTGAAGAACGCTGTCCGAAGATATCCCGGGACCACCCATAGCAGCCGGGATCCGGATACCCTCAACGGGGCAGAGGCTGCCCCCGGCTCCCGCGACAAACACCACCCGGGTCCTGCCGGGTCTGATTTGACCGGTGTTTGTGCTGCCGCACAACAACAGCGCTCCTCCCCTGGGGCTCACCTGGGGAATTCCTCCGTGAGGCACGGAGCCACACGGCCCCGCTCTCCACCATCCATGGCCCAGTCACAAGTGTGCACTCGGGAGAGGCGCACCTGCCCCTCTGTGCTGGTGGTTGGGACCTCCATGGTCAGGCACATGGCAATGCATGGCGGCCGGACCTTCTGCCACCCTGGCACACGGGTCAAGGACGTTGCATCCTCCGCTCTGCAGCTGAGTGCTCAGCATAGCTCAGCGTCTACGCTGGTCCTGGAGGCCGGCATCAACGACCTAAAATACCAGCAGTCGGAGCTTCTTAAACGGGACTTCACCACCCTAATTGACCACCTGCTGGACACGGGGAAGCGGCTAATTATCTCAGGCCCGCTTCCCCCACCTCGTTACGGTGACATCACCACCACCCGTCTTCGTCAGCTGCATGTGTGGTTGAAGGGATACTGCCTGGGAAAAGGTATCCCATTTGTTGACAACTTTGCAGCTTTTTTAAACAGGCCCCACCTTTTCAAACAGGACGGCCTCCACCCAAACAAGAATGGTTCACATCTTTGATTTAACTATCCGTTCATGCACCACACCCTCCTCCTGACTCACTAAGGACACAGGCACTGACAGACCCCCTGCCTCCCAATTACCTTTACCTCCACCGTCACCCTCCACTATACAGGCGCAGGATAATATTCAGACAATCAAAACCAGAATTACAAACAACAGACAAGTAAGACCAGGGTTTGTTCATAGAACTAACTGTACTTTAAACATCCCCCGAGTTGGAGGTGACAAGCGCACGTCCAGTGCAGACACTGAAATAGCTGTCCTGAACGTGCGCTCCCTTTTAAACAAATCATTTATTATAAACGATATTATTTTAGACAACGACTTAGACATCATTCTACTGACAGAGACATGGCTTGGCACTGATGCACCTGTCGTTCTCACTGAGGCTTCCCCACCAAATTTTAACTTTCTATTTTCAACTCGAGAGGGCAAAAAAGGAGGCGGAACTGCTTCAATTACAAAGATTACCATGTGCTCAAATGAAGTATTTTTTAACAACTTCGTATCATTTGAGTATCATGCCTTTGTTTTTAGCAACCCCCCCATTCTTTGCTTAACCGTCTACAGACCACCCAGGTACTCATCATCTTTTATCAATGAGTTTTCCGAACTTTTATCAATTATACACAGTAAGTACAATAAAATTTTAATAACTGGTGATTTTAACTTGCACATGGACAACTCCTCAGACACAGTGTCCAGAGAATTTTTAAACCTTTTACACTGCCTAGATTTTAGACAGCATGTCACACAGCCAACTCACAGCAGGGGGCGCACCCTGGACCTGGTCATAACTTATGGCCTGTCCATTGGTGCGCCCTCTGTTGTGGATCTGGCTGTGTCTGACCACTTTTGTGTGTTTTTTACAGTCACCAGTTTTAATCAACGGGAGGCCCCGGTGAGATCAGTGAGGAAACGCTACCTAACTTCTGAAGTGGCTGCAAATTTTATCCGGATTTTACAGAGCACTCCAGCAGAAATTTTACCAGCACCATGTGATTTCATTGTCAACAGTTTTAACAATAAATTAAAGACAACACTGGACTCAGTGGCCCCACTTCAATTGAAGACTGTTAAAACAAAACCTACACCACCATGGAGAAATATGAACATCAAAAAGCTGAAGAGAAACTGCAGGAGTGCTGAGAGGAGATGGCGAAAGTCAAAGTTAACAGTTCACTACGAAATATTCCGTGAACACCTCAAAACCTACAATAACACAGTCAAACAGGCAAGAATTTCTCACTTTCAAAAATTAATCAACGACCATAAAACCAACCCGAAATTCCTCTTCTCCACAATCGACCTTTTAACAAACGCAAATTTTAATAGACCCTCCAAGATATCAAATGACGCCCTTTGTGAGGACTTTGCAGACCACTTCAGAAGTAAAATCAATGACATCAGATCAAGTCTTTTACCGCATCAGATTTTAAGTGTTGACTCACCCAGATCATTGATTTTACCGGAGGAAACACTGGAGAGTTTTGCCCTGGTAGATGCGAGGACACTTGGTCGAGTTTTCTCCCAAGTAAAGCCCACAACCTGCCTCTTAGACCCAATTCCCACTCCATTTTTTAAAACGTTTCATGCATTCTTTGAGGAACAATTGTTATACATGGTGAATTGCTCTCTTCAGACGGGTGTCTTCCCCACCTCCTTTAAAACGGCGGTGGTGAAGCCCCTCCTGAAGAAGAGCAATTTAGATCCCAACTTTTTTAATAATTATCGGCCTGTATCCAACTTACCATTTTTAAGTAAAATCTTGGAAAAACTTGTGTTTAACCAAGTAAATGACTTTGTAATCACAAATAACATTTTAGAGAGGTGTCAGTCTGGTTTTAGGTTGAATCACAGTACCGAGACGGCCCTTGGAAAGATTTTAAATGACATCAGGCTCAACTTAGATAACCATAAACTCACTGTCTTGGTGAGTTGGATCTAACCGCCGCCTTCGATACAGTAAACCATCACATTTTATTAAATAGACTGAGGAACCTGGTCGGCCTCTCTGGTACTGTTCTGAACTGGTTTGACTCCTACCTCACAGATCGACACTTCTTTGTAAGTATGGATACATGTTCCTCAGGAATCCATGAGATAAAGTGTGGGGTTCCCCAAGGGTCAATTTTAGGCCCAACTCTTTTTAATCTGTACATGCTTCCCCTTGGGGACGTCATCAGGAGTCACGGCATCAGCTTTCATAGTTATGCTGACGATACTCAAGTGTACATCGCTGTGTCTCCTGATGACACAGGGCCTATTGATGCCCTTTTTAACTGCATTTCAGACATAAGTCATGGATGGCAGCAAATTTCCTACAGCTTAACCAGGACAAAACAGAGGTTTTAGTCATTGGTCCTGAAGGCCAGAAAGACAAACTTTTACCAAAGTTACAGGCTTTTAGAGCATCACAATCTGTAATAAATCTGGGTGTGATTTTTGACTCTGAGCTTACTTTTATCCCACACATCAAAAACACAATAAAAATTGGTTTTTATCATCTAAAGAATATAGCCAGAGTCCGCCTGTTTCTCTCTCAGGCCAGCATGGAGGTACTAATGCATGCTTTTATCTCTTGTCGTCTAAATTATTGTAATGCCCTGCTCTCTGGTCTTCCCAAAAACAGCATTTCCAATTTACAACTATTGCAAAACTCAGCCGCACGAGTGCTGACGAGGACCAGAGGGCGGGAGCACATTACACCGGTTTTAAAATCGCTTCATTGGCTCCCGGTGCGCTTCAGGATTGATTTTAAGGTTCTTTTACTTGTTTTTAAGTGTCTCAAAGGTCCTGGGCCTTCTTACCTAACTGAGCTGCTTTTACCTTATCAACCCTCGCGGATCCTGAGGTCCTCTGGCACTGGCCTTTTAACCATACCACAAGCTCTAAAAGACATGGGGAGGCGGCTGTCAGTTACTATGGCCCCCGTCTGTAGAACAGCCTCCCGGAGAACCTCAGGATCACAGACAGTGTTGAGGTTTTTAAAAAGAGGCTCAAGACCCATCTTTTCAATCAGGCTTTTAACCAACTAACTAAATAACTAACTAACTATTTATTTATTTATTTATTTATCCTACTTTTTTTATTTTATCTTATTCCACTATTTTAGTCTCCCATTTATTTATTTATTTATTTATTTATTTATTTATTAGTGGTTATAATCTTTAAACTATTTTACTGTGCACTTGTATTCTTTGTCTTATTTTACTGTTTTAGTCCCTTACGTTCTTAGCTTTTATGTTCTTTACCTTATTTTATTGTGTTAGTTTTTAGCTCCAGTGTTTCCTCATCGGGGCCTACCGGACTGGGAGTTGTCTCTGGTCCACCATCGGGGGTGCTGTACTGTGGACTGTTTCGGCCCAGGTGGCTAGAGGGCTCGGCATCTTGGTGCGGGCACTCCTGTCTGCCCGGGTTGGGATGGTCTCTGTGGCGGCGCCCCGGTGGTGCTAGACCGTGACCTCTCTCAGTGAGGTTGGCCCCCAAAGGTAGCTTCTCCCTCGCCTCAGGTCTCAGTGCCTAGCCATGTCTCTCTAGCCATGTCTCTTTAGCAACAGCTGGTGTGTGTTGGTGTATGTGCGCGTGTGTGTGGGTGGTGAGGGGGGGTGTTCGGGTGCCTTTGCGAATAGTTGTGGGAATATCTACATGAATGTGTGTGTTTTGTTGCGTACGTATATGTGGGGGTGGGAGGGTCAGGATGTCTGTATTTTTCTTGATTGTCTTTGATGTTTTTCATTTCTGTTATTGTTTTTAATCTCTGTTAGGCACTTTGTGTTACTCTTTGTATGAAAAGTGCCATACAAATAAAGATTTGATTGAATAAAACCTCTAGCATCATGTGACCTAAAAAAGCCAAAAAAAGTGTTTCCCAATGCAGTTTTGCCAAATATGGTTTTCCCAATCGCCTAAAATATAGCCTTGTGCTTTTTTGTGATAAACTGGAGTTTGTTTTTTTTAATTGCCATGTTTCAATTAAACATATTTTTTATATTTACAATTTCAATTTGCACAATTTGCAGGTTAATGGAAGCCTGCCTATTGTCTCAAAATGCTGTTACCAGATCAGTAATTCTGCTTTTTCTCTTACTGTGTGTCTGAACTGAGGAGGTGATGGGGTCAACATTTTGTTTTGCTGAAAAGATGGCAAGAGCAAAAAGATTTAAGAATTGAATTTTACCTGCAACACAACTTTCGCACAAAACATGGGGAAGCAGTGGTGAAATATTACAAATCATGAGGCAGGCTGACTGACACCACAGTTTTGTTTTACAAATATGAGAAAATACATTAAAACTATCTCTAAATGCTCTTACCACATCTATTTTCCTGCGTGTTGGAGCTGAGGAGGTGACAGGGTCAGTGTGCACCACTACATGGTGTGTGTGTGTGTATTTTTGGGAGTCCACAATGTCATAATGTCAGGGTTGTTCCTCCCGTTTTAGCAAAACAACTGAAGCCTTGTCACCACACTCCCCGCTCCTTCCTCCTCCTCCTCCCCCCAACAAACTACGTCTCCCCATAAGCCCCTAAACCCTCCTCACCCCACCTTCCACCATCCTGACCTCCTCGCTCCCAAAGTACTGAAGGCGCACTCAGCGGCCACAAAGCTCTCATTTGTGTTGTCTACACTGGCTGGTGCTTGTTGAGGATCACCTCCAGTCACCAAGTGGAGCAATGTAATCGTGAGACTGGACGAAGGCAGTGAAGGTGGTGGCAAGCTTGGAGAGTTAAGGCTGATTTATAGCAAGGCTTTACGTACACTGTTTTGAGCATTTACAAGGTACAAGGTAGCTTTAGTTTTACATTTGTCCCTAAATCCTGCTTCATCTTTTGGCATCGACGGAGGAGTTGAGGAGTCTGACAGCGTGGGGAAAGGAGCTGCTCTGTAGTCTGGTAGTTCAGCAGTGGATACTTGTGTATCTTTTTCCAGATGGCAGCAGGGTGAACACACTGTGGCTGGGGTAGCTGCTGTCTTTCAGTATTCTTTGGGCTCTGTGCAGACACCTCACTTCAGGTCGCTGGTGCTCTGTCGATAGGAACTATTTGGCGGGTCTCCATTAACCCCCAAATTGGAACTGCAAATACAAAATACACCTTATGGAAACACGTCAATTTAAAAAAAAATCCAAAAAAGTTTTTACGCTCATATGAGGTGGTATTTCCGGTGATTCGAAAAAACATATTTTGCAAAACTGCAATGTTAACACTTTATTTGGCTTTTATATAATCAGTCGCCTGATGAAAATGTTGGCATGGTACAAGTCCCAAGTCAAGACCGTGAAGTCCCAGTTGAGTCCCAATAGGATCATGTCATGGTTTTGCAAATCACAAGTAGATCTCAAGTCTTTGCACTCAAGTCCTGAGTCAAGATCGCAAGTCCCAAAGTATTGCCCCATATTTAGATGATTACTCAGCAATATCACATGTCAGATAAACTTATTATTTTTGGAAAAATCAAAAATTACATTTTTTTTAATTTATTTGTCCTATTTGAAGGTTGATTCTGTTCAGAGTACTTGCTGTGGCTGATGATGACGTTTTGCAGTCAGAGAGACTAAATACATTCATCATGAGCCATGCAGAGTCCATTGTGTATTAAAACTAGACTGTTTTAATTATTTTTAAAAAGGAAGGAAAGCAGGATTAAGGATTAAACAACACAAAGACTTGTGGTCAGTAACCTAAGTAGAATATAAGGATTCTTGAATTAACATCTGTACAGATGTGAAGCTGACTGTTGGCTGTCTAACTGATCTGCTCTGAAAGCTGATGTGATGTTTTTGATTTATTGATGTAGTTTTGGTTGACAGGTGCGCTCAGTGGATTTATATCCAGCAGCAAACTGATATGATGCTGATTTACACAAGAATTAATGTAAATGAAGGCTGAACCATGAACATAAATTACAGATATGTAATAATGATTAAAAAGTTTACACTGTTAATAATACAATAATTGGAGACTGTAAACAGACTGACAAATGTAACAGGATGTGGATGCTTCTGTGACTTCCTGTGCAGACTGAAGGCTGCTGGAAAAAAGCCCTTGTGTATTTAAAAGACAGTGTTTCCTCCATGCATTTGCCAGATTGTCCACCAGCCTTTTAACTAATGTTTGATTTTTGTCTCTGCTTTCATTTAAAGATTTGACAAACAGACTACATCTTCACATTGCTTCACTGCGGTTATTCAGCCCCCCGTGGGAACAGCTTTATTCTCATGTGCCCAAATGAGCTGAAGGAAACGGTCCAAGAAACGGCTCCAAACATACTCGGTGTGAACGCACCATGTGGCGCCCCCACCACCAACCCCCACCTTGACACATTATTCATGCCTTGGACATCTTGCTGTTGTTTGCCCCCCCTGGACCTGCATGTTGACCAGCTAAAATTAGCTCCCTGATGGTATTTTGGACTGATGAGGGAATTTTTTTTAACAACCTTAAAAAGGGAAAGGAATCCTAGTGACTAATGTCCCGTGTGCCAGTCTGGAGTTAAATGTAGAACCTGTATGTAAACAGTCTGGCTTTTGTTTCCGAGGAACATAGTTTCTGTCCACATTCATGTGACGTAGCGTGTGTGATAGTGACAGCGCTGATAGGCTGGCAGTGAAGGTGGCAGAGTGTATGAATGAACCCACTCACACACATTTAGAAAAAAAAGACTAAATGCCTCTTTGTGACTCCAAGGAAGAAAATATTTATCTCTGACAAGTTGTGTGTGTGCTTTTATGTGACTCCTTTGTGTGTGTGTGTGTGTGTGTGTGTCAGAGGGGAAATTCCAGCCAGGGGGATATAAGGTGTGGCTGAGGATCATCTCTGACCACTTTAAAGCAGGGCCATCATCAGCGTTCCTGTATGACTCTCGGCCCCAGCTGCATTTCTCTCTGAGGGCTCATTATTTTGGCAGGTGCCCTATTGTCCCATCTTTTGCGGGCCTTTTCATGAGCATACCAAAAACACAACACCAAAATATGCAGGGAGGAGCAGAGAGGGAGGGAGGGAGGCCTGAGTCAAAGTGAAGAAGACTCAGAAAAAGTATGGCATCAAAAGAAGAGAAGAGGCTTTGTTCGGAGAGACGGCACATGTGTGTTAGATGTTTGGTGGTTGGGGATGTGGTGACCACTATAAAGCATTGATGTGTGGATGGCTGTTTTTTTGTGAATGAAAACATGATGGGGCAAAGTGCAGTGGAAGTGTCCTTCACTTGACTTGTTTCTTCTTCTCTCTGGGTCATTTCAGATGGATTTCACCTTGTGTTGTCAGAAGGCTGTGGTTGCAGAAATGACTGCGTTGTCAGGGCACTAACATCCCCTGCTGTGTGAGAGACTGTCTCTCTATGACCTCATGGGAAAGTCCTTTTGGTCTGGAATAAGTGCAACAAAGGAGCTGTTGACAGATGTTTCAATAATAGCAGAACAAGCAACGCTGTGTTGTGTGTTGTGTAATCTGCCGATGCATGTTTGTGCGTCTGACTTATCCTAGATGCCAATTACAGGAGTGCACAGAGCGCACAATGTCATTTTACTTTTCAGCACCATTCAAGTATCATTACCTGTAAGACACAAAAAAAGGTCATTTTTATGGCACAATGCAACCAATGCAGTGTTTTAGTAACGATTTTGAGCATCACATATTGTTTTAGTTCCCAGAATGTTCTTCTTAAAATTTGTGTAACATTCTCAGAAAACATCCAAAAATGTTAAATGTTTTTTTTTTCCCCCCACATATCACATTACATTACATTTTCATTAAAAATGGTCTGTAATCTCAGTCCTCAATAACATGATCTGAATGGTGTTTTTAAAATGTTCTTTCTTTGTTCTCATGTAACATTGTGGGAGCGTTTTATAAAATTCTTTTTTTAATTCTATGAAATTCTGTTTTTTTTCGACTTTTTCTATGTTCTTTTTTAGATTGTTCACTTTTTTTGATTTTGAATGATTTGTGATACATTAAACGTGTAACTTTTGATGTGTTGTATTCAGTATTCTTGTATAATAACAGTTTTTTTCAGAAAAACTTATGAAAGTAAAGTTGTCATTTGGAGAAAGATGTTGGACTGTTTGGGAGCTAGAAATACCAACTAGTGCTTGTATGCCACTACAAACCAGTCAAGTTGCATTTACAGTTTATATTATGATGTCAAGGGAAAGTTGACTTTTGACCTTGACCCAATGTCATCACTTCATCAATTTCAGATGAGCCTAATATTCAGCATTCAGCACAATCCAAAATGTTTACTTTTTGATTCTAAGTTTAAGGGTACTGTTTCCTTAAAAGTTCTTCAAATATTTGATTTAATTAAACATATCTGCAGTAAGCATCAATGGAAATATGCGAAATGTCATCTGTAGTCCTAAGGCAGGCACCAAATATGTACGTGTGTGTGTGTGTGTGTGTGTGTGTGTGTGCGTGTGTGTGTGTGCCACTTAGATATGTAACGCCAAAAGCCTTCAGATTTAAGCACACGAGGGAAAACAATGCTCCACACATCTAAACACACGCCTGGCGCCAGCTGCCAACGGAGATAAAAACAAGAGGTGAGGAAGAAACAAAAAGGAAAGCAGTAGATCCCTGCTATCTCTGGCTGATGAACGCTGACGGAGAAACGTTTACTTTTGCTCACTATCAGATGAGACAAGTCCACATAGCTTCACAGACGCAGCGCATTAGAGGCCGAGCTTGATATATTGACATTCCAGCAGATTTAGCCGCCTCGCAAGTGAATCACTGCGGAGGGCACAGAGTCAAAAAACATAAAGGGACTTGGGTGGCTTTGTGGGGTCCTCTCTGGGCGTGGACGCAAGGCTTGAGCTGGTGGATATCGCTCCGATCAAAATTAATTTTGCAGCGCCTTGGCTCGGGATCAGGGTAAGCGAGTGTGCCACACACAGTCTTTGATTGTGTCTGATGGCTCGAATGATGCAGAAGAGAAGATACCATCTGAAGTTACCCACCCTCTAAAGTCTTTTTTCCCCTTGTTCTTCTTTTTTTTCTCTCTTTATCTCAGATTACAGCAGTGGAATAGGATCCCTGCCCGTGCTGTACCTCTGCGGTGAGCTGCGAGTACACACAACAAAGGCATCTGTTGTACCAGCCAGTCATTGTGTGCAATTTAATGTCTCCTAAATACTTTTATTGTTGACTTTTTCAAGGTGCATTCTGAACATTCCTTGTGGCTGTGCCAGGAAGCAGCATAAGTTACTGTTAAAGACCAAAAATTACTTTTAAAGGAAGAGGCTCTAAAAGACTCAGCGTGCAGCACATCTTCCCAAATAGATCTGCCACTTGTTTCAGCTTCCAGGAAAAAACTACGTGTGAAATCACTTAACAAATTGACACACTCCACGCTCAAACAAGAACAGACATGGCCTTTAATTACACGCCAATCTCATAATGTGAGATTCTGACTCATGGTGTTTTCTCCTGCCATAGCAGACGATCATAATGATGATGAAGCAGGGCCTGAAAATAGGTACCACCTTCAGGGAGTGTTTTTTTCAGTTCTTTTTTATTTTTTTGCTAGACACCACAACAGCAGTCCGTAGGCCTGCAGACTGAGGTAATGCCCCGTGAGAGATTCCTGATGCCTTACCTCATGCCTGTCTGACTGAGAAACGCCTCAGTTATCTCAGCCACTTCCTTCTCTTGACCACATGCATATCAGCTGAGGTAAGGATGGAGTGGGCCTGGTTCTGGCGCGGCGAGCCGGCTGTAGTGACCTGATTAGATTGGGCCACGAGGGTCAGGTGGCAAAGTGGATCACATGCACCGTCAACTTTCTATTTTAATAAGAATATGCTCATTTGCTCCTTATCTCAAATACAGACTGGAAAGGTTAGCATGCCCAACATGTTCTCATACCGCACTTGTCACATGGTGCCACCTATGATGTTTTAGGTATCCTTCTGCTTTAGCTGTTTACACTCTGGGATGCCGTTATGGTGATGTCAACAAATGCACATGGTGGGATGAAGTGGCATGGCCCTTATGTTTACACAACAGCACGGACTGTCACGATGGTTAGGATTAGGCAACAAAACCACAGATGGTTAGGTTTAGGCAAAAGAGGCACGTGGTAAGGTTTAGAAAAAAACAAACACATCCAAACAGGAAGAGAACACTGAACTCCTGCACGGATGTCCGCCCTATAAACGCACTCCTTAGATAACGCGGTTACTGTCAGCATTATTACCTGACACTATCCTTCAATGGTTCATACGCTCACCACCGCTTCCGTCTGACCACATTGTCAAGTAACGCCATCTGTGCGCGTTGAATGTGGATGTGCCCAGTGTCCTCTGGCCATTCGCCAGCGTATCATCACGACTCCTCTGGTTCTGTCCAAGCACGTTTTTGTCAGACGCAATCCAGCTGCTGTCCGGATGGATTCAAAAGGTGCCTTTTGGCCTCACACTTGTACACCAAAAGCACTGACAGAGTGGTGCTCTGAGTTAAAATGGGCTGGAATATATGGTTCCACTGTTTGGGGGGGGGGAATGTGAGACAATGGGAAAAAAATTGAATATTCTTCTTCTCAAAGCATCATGACTTTTTTTTCCTAAATCTTACTTTTTTTTCTCAACTTCTTTTTTAAAACACTCAACATACTTTGACTTAACGATGAACTAATTGGATTTTGGTGCCAGCGTATAATAACAACACAACCTGTTCTATCCAACCGTGTTTCCATCTGATGCCATTCGTGCATGTTGCATGTGGATGCAAAAGTGGCTTTTGGTGTCACTCTTATGCCGAAATCACTGACAGAGCAGCACTATTGGACCAGTTTGGGGCCAAAACGGGTTGGCATGTCATATCTCTCCTTGTGGTTACACTTTTAAAGATGAGGTTGGTTGGCTAATATTGCATGCCAGTGTCTAAACACACATCTCCTTTTCAGCGCTTCACGATATGCTCATCACAAGGTTGAAATAACATAGAACCAAAACACAGAGAAGGCCTCCATCTTATCAGGGCTCACCTACTTCCCTTTTTCCTTTTTTTCTACCCCTACTGTCTTTCATCTCCTCTTTTTTTGTCCTTTCTGGCCTTCCCTTTCTGTCCTTCCCTGTCCCCTCTTTTCCTCTCGCTTCCTCCCTTCTGTTTTCTGGGTGTGTTGCATCTGAACGTTCCTTATAGGATCAGCGGGATTATCGACCATGAGTAATAGGGTTCTCACTGGGACAGACCCAAATGCTTTGCATGCTTTCCCAACACCAGCAGGATCAGTGGTAACTGTAGCTCTATCTAGATTGGCTTCATTGAGAATCCCATGCAATAACAGGGAAGGGTTGTGTTTAAGTCCAACCAAGCGGTAGTAAAGCCACAGGGATTTAACTGAAAATCCACACATGGGGTATCGTCAACATATAATGCAGCAGCAGTAAGTTAACACCCTCTCCTTTGCAAATCACATAGTGGACCTGTTTGGAATGTGCCCTCTCGGTTCCGAGGGTTCCCCCTTGGTCCCAGCACAGTGCTGGCGTCCTTTCAACTGTTTAAGGCCTCATTCACATGAATAAAACACTGTTTTAAAATGAGTATAGTTTGAGAAATAATCTGCATCCGCTAACAAGTCTCAAAACACATATCACGAACATCATGAGCATTGACGTGCGTGGTTAATGGTTAATAGATTTGTGTAGTGCAGTTACGTGTAGCGCCTTTCTATTCTTCAGACAGCTCAAAGCGCTTAAACGTGTCACATTCACACATTTACACACAAGTTCACACACTAGTGGCTGAGGCTATGAAGTGCCACCTGCTACTCAAATCATTCACACACACTCACACACCAATGGAACAGCCTTCGGAATTAATTGCCTAATCAGTATCTGCCCAAGGATACTTGGACATGCGGACTGAAGTAGCTGGGGATCGACCCGCTCTACCTCCTTTGCCACAGCAACCCCCAATACTGGGCATATGCATGCTGATGTAATCAGGAAGCAGATTGCCTCTCAGTGGTTGGTTGAATAGTTACAGAAAATACAGTGAAGGAAACTAAAAAGGATCCGAAGCAATTTTTTAAGTCTCATTTTAAGGGTTTCCAATATGCAGGAGAAGTGTGAACGCTTGACATAAGCATTGGCAATATTAGCATTTTAAAATGCAAATGTATTCGTGTGGATGTAGCCTAACTTGTTATTATGGTTATCCACTAAACATGTAACCATCAAAGTTTTTGAAATTAAGAGTAAATGGTTCACTAAAAAACTGTATTATTTATCAGATATGATGCTTTAATAGTGAACTATCCATATTAAATCAGTGTTGACCCTTAACCCCTTGACCAAATAATGTCAAAAGTTATTGACTAGGTTTGCTTTGATTTATCTGAGTAAAAGTTACTTTGAGAAAACTTTGCTGTATTAATTTATATATTTTTGCCCATTGTCTTGGTTATGCAGTTGCTTTAAGAACATAGTTTCTGTTAATTTCACCAAAAACCACAAAAATTATGTTCATTATTTGTGTTTCTGTCTCATATTTAACAGAATTCTGCAAACCACAGAATACTGCGTTTATGTTTAATCCATGATATTACGGGGCAAGTCTTATGTCTTTCTGAAGTTTTAAATAAAAACTGAAGTCATGGAGAGCAAGTTCAGTTTATGTCCAAAGTAATTTGGGCTTGGAGTCATCCGCGTCTAGTCTACACTCAACTGCCTCACAAGTCATTCAACCAATGTCTGAAGTTAATGTGTGCAAGTCACATCTCCAGTCTTGTAGACCAAGTCTCAAGTCAAATCTTAAGTCTTTGGGGGAACGTTCAAGTCACATTAATTCCCAAGTCATTCAAGCTTTAAGTCACCCAAGTCAAGTCTCAAATAATTTGATATAAGTCCAGGTCACCTCCCAAGCCAAGTCAAGTCTCTTAAGGCACTCTAGATAAGACTAAGTCAACTACCAAGTTTCAAGTTGTTCAAGTCAAGTCTCATGTTATATGAACTACACATTATTCATGTCAAGTCTAAACCTGAGTCTCAAGTCATCCAAGTCAGTTCTTACATAATAATAAATAAATTCCAGCATAGTTTACGGTCTGCAGGCTCAAATCTCTAGTCATCTGAGCTTCAAGTAATACAAGTCACATCAATTCTTATGTCACTGAGGATATGTCTAAATTAAGTACCAAGTTGTCATGAACATATTGCAAGTCAATATGCAAGTCTCCCAGGTCTCTGAAACTGACCTTGAAAATGACATGAGATTTGGACATTTTCCTGTCAAGACTGCATTAATTGGGTTTTTAGGGAGTTGAGGCAAAGTTCTTTTTCAAAGTAAAGGTCAGATGTTTAAGGGCTGCCTACAGTGGTTGTGTTGATTTTCTGTTGTTAATAGATTTTACCAAGTTGAATTTTCTTTTGAAAGGTGGGGTCAATGATGCAGTCACGCAGAGAGTGGGTATGTAACGTAAGAGTGATTTCATTATTTTGATAATCGTCTCAAACACACAGTGTGACTCAGAGGATCTGAAGAAGACAGCCAGTTGTAATCCCAAGGCTAGACAATCTCAAATGTGTGTATAAATGCATAAGTCCTTGTGCATGCATGAGTAAGTCAGTGTGCGCTGCAGGTGCTCCACCTCAGCACCGCGAGCAGCCTCAGACATTTGTCTGGCTGCACACACACACACACCCACACAGGGCACATGAGGTTGCAATATGGAAACAACTTACTTACTTGAGCAAAAAGTAAGCGGAGGGGAAAGGGAGGGGTTTGAAACAATTAAACCCGACCTGACAGCTCACAGACAGTCATTTCATAACTCATGCGCGCGGGAGGTCGGCGGAAACTTGTGTCTCATAATGGCGAGGCTACAGGGGAAGCAGCCCTTATAAGGTCGTACTATGAAACACTCAGAGGACTGACACACGCCTGGCACAAGACACACAAGATGCAGGTGTGCCCCATTTGGCATTAGATGATCTGAGCCCAGACAGCTGTGGCTTAATCATACTGTTAATAGCTTCATCAATGGTTTTTCATTGCAGTGACTGTGTATTGTCTCTGCATGCAAGGTGATTTCACACCGATGTAATTTTCCGATGTCAGTATATTTTTCCAAGGTGTGTATAGTAAAAATTGTGAAATAATTGCCTGAAAATGTCTGTTTCTGGGATGTGATAGTCCAGGATTTCACAGAGGAATTGTGAATTCAAAACTTCTGGATGATATGCTCAATGAAGAGTTATGCAATGTAATAACACCTCTTGTAGCGCCTGCTGCATCATGTCCGAGGGAGCCAGTTCCTACTGACAAGAACATAAGCATAGCATCATGTGACCTAGAAAAGCCAAAAAAGTGTTTTCATTGCTTTTTTCCTTAATATGGCTTTTTCCGATCGCCTCAAGTACCACGTCATGTGAGGGTATAAACATTTTTTGCTGTAAATGGGCGTATTTTTTGTCCACAGTTTCAATTTGCGCAATCTGAGGGTTGATGGAAACCTGTCTACTACGAGCAAAAACCTCAGGATTTGTACTGTGCTCCATTTCCAACAGTTTTTCTACTCTAGCTAGAGTATGACCTCATAGTGTACCTGGTAGTGATGCGCAGGTCGGGTCAAGGTCGGGAAAGCTTGTTGGAAAATACTGTGGATTTCACTCTGGCGGATCAATAATATCCCTCTTCCACCAACATGGAACCAGTTCTAATCCAGTTTGTGCATCTAATTTTGAACCATTTAGAGCCTTTCGTTAAAAAATAAACTGGCTCAGACAAAAAAAATGCTGCTACTACTGCTTACTTGTTTTGTGCATTGTGCAATGCCCTCCATTGATGTTTACGCCTTGACTACAATGGTTCTGCACAGAACTGGTGGAAACACAGGGTTGGTTCTCAAGACAGTACCATGGTTCCAAAAATCCTGAATGGAACCAGTTCAAGAACCAAAAGGGGGGTATAAGTGACAAAGTATCACTGAGTAAGTAACTTACAGAAACATTGTGCAATAATCCATTTTCCACCTTCTCTTTTCCTCTCTATATCTCTGTCTTTCTCACACAGCAAGCAGCTTCATCATCAGTGCTGCTGCACTCAGGCTTTCTGTTATCCAGCTTTTTTAAGTTTGACATATTTAAATCTATACGGCTGCAATGTCCGGTAAAAATATTTCCCTATGCAAATTTGTAAGCTTAACACCATGTCCTAACAGCAAGCATTATTTCCTACAGTCCTAACAACATGTGTCTGTTGTTTGGAGCAGGTCAGAAAGTGTACCAGATCTCCTTCGACATGGTGTGTAGATACATAAAAGTACAGGTTTTTCATAGGAATAAATCAAAGATGCAATTATTGATGCCAGTCCTGACATTATCACATTGTGGCCGAGTCATTGCATCAGTTTAAAAAAAACCTCTGAAAGTTATTTTAATCTTTAATTTTCACGTTAGTTATGTTTAAAAATAGCACCATGAAGTGACAATCCAGCCCCATCCCTCTAAATAAGACTTTCTTAAAGTCCGGACTTGACCAGGTGGCAAGTCATTCGACATCCAGCCCACACCTCATATTAGGAATGCAATGCATTTGCGTTCTGTCCTGCGGGCACCGGAAAGCGAGACTCCAGCGTCCTCTGTCAGTGTACATCACGTCACCAGTGCAATGAGGAATTCACAATCCAAATGTGAAAAGAAAAGTTGACCAAGTTTTCAAAAACAAGTGGACAGAGAAATACATGTTCATTTTGCCCCGATCTAGCATGAGGCCCATGTGTTTGATTTGCACAGACAGTTGGAGCTGTGAAGAGTGGAAATGTTAAAACGCCACTATGACATAAAGAACAGACATTTCAAACAGCAATAGCCTCAGAATACAGAGGTGAGAACAACAAAGCTTTGACAGATAAAATCCTATAAATCAATAAAGTTGTTTTTGAGATCTCTGACACAGTAAGAGACAGCTACTGAAGTCTCTCTCTGAGTGGCCTTGCAAAAACAAAAATCCATTTTCTGATGCAGAGGTAGTTAAGGAGTGTTTAAATTGATAGTTGAGGCTCTACTTGAGGTTAAAGAAAGAGAGGAGATGTTTAATAGATGTTTCATAAAAGTCATGTGCTTATCACTAGTCATTCCGGACCATTGCTCCTGAACGGAATTTAGATTTGGACCTTTGAATACTAAGTTTGAGAACCTCTGCTCTAAATGGAGGCCTTTCAAGACAAAGGAGAGAACGCACAGTCTAATATGAAAGTGAGAATGATCTGCTGTGAAACAATACATGATAAAAAAAAGGCTAGCCCTCCACACTCTCAGCATCTGTCTTTACACATATTGCCCTCTAATGATATAGCATGCATGCAATTCACAAGTGGTGTTCCAATTCATTGGAATAATTACACCCTCTTAGCTTTTGTTCAGGGGAGCACTCAAGCTGAGGCTGGCTTCAAAACAGGGGGAAGGGTTAACTGTGCAAAGCTTGACTTCTGTGTTTATATGCAGTTGGAATGCATGTAAGCAGCAGGGTTGTTTGTGCCTTCACAGTGGGGTGCACTAAAAAGCCTGCAAGTTTTTCAAGGGTAGCATTATGTTTCCTCGGGAGCTGTGTTTTCCTAGCCTCGCATGTATTAGCCTGAGAGGTCAGCAATCAGCCGTGGGAATAAGCTGGTGTGTGTACCAGCCACCTGAAGATTATCTTGACATTCTTGTTGCTGCAGGGGGAGGATAGCCCTCTCACCTGATTCATGCCGCTCCACACAGATGTAGCAACCAGGTAGGGAAGGAGAGAGGAGGTGAAGAATGGAGGGAGGAAGGGATGGTAGGAGGCATGAAAGGGACAGAGAGGTGGAGGGTGGCGGAGCTAGCAGCTACATGTCACGGCACGTCCATCATGGGTACATTACAGACAACCTCTGCCATTTAGAGGTTGGAGGGCCCCTGTGCAGCCGGATAATCCGCTGGTATGAGTGACTTTGTCAGTCAAGGAGGCAAGCATGGGCAGACTGTATGGCGCATTATCAGTAAGGGGCTTAAACAAACCCGTGGTGGTGGGAATGGGAATGCTGTCGTGAGGCTTACAATGTCCCCCCTTCCACTCTCTGATCCCCCTCCAGCTTGTTTTAATGTGTGTTTTTAAAACTTCCTGTAAGTCACTCTCTAAAGCCAGGCGCTTAAGAGACCTTTTAGATAAGGTTGTCAAGGTCCGCGCCGCAGAAAAGCACGCTGCCACTTCTTGTAAAAATGTTAGCCAGGAGAGTAACATGCCCTGACACCCGTGGCTTTAAAGGGAGCTGCTGGAGAATGTGGTGAATGCCAAGTTTGCGTTGTGTCCTTACAGAGAGTGGGCTTTAGGTTTCCTGGCCAGAAGTTTCCTTGAAGGTTCTGGGCTTAATACTGCCAAACACGATGTCTGGGCCTGGATTCTGTTGTCCCTTTGCACTGGCAAGTCAGACTGGATGTGATATAATGCTATATATAGCTTAACATACATCAGTGAAATGTTGTTTTTAAACAAAATCATAAAGATCTTTTAAACATTTGTGTTGAGCTGTCTTTTCAATACACACACACATATATATATATATATATATATATATATGTATATATATATATACACACACATACACACATATATGAGTGCTACAAGGAGTATGAGCACAGAGGGACCATAAGTGTTAAAAAAAACAAACTGGACTTTAAAAGTTCTCTTTCAAACCCAAGTTGTTTAATTAAAAGCCAGCTCTGGTTAGGGTTCGGATTAAATTTGGTCCAGAGATGCAATGGCACATAGTGGTTTTATAGCTTATGCAGTAACACTTTGGCAACTAAGGTGCAACATAAATTTATTTTCAAAGCCTATGAGAGCAAACAAAGGTAATACGGTATTAGCTGGTTTCACAAAACTAATTTTGTTTTAACAGAAACATTCCATAAAGATTCATTATTTGTTATTTATTAGTTATTTATAACTATTTATGTGGAGTTCTATTCTACTTTTTTTCACCAATTATTGCTTCTTTGTGGGCATTTTTGCTTTTACTGGGCAGATAGACAATGTAGTGGCAGCCTGGATGCAGGGAAAGAGAAAAAAAAGTATAAAAATGGAACAGATTCCTGGGACCGTGGTGCAGCTAAACAAGACCTGAAGGTCAAAGTATGAATCTCTTGGAATAAGCTGAGACAGACAAATCCACATGGACTGAGCAAGACTGGCTGCCACAGAAGTCAAACAATTAATGGTGTCTCCTGTAATCTGTCGTGTGAAGAGATGAATGTCACAGGACTGATTGTCTCAGAAAGGTGAAAGCATAAAATGTCACTTTCAGACCTTCTTTGAGAGGACTGACTGCAAGGTAATGCAATGTGTTTGGGAAGCACTGAGCATATGAGTGGATAAGTGAGATTTGGAATATACTATACAATTTTTGCACGGTTGTTTTAATGTAGCTTTGCTTTTGTTAAATGTTGATTTGATTTAAATTCATTAGGAATGTTTGCTGTTTTTGGATTCTTCATTCAAATAAAGAATGATTTCTTTTTGAACGTAACACTGCACGAGTAACTGATATATTATCAGGGGTCATTTGGGGGGTGAGGTTTCAACCCGTTCTCACTCCAAATTAATCAATTACATCTTCTCTGTCAGTGCTTTTGGCATAGGAGCATGACACCAAAAGCCATCCTACACGTACGAGCGCAGCTGGACGGCGTCAGATGAAAACGTGCCCGGACAGAAGCAGTGATGTTGTTATATGGGCCCACACTGGCGGACTTCAGACAGCACCAGTTGCGTCCGCATGCAACATACATGGAAAAACATGGCTGGACGGAACCGGTTGCATGCGCTGACGCTGAAGGACAGCATCTGGTAATGATGCTGCTGGCAACGACATAATATAAGGAGCACTTTGTTGCCTAGTCCTAACCATTGTGACAGTCTGTGTTAGTTGTCATGTGCAGTTGTGTAAACGTAAGGACAGGCTGCATCATACCACCATGACGTCATCCCACCATGTGCATTTGTTGACATCATTGACAGTACTGAATCCACAGAGGATGATCTTGTAGCCTACTGTTTAGTTTTATGGCTGGCAAAATCCATTCTCAACTCTTCAGCTTCAAAAAGCTTCTCGTCTCATCAGGAGAGATGAGAGGAAGAGTTGGTGGAGACCAAAACAAAGGCAAAAATAAACAATTAATTCAGCTTTCAGGAAGGGAAGCCATTATCGTCCTGGTTTAAAGAAGGCAAGAGAAAGACCGTGGTTTGAGTTTATTTAAAAACCTTTGATAGGAAATGGACACCTACCATGACAGTCTCATGCTGTGTTCAGACCAAACACAGAGATTCTGTCAATGGTGGTTAATACATTCAATGACAGCAATCATGGATCATTAATGTAATAGTGGCACTCCTAAGATAACATAACTTTAGTGTCTGCTATGCATTTGGTCTTAACACGACTTCACATTTTGCGGGACCAACCATCCAACCTAGCCCCCTCCCCAAGGTTTAACACATTTACCACAGGTAAACAGTGAACATCTGAGCCAACAAATGACCAGTTCTGGCCTTTTTTCGTGTAAGAACTGTCTCCATTTTTATCCCCCCTCCTGCTCTACTTTGGTTTTGACTCAGCTATTTTGTTCTGTTATTTTGTCAACAGTGGTCAATACAGTCAATGACAGCAATCACGGCTCAGTTATGTAATATACTCGTTCCTGGAAATGTGAGTTTTGCGTATGGGCCCTTACTGCCATAGGACACTAGAAAGTTTCCTGGCAGTGTGTGTATGTGTGTTTGTGTGTGGTCATCTGGACATAAAGAACAGCTCTATTGTCTCCATTCAAAGGTGAGGGGGACGGGGACCTGAAAAGCACCTCTCATCCAAACCCTTCCTTCTAATGGCTACACTTGACATGCAGGGGACAATTCCCCAGGCAAAGAGTGAAAAGGTGCTGGCCAGCTGAGCGGGACACTCAGCAAAAAGGAAGGAGAGACAGAGAGGGAGGCCTGAGAGAGGAAGGATGAAAGAAAGAGGAGAACAGAGGGATATATAGAGAAGATGGAAGTCTGGATTTGATTACAACATATGGAATTGATCTGGGAGGGATTTTGTCGTTTTTGTCGTGTCATTATTTTTGTGAATACACTCACCTTGTGTTCGGAGGTGAAAGATATAGAAGTTCAAGGGGTGAGTTTGTTAAAAAGTGTGAGTTGGGGAGGTGAGTGGGGCCATTAGGAGGGCCTGGGATCTTTAAAAGCATATCCTCTAGAGCCCAGGGCATGCTATGAGAGGAATACCAAGCTCTGGAAACAATGAGGAGAGGGCCGAGTCACCCCTGCCCACCAGCCTTTCACCGCGCCGGCCACTCAAAGGGCAACTACCAACACTGCACTGCAAGCTGTTGCGAGCTGTCTCTCTGTCTTTCTCGCCCTCCAACAATTCATATCCTCAGTTAAAGCTGCAATATGCAACTTCTGTCACATAAACATTGTTTCTGCTAGCACCAAAATCACATGGAAGCAACAACCAGTTCAACAGCACCAGGTGTTTGTTGTTGGTCTCATGACACACAACGCTACAGTACAGTGGGTCTGAACTTTTAACAGCCAAAAAGTCCAATAAATGCCCCAGCTAGCAGGGAATGTTCCCACACCATTAGCTAACTTTACCTACAAGTTGCAACTATTTTTTAAAGAAAACATTTTAATCTAATGCTCAAAGAATGTCTTAAGAATTTGTATTAAACTAAAATGTAATGTGATATGTTAAAAAAAAAAAAGAAAACGAAAAAAGATATAGAAAATCTTACTCTAACTTAAAAAATATTGGAAAAATATTCTGGGAATTAAAATAAAACTTGATGCTGAAAACATTACTAAAACATTGCATTGGTTGCATTGTACCATTCTTAGAATGTTTTTAGAACCAAAAATGGCCATCTGAAGTAATACATGCTACATGCTTAACAACAAGTCATAAGCCAAAGAACCAGATATTTTTCACTGGATTGGTAAGGACCAAATCAGAGCCAAAAAGACAGTGAATAATGGACCTATGTTTTTACCTTCTTTTGGTATAAAATACAGCTCCACATTAATGCTAATGTGTCTCATTTCCTTCTGTATGTGTGAGTATGACCACTTTATAAGCCATTGCAACATCCCAACTCATCATATTGCTGCTTTGCAGTGGACTTTCACATCTACATATTATATGTGCCTTTCTGCATCTGCTTTTGACATTCTGGGATGCCGCTACTGTGATGTCAACAAAAGCACATGGTGGGATTACACTGCATGTGGTTATGTTTAGGCATCAAAAGCACATGGCAATAAATGCCAGGACGTCAACAAAATCACATGCTTAGGATTACACAACAAAGACACAGACTGTTAATTTTTGGCAAAAGAGGCACATGGTAAGGTGTAGAAAAAAAACATCATATTCAAATGGAAAGCAAACACTGGACTCCCACATGAAAGTCCAGAGTTTGTTGGATCCATCCAAACCGCTTCTGGCCACCCTAAAGGGACCTTTGTGCTTTTTGTATTATGTTGTTACCAGCAGCGTTTCAACCTGATGCCATCAAGCAGCATATCATGTGGACAAAGGGTTCTGTCCGGTACATTCTCAGCTGACACCGCCCATTTGCGCATCATGCAACTGTGGCAAGTGCTGTCCTGGTGTGTATGATAACATGGCAAACAGTTCTATCCAGCTGTGTTCTCAGCTGACCCCATCCAGCGAATCACACAGCTGCTAACAGGAGCTTTTGGCATCGGGATCTTATGCCAAAGTTGTTGCAAAAGCGACAGTATTTGATTGCTTTGAAACAGGCTCTCTATTGATAGATGCTTGGTGCTAGAACAACCCATTGTTTCGGTGGCTGGTAATTCCAAAACCCAGATAGTTCTAAAAATGTCAAATTGGACCAAAATTCTATTTCAATGAAGGCAATGAGTACAAGCCAAAGGCTGGGTAGAGCAAGTCATGTCCTCACCATTGTATGAAGGTCCAATGACATCATTTTGCATAATAATTAGCCGTGTGCTTGTGACTGGTTAGTTCTTAGCTTGTTGCATGATTGTTTCCTTGATATGCCAGCCATTCTCATTCCCAGGTCGTCAAAACAAATGCTTTGTCACACCCCCTGCTGTGTGATATAAGAAAGAAAGTCAGTGTTGGGTGAGCAGGAGTGGTGGTGGACGGGTCAAACAAACACAGGACTTTCACTCAACAGACTTTTGTTTGTACCTTGTGAAACCAAAAGGCAAAGCTGTTATAGAGTAACAAGATGGAAATGAAGTACAATGAGGTGGTGTGCAGCACAGTAAACTGAAGAGCAGCAAAATTACCCCTTTGACTGACATGTGTAACCAGTGAAAAATATTAATGCGTCTTAATATCTGCGTCTAAGGTGGTTACTGCGATTCAGTCCCAGTTAGATGCATTATGAGGGACAATAAGTCATTAAGATGAGTGATAGGGAGAGAGGAGAAGTAAACACACTGTGAAAAGTTCCTTATCAACCTGATCTCCATTCTGAAAGTCATTTCTCTTTGTCTCAACTTTTATTTATATTTGCAATGGAAGTGTAGGTGGAAGTCAATCAGATTCTCCCAAAACAATTACCATCCAGCTCTTGCTTTTTTAAAAATGTTTCTTATTAAGTTGAGTGGGACTACTTTTAATTCTCCCACTGTTAATATATTCTCTCCTGCTTATTTGCTCACAATTATTTTTTTTTCTTTCCGACCATCTTTGTGTTCATTCTAAACCAAAGTCACCATCTCTTTAAATTCCATCAATCCTGTGCTGCTTGGAATGATAAGAGAGCATGCAGACAAGCTCTGTGTGCTGCTTACCAGTACAAAGGGCTCATATTTACATACAACCCTCTTTATCTCAGCTATGGGCTTGTTTTTTTGATTTGTGGTTAACTCCTCAAAGTCTCTGCCAAGATCCAAGGCTTGTACAGCTTGTACTTAATGAGTGTAATTTTCAACATTAAAAGCTTATGGGTTGCCACTGCAATAATAAAAAGTGTGCTTTGTCAGTCAAGTCTTTTGATCTTGACACTTTTAAAAACCAGTCCCCTAGGATGTTGACAATGAAGCCAATTGACAGGCCTGTTTGTAGGCCGCGGAGAAAAGAAGATTATTGCTCTTTGTAGACATGACCCCATTTGTCTTTTCGAGAGGTTTGAGCCGCCTTAGAGGAATTTGGGGATGTAAAGTTCTACCCATGTTTTAGATGAAAAAGTACAAGCTTTTAAGGGGGTGTAAAGCCACACCAAACAAGGCGGTTTCTTTATTCTGACATGATAAAAACGAGGCGCCAAAAACACAAGACTCAAAGTGGAAACAAAGCAAGAATGCCATATAAACTTCACAAGCGCTTAAGAAGATCTAAAAAAAAATAAAGATTCTGATCACATTTGACCTACATTTTTTAGATTTATGAGTTAACAAATTGCACAATTTTTTTTCTTGAACACCGGCAGCATTTGTGAATCCTTCAGCTCGGAATGTCAGCAGCTGTCATTTTGCTCATTGATATTATGCATGCTCCATATCTGCCATGCTGTTTTTTCCCCTCTCCACGGGGGTAATTTGGGGCACAATAAAGCACTCTAGTGGGTAACAGAGCTCTCTTTGTGGCACGGGCCCCTGGGGGCCGCTAATCTCTGCCAAGGAAAACAATGGCTCACTGCTGCACCAGGGCCCGCTCCTGTCAGTAATGCATCAGGTTCAAATACACACACACACACACACACACACATGGTTGCTGCCCATCCTTGTCCCGACAACTGAAAGAGGTGAGCACCTGGCTCCAGACTGGACTCTTTGGCACATCATCACGTCTACGCTGATGAAAAAAGAAACAGATATGACAATGTATTTACTCCAACTACCTGCCACGTCCAAACAGAGGGTGTTTCCCTGTCAGAGCAAATATGGCCCCACGCTTGTTACCTGGCAGATCCTGCTGTTGACAGCCTGAGGAATTAATCAGTGCTGAACACCTAGATCCCAGTGCAAAACTCAAAGTGATTGCAACATACATACCTGCAGCATTGTTGTCTGAATTCAGACTAAAATACTTAAAAATATATATGTATATTAGCTGCAAAAATCTATCATTAATTAATGGGGGAAATATTCATTAAGGCTTTCACTCTGCCTGTAAGTGTCTTTAAGTGTTTCTGAACACGTGTTTTAAACCATCAATCATCCAGACACCTATTACAAAAGATTTATAGTAGAGAGATGATATCAATGATGAGTCAGGGAGAGAGTCATGGCTTCAGAGGCCATGTGGATACACAGACTCATCAGTGATTCCAAACCTGCGACCTGAGTAATAATTTCCAAAACTCAGCGCCCTCTGAACTTTTACTCATTCGTGCTTATTCCCCATATAGTTGTTCTATACCACGTATTCTGTATACGTCCACTCTGTCAGTGCTTTTGGTGTATGAGCGTGATGCCAAAAGCCACCTTCTGTGTCCAGTCAGAACACGGTTGGACAGTCTCAGATGATGTTGTTATTATATACGAGCAGATGGCCAGATGGCACCAGGTGTGTCTACATGCAATGCACACAGGCACTGTCACTTGAGAATATGGCCAGACAGAACCGGCGGTGGAAGGATCCCACAAAAAAAAACTTGTGCCTTTGTTGCCTAAACCTAACCATAGGTGACTTTTTTGCCTTGTCTTAACCACCATGACAGTCCGTGTTGGTCGCCATGTGCTGTTGTGTAAACAAAAAGATGTGTGCTTTTGTTGACATGATGATAACGACATCTCAGAGCATAAACAACTGACGCAGAAAGATACCTAAAACGTCATAAGTAGACACAGAAGGTCACTAACAGAGCGGCACCATGTGAGGAGTGGATGAGAACGTGTTGTCTGTACATAAGAGGACGCATCACTTGATAATTAGCCTCTAATTCATCAATCACATTCTCACACACTCATTAATGGCATCACTGGTCTGCCCCTTGGGAGAGATTTGAGATTCTTGTTCAAGGATACTTCAACATGTGGACAGGAAGCCCTTACTTCCCTATCATTGCAATGCCCATTCCACAAACCCTCCTATAACTCAGACCTGCATTCTTAGCCAGATCTTCAATTCAAACACGTGTGACATTCAACGGCAGCTGCAGTTTTGGATACGACTGGCTATTGTCTAATGACACTAAAGCCTCTGGGAGCAAAAGCCAATATTTCAGGGGCTCTGGTGTACCTCAGTACTCTCTCACCTAAAGGCTTAAACCATTTTGATCCTAATTTTTTTTTTGTAATTGGCTATATTTAAAAAAAAAAGACAAAATATTTTCCCTTAGTATGACTAACAGACTTGTTTTCACCTTTACAAACACCTTCATGAACAGGCTTATCTTACCAAAAGGTTTGTTTTTGATGATGCAAACATCCTCTTTTTTCCCTGTTTTGTTTTGTTTGTTTTGTCCTCCTGTTATAGGTCCCAACACAAAATCTGGTTTATTGCCCAGCTGAATTTGTCAGTATTTCTAAAACTTATTTATGAAGTTTCTTCTATTATTTTCTTAGTTTTTCTACTATTTTTCTGTGACTTTTTTCTTCTTTTTCTCTGTACTTTTCCAGATTGTTAGTTTTTATGATTTGTATTTTTGTGTGATTTGTGATATATCCTTGTAACATTTAATGTGTTGTATTCAGTATATTCTTGTATAACATTGGTTTCTTTCCATGGAGTTATTTTCTGTCCTCCATGTGGGAGTGTCACGGTGTGTCTGTCAGCTATTTTCTGTTTGGCCCAATCTGACTGTCTCAACCTGAGAGTAGATTGTCCTTTAATCAAGCAGATCACAATCACCTGAGAGATGAGTGTGCTTGTGTCTTTATATTGCTTGCTCTGCTTTGTGATGGTGGTTTGAAAATGCCTGACCACGATCTCTGTTATACTGCAATACTGTACAATTCAAATTTACCAGGAGATTTTAAAACAGTGTGCAGAGTTTTTGTTTAATTCTTGCCTTGGTTTGATTTTTCGATACAGCACCTGTAAAAGTATTTTGGATGTTGGTGTCTTCCACCTTGCTTGGGGGTTCTGGTGTAGCCAGCAGATATCCAGGCCAAGATTTTCACTTCTGTGTGCCAGTTATTGTGTATAATTCAGTTAGCAACTTGAGACAAGTCTAGACAACATGTTGGCTAAGCTCTAGAAGCAGATATCTGAAGAAAATACCTCATAAAAATGTCAATGGTTGTCAGATGATAGTTGAAAGGCTCAGAGATTGCATTTCAGCCAGTGTAATCCACTTCCTTTGCTATCCATGTGGACTGTTCACCTACAGACAACCAAAGCTTGTTTAACTTAAAAAATATACACCAGTATACTCCAGACTAATACCGAAATCAATTTTTAAAAAAACATTTTTATTTGGTCTGAGCCATTAAATGACATGCCTTTAAACATGCAGTGGCAGTCTCCTTTAGTCAAGCCCAGTCTTAATATCCTAAGTGAAGTGGAAAAAATGAAAGGAATCCCCAAAACAATGTCATCAGGACTGATATCAGACCAGTACACTGGATTCCCCGCCTTTTCTTGCAGCTGTTTGGAGCATTGGATAATGTGATCATTATTATTCCAACAAGCCAAGTCAAGTGGCTCAACCCAACCTTTACCCCAAAAAATGCAAAGCCAAAGAAAAAACATTTTTAGTGTATGCATTGGGCAAGTTTTACTGAAATGAATGGGACATTTGTGTTAGAATGTGGTATCCTGTCCATTTAATACATGCATTGTAAACTGCCATCAAGGCTGAAATGATGATTCCACTGCTGTATGCATGTTCTCTTCCACATAAGGTTATGGCATTAAAAAAAAAAGCTGTCTGATCAGCCAAGTGCCTGACTTCAGTTTTGTTGCATTTCCAGGGCTCAGATTTTCTTTTTCCAGACATTTTGACTTGTAATAGCAAGAAAAGCACAGGTGGAATTAATAATTTTAATGATGGCTCAGTTCTATTAAGTGTCCCATTACGTCTTTCCAGCAAGCCAGCATGTACAATCTCCCCTATACGGAATGGACCCATTGTCAGTGTAAATAAATACAATTATTCTTGTCCTATTCTGACATGTCAAATGTAATTAAAGGTCTCTCAACTTGATCTTATTATCACCAACAGGAATGATGACTAAAAGTACGCAAATACAATTTGTATGTCCTACAACAACACCAGATTTCTTGCTGTATGTGTGCACTTGCTGTATTCCATGAGAAAAGCACTCTTTTGGGAACATGAAGCATGACGGCATACCTATTTAAAAACCCCTGAGGTACAATAATGACAGATTGAAAAATATAACTCTCCGTTGGAGTCATTTCGCCAGCCAATGACAATGTCGTGAGTTGAATTAGAACAGGAACCATAGCCTGTAATCTTCATGTCCTCTTTGCATCTAACCTAGATCTGTTCTTTATTGGTTAACCACATGTGCTACAATGGCCAAACCACATGTGAGGGATTGTATCAATAAGAACAGGTCATCAATCAAGTGCAAGCTCTCAGCATTGTGTTTGCTGAGGTTTCCCTGCCTTCAAATGAAAGGAGGCATCCCTGCCTGTTGAGGCAGTGACGGCTAGAAAAACATCAGAGCTTTCTTAGTAATCTGGACGAGGCGGATGAGCAGCCAACTGTGACACTCCACCTCAAACAATATGACTAACATTGAGGCTAATTTTTGGACTCATTTCTTAAGTGCCAGAGACAAATCTTTCAGGCTGAAAACCAAATTTGATATGATTGCATTTCAGTGCAAGCTCTCTTTTCATATCTGTGTAAAGAAGGTTGAGATATATGATGAGACATATGGAATCCTAAATCCAAAGAGAGGACAGCTGTGTACAGTAGAGGAAGATAGACAGTAAGACATGAAGGGAGAGACATTAAAGAAAACCACAGAGCTCAACTTTTTTATATATAGTCTCTCAAAGCAGAGTCAAACAGTCAAAAGCTGATAGGTAGCTGACTTACTGGTATCATGAATGGATTCATGTACAGGACTGCCTATACAGGCCCTGAGCCCCTGGACCAGAACCTCCATATGGGGTTAGTCTTTGGAAAGTCAAGCAAATGACCACAAAGAGAAGCATAATAACAACAAAGAGATGCAAAAATGATGACAAAGAGGTGCAAAGCTACAACAAAGACACACAAATAAACTACAAAGTAAAATTAAATGCACAATGACCACAAACAAATACAGAATTATTATGAGATGGGAAACAATTACAAAGAGACACAAAACAACTACAAAGAGAAGCAAAACGACCACTGACCACTTGACACAAAAATGATGACAAAGAGATGTGAAGCTACAACAAAGACCCACAAATTGAATACAAAGACAAGTAAAATGACCACAAAGAGATGCAAAATGACCACAAAGACACAGAGAATTAACATAACACGGAAACAACTACAAAGAGATACAAAATAATGACCAAGACAAGCAGAAAGACCACAAAGAGATGCAAAATCACTGCAAAGAGACACCAAACACACACAATGTGACCACAAAGAGATGCAGAACAACCACATAGAGATGCAAAAGGACTGCAAAAGACACAAAACAACCACAAAGATGTGCAAAATGACTGCAACCTGAAACAAAATGATCTCAGAGATGTAAAACAACCACAAAGAGAAGCAAACTGAAAATAGATGCAAAACTCCTAAAAAAGACACAAAACAACCATAAAGAGATGCAAAATGACTGCAAAGTGAAATAAAATGAACACAAATCGATACAACTACAGAGACATACAGTGATCACAAAGAGACACAAAATAACCACAAAGAGATGCAAAATGACTACAAAAATATCCAGAATGATTGCAGAGACACAGAAAACAACAGATGCAAAATAACTATAAAGTGATGCAAAAAGATTAAAAAGAGACACTAAACAACTGCAAAGAGTCGCAAAATTAGACTAAAAAGAGACACAGAGTGACCAAACGAGAGGCACAGAGAACCACGAGGAGACATAAAACAAGCATGAAACCCATGGTTTGATGTCTGGGTGGCTTCTGTGTGCAAGGAGTAGGGAGCCTTTTACATGTCCAAGGACATGTAATCTATCTTTATGGGTGCAGGCTATTTGGAGTCACAAAAAAACAGCTTTTCACTGATAGTAATTTGCAGAATATTCAAAATTGTTTATTGGGCAGTCATTAATTATACAGAATACATTTTGATATTTAAGGCTATAAATATGAGTATGAATAAAAATGTTTTATTAATTTTTCAACAATATGTCCTCCTTCTTTTAAACTAATCTCCAGGCTGTTCCCCCGTCAAATGGTTCCTAACTTGCATCTGCTCTTCAAAAAAAAAGTGCTGTATTCTGTTTGTCATGAATAATCTTTACAATTTTACATTATATTTTTCTGAATGTGTCAAGCGCCAAGTCCCATCCACTGAGCTCCACAAGTCTTCCATGCCCTCTTCATCCCATGGTGCTCTGATCCAACGAGCGCTCTGACGTGTATGGACAATGTTTGCATATGAAGAACTAGCCAGGTCAGCGGCAAAATAATAACCTACCCTCATTACCCACATCTAACACACACTTTAGACCCTCATTCGTTGTTGTCAACGAACATTCAATGGAAGGGATTAAACCCCTCTTTCATCCCCTTGTTACGGGTTTTGTGTTGATTCTACGGGTCGTCAGATCCAGCTGGGAGTCTTCACTTTGCCCACAACGCCTCCTCTGCGTTGTGACACAGGCAAAGTACAAACTGAGGAATCAAACCGTTGAGCTACTTTGAAGATCAGCAGCTATTATTCCTCAAGTACCCTCATTGTTCCATGCTTGAATTAGTGCACCTGAATCCACCAATCGATGGTTGTTAGTTCTGTGTGCACATGAATGGCATGTGAGGGCTGTTAAGTGATATTTGAGTGTTTCATGAGGAACGGCTGCCTGTTGTTCAATGGGCCAGGATGCCTGTCTGAGGTTGTGAGTCCATCATGTGCTCATTTTCAAGCTATCTCTTCTCACTCTTATATTCATCACTTGACTTAGCCAAAACTGTGCCAATACAGGCCCAGGGCCCCTGGAGTAGAACCTCTGTATGAAGTTACTGATAACATGCCTTTGGAAAGTCAAGCAAATGAACACAAAGAGATACATACAAAAGACCACAAAAAGAGGCAAAATGACCACAAAGAGACTCAGAAAATGGCCACAAAACAACCACAAGAAGGCACAAAATGACCATAGGAAAGCACAAAATGACCTAAAAGACACACAATGTGACCACAAAGAGACTCAAAACAACTATAAAGACATGCAAAACAGCTGCCAAGAGACACAAAATGATCAAAAAGAGATCCAAAACATTAACACATGCAAAACATACCCAGACAACATGTCAACAAAAAGATGCAAAACTACCACAAAGAGGTGCAAAAGGACTGCAAAGAGAAACAAAAAAATAATGCTTTTTGAAAGACTGTACCTAATGAGCAAAAACTGCACATTTCTCGTGAAAACCAAAGTGCATTCTGAAGACACAAGTCTAAATAGACAAGCTGCCACAGAACATATCAAACACTACCTATACAGACATAGAGGTCCAGTGACAAAGTGGCAGTATTTGAGGATTTGGGATTAGAACATAGTACAGAGTCACATGCTTTGCAAACCACTATTGGCTACTCTTTTTGTAATATATTGTTTTGCTTTTGCTACTTAGGGGCCGTTAACACAGCGTTAACAACAGGTTTTTGCATGGAACTTTAAACTTTTGTTGCAGTTTGGTCTTTCGTTCACATGACAATGGTGTTTTGGGGGGCCTGAAAACACAAACTTTGGAACTTTGGTTCCAGAGTGTAATCTTTTGAAAACGCCACCCCTTCTGTTGCCATGTAACTGTTCTTGTCTAAACGTGGTTTTGAGATGACAGTAATCATCATCACAGTCAGCTCTTGCTGCTCTTTTTCTGATTGAAGACCAGATTATAATTCGGTTACCTTTACTCTGAACATCAAATTATGTAGGAGTGAACTTTTTCTGTTGCTAGATGTTTAAAGGACACAATGTAAAAGCTGTTATGCTAAATAATTCCTGCATTATATATATATTATGAAGCAATACGTCAGAATTTTTTGAACTTTCGCTTTTGTTTGCTTGTTAGTACATGTCCACACAGGTGACCAGCTGACATGCATTGCTCCATACATCCCATTAAGTGCAGTAAATCATCCACCTTCATGCTAATATAAAGCTGAAATCAAATCAGCATGGGAGGGTGGAATGACACATTTCCCTGAGCAGTTGATGAATGTTGTGACAGCTGTCCCCTTGATACAACACACTGAGGTGTCTGCAGCCTGACAGTGGGCAGCAGCCAGTAAAGGCTTTACAGGGATCAGCAGGCAGGACCCTGCGGTCTCAATGAGTAATGGACAGTTACAAATCTGTTCCAGGGGGATCTGACGAGGAAGGGAGAGAGACAGACATAGACCAGGGGGAGCATGAAGGAATGACGTGTACGGCCTGAGACACAGGATGTTCAGTCGCACACCTGCACCGGGGCTGGATTGTGGTTGAGTGAGTGGGGGTGCGTTTGCGTGATCCCTCCGGAGGGGACGATGAATAAAGCCCAGCTACAGAGAGACACACTCACACCATGACCAGTCCCAGTGGGAGGTCTGAAGTGGTGGCATTAGTGATAAACTACATCATGCTATTATACAATGACACAGGGAGTTATGAGGTGTCAGCCGCACAGCGTGAGAAAGGTCAGACAAGCTACCTTGAGTTCCACATGTCTGATCACTCCATTGTCACATTTACTGTAAATGGCATTCTATGATTCACTAATACATTATATTTCCATCTGAAGTTTGTTGAGTAAATGGTAAATGGACTGCATAGACTGAATAGCGCTTTTCTAGTCTTAAGACCACTCAAACCGCTTTCACACTACACTTCACTTTCACCTATTCACACACACATTCACACACTGGTGGCTGAGGCTACCATGCAAGGTGCCACCTACTACTCAGTGACCATTCTTATGCATTCACACTCCAATGGCACAGCATCAGGAGCAGTCTAGGATTCAGTATCTTCAGTAGCCTGTTTTCATTACAAACTTGTAAAATAATGCCAGTTTGTCAGGGCTTTTGGCATAAGAGTTTCAAAATGTACTCTCTTCACATCATGAAGTGTAAAGGCTGGTTCGCTTTGGGTTAATATGACAAATATGACAGCTGAAGTTTAATTGGGCATTAACTTGAGCTAACTAGCTAAGCTAGAGTGCTAACTTGGTTCGAAGGTATACGTTTGCCAGAATCGTGAAACAAAAACATATATTCAAAACTGACCTTGTAGTCTCATGAATTGGATCATTTTTCTCCTAATCCTCAAATTTTTTGCTAAAGTTGGAACATTTTAATGTGTAGTCACATCTATTCCCATCATCTGGGGAGAATTCTATCTGCTTTGACTTTGTATGTACTCTCAACATGCAAGAAATTTGCTTAGTGTTTGGTTTAAACACAACTTAAGAACATGTTGGCAAATACTTGTGGTACGTGTGGGCAGTATTTGGCCCATCACAACAAAACTCTAGAATGTGCACCGTACATCTATATTTTGTCAAAATCAGAGAAATGTGACCACAATGGGCAATAACAGATCAACCGACAAACCCCAGTGCCCCACCCCCCACCTGAATTCATTGTGTAGCAGACAATGAGGGGCTTAAAGATGATTAGTCAAAGACTGCTGGTTTAATCAATAAAACGTGAATGTGACATTTTTCCGTGGTGTGTGTGTATGTGTCTGTGTGTGTTTATGAGGAAATCAGTGTTTCCTCTAAACGAAAGGATGAGTGATGTTTTCCAAGTTCCTAGAATAATCCTCCAAAATATGACTGATGTAATTCCTAAATGAACAAATATTAAATAAGCTTGCTTCTAAATCAATTACAAAGACTATGTGGCCCTTTAAAACAATGAAAACATTTATTTCAGTGAAAGGTAAAGCCCAAATCATTTTTCCAGTCTGGCAATGACATGCTCATGCTTAGGATCATTGACTGTTTTCCCCTTGAAGGAAACCTGAGACACAATCATGTCTTTTCCAAGCCTTGATTATGTCTGACAAAACAACCATTGTGAGCTACCTGCCCGGCTTTAAATAAACAGCCAAACAGATAAACGAATAGATTGTTTATTCATTTCTTGTGGGATGATGTAGCACAGCGAGAATTGTATGGCAGGCTCCTTGAAAGGGTAAACTCATAAAATAACATTTAGGGATTAGCTATAATTTGAGGTTGTGCCCAGCACTCAGCAGTGTCTGTCATCAGAGGCTTGTCTCGCAGTGGCCTGAAAGCAGCTTCTCATGATCTACACTGTCATTAGACGATGATAGCATGTCTGATTTTAGATACTCCAAAACTGACCACGACGCTTTGATACAAGATGAAGAAAAAAAGTTCACTTTAGGTTTTTAGAATTTTTAACCCTAGGTGACCCACAGGAGTGCAAGTGATGTCTGCTGCTATTACTGTCTTCTGGAGGTTGTAGTTTGCTTAGTTACTTAGTTGCTTACTTCAAATCCTAGAATAGCAAAGGAATGGCTTGCCCTTTATTCTCCCTATGAGAAGTATTGATTGCCTTTGTTGGTTTGATCGGTTAGGTTTAGGCAAGAGGAGTGGGATTGGTTAGGTTTAGGATAAGGATGTCAGGGTAAGCCAATCAGAGGCAGAAAAAGACGACACATACTCACTCCAAACTCGTCACATGGTGGTGCTCTGTGTTTTAGGTTTTCCTCTGCGTCAGCTGGTTACGCTTCGGGATGACATTACGGTGATGTCAACAAATGCACATGGAGGGATAACGTTATGGTGGGATGACGCAGCCTGTTACTGTGATGTCACCAAATTCACGTGATGGGATGAAGCAGCATCATCCCTATGTTTACTTTGCATACATGGGATTAGGCACCACCAATGTGCATTGCACTTGGATGTGTCCGCTCCCATTCAGCTGTCCACGACTGTATGATTACAACACCACCAGTTCTGTCCGGCTGCGTTCTCAAGTGACACCATCCATGTGCGATGTATGTGTACACCCCCAGTGCCTTCTAGCCATCCGCCAGTGTACAATAACAACGCCACTGGTTCTGCCCAACCACAATACGCGTGTTGCATGTGGATGCAGAAGGAGGCTTTTGGCGACACACGTAGGCCAAAAGCACTGACAGAGTGGTGCTATTTGATGAGTTTGGAATGAGAACGTGCTGGAAAGATGGGCCATTCTTTCGCCATCATAGGATTTTCTAACTTGCTGAAAGAAAGGGCTGAAAAGCACTAAATATTAGTGAGGGATAAACTGGTATGGCCATTTACACAGGAGTCCCTCTAATCTCAAGATACCTGAATGAAAACAGGTTCTGTGGGTACACACAAGTCCTCCCTTTACAGACATGCTGTGCTCCATGCTTATGCTAGCTCCATGCAGTTTTGGGCAAAACGAGTGCAGTTTTTTTTCCATGCAGTACAAATGTGTTTGCCTCTTCTATTTGAATATTTCTGCTAACTGGATTCCCAAACAGTCTTGGAAATGCATACATAGGGTTTGACTGGAAAGCTGAGACTCTTGTGGATTCAATTAGCCCAATTTTATCCATGTGTGATGATGTTAGTCCCCATAGTAGCTAATTCATTGTAGTTGAGACCTTTTTTTTTTAATATTGACACTTTACGTTATGGACTTATAGTGATCTCTAGGATAATCACAACCTCATGAAACTTTACAACCACAAACAAATGACATCAGGCATTCAGAGGATGAATGGCTCTAACAAGTATATTGACAATAAAGGAGTTTTTAAGCTGTTTCTAGCACAGAGGTGCTCGCCATCTAACCTCGAACAATGCATTTCTTAGGGAAATCAAAAAAGGTCAACATTTTTTTATGCCAAACCATAGCGTGGATTTTTGTACGATGTTCTTTAAGGTTTTGGTGCCTTAATGTGGTATTTAGGAAGGATTTTGACCAATATTTGTCCATTTTTGTGTGGTTATGTAACATATGGTATCAACCCAAACACTGTTGCAACCACATATGAGACATAATTGAGCTCTGATTTGGCCATCATATACTTCCATTATAATGTTCTAAGACCCTATGCACTCTCTGTAGGTATTGGTATTATTATTGGTATTGATATTGATAACTTTGGCGCTGTAATACTTGGTATTAGTTCAAAATGTTGTGGTATAACCCACAGTGTTAAGACATTGTGGTCACTTCATACATTTCTATGAGATTATATTAGACCTGCTGTCAGTCACATGAGTTTAATTTTCCTGTTTGGTGTTATGTAACTGTATCTATTTTCTCCAGATCTTGACCAAATGAACTGAGGTACATACATGAAAGTATCCACAGCCACAGTTGATTTATGTACTTGCTCAGATATTTGGTAGAACGTTTTAGCAATAAAAGTAATTTACATCTATAGTTTGTAGTATCACATCTGTGTGAAAAGGTTTTCTCACTACCCCTTCACATGTCCAGATCCCCAGCAGCAGCGACTGTCAGCAGGCGTAATTACGCCACCTGTGCCTTGTAAGACAGATTAAGTCAATTAGGAGTCTTATTTCCACTTTAACCAATGAAATGTCTCACAAAATAGGTTTTTCATAAACCAGGTTTTTGTGTTTGTTTGTGCTTTTTGTTTCCACCTGGTTTATTGATGGTAATGGTGATTTTGCTCTTTGTTCACCAGTGTCATTGTGCTTGCTGGCAGCCTGGGCTGAGGAAAGAGGGGGAGGGCTCAGCAGTCTGAGTTCCTCTGGCTGAGTGATCAGACTCTGGTGACAGATTGATGATTTGGGAGCATATAATTCATCCTAGATAGATGGATCTATTGATTCTGGCTTACACACACATATTTTGACATCTTTATGTTGATGTTGGTCTGTTGGAATAAGGTTTACATTCCCTTTTTTTGTTTATCCCAAAGTGGTTGAGTCCAATTAGGGCGGGGCCAGAATAGCTTATAAGAAGCCACCTGGGCATTGGTTGCGGGGAATTGTCAGAGGCAGCTTGCTGTGAGGCTGTGGTTTTTCAGTAGTTTCTTACCTCAGTTGCTCTTTGTTTTTCAGCCTCCTGAGCCATTATCCTGTTCATTTAACTGCAGAGCCAGCCAGCCACACCAAATTTCCACACTTATATAGAGTTACTGTTTGTAATCCTACAATCCGACTGTGATGATTTTGAGATTTATATGAACCCTTAGAAGCTGGAACATTTTACCCACTTTTCTTTTTCATTTTTTGATAACTTTGGCTGTGTTCATGCATAAGGCATAAATTTTGGCATGATTGTGTATTTTTGTTTAATCTTGGAATTTCCAGCTCAGCTCCTACAATAATAGCATTAGGACTGATGTTGGTTAAAAAAATAACTTAATTAAAGTAGAAAATCATATTAATGTATAATATTGTTTATAGCCTAATTTTCGAAAGCGCATTTTGTATGCAGAACAGTATGAGTGTGAGTGTTTGGCACTGCACAAAAAATAATAATGTAAAAAAAAAAAATCAGTGTTGCTGCTATTTATTGACATATACTAGGCTGGTGATAATAAGAAAAAATAACACTTTTTAGCATGTAGTATATTGAAAATAATTCTCATGACAAAGACATGGCATTTAATGGGTTAAAATTCTGAAAATTAATGAATATTTGATATTTATGATTAGGAATGATATTGATTTAATAAATAATTCAATGAAAGGACAAAACAATATTTATTAATGATATTTTATTGAAAAGCACATTTCGATTTGAGTGTGCATAATACTTAAGCAGGCCCTGATGGCTCGTGTGAAAACCCAGAGATGCAGTTCTGTGTGTGGTATGTTGTCATGGTAAAAATCTGTCCTGGGACTCGAACATATTTCTTTTCTGTCGTATTAGTTAAGGTCCGTTGTCAATTTCACAGCACATTTATCTCCACATGAAACATGAGAACAACTATGACACTTTGCATGCAACAGAAGGAAAATCCCTAAAGGAAAAAGATACTTTGTCCAAAGACATCGGATGTAATAAAGAAAGAGAAGCAGTCATTTACAATATCAAGCACAAGCACTTGAAATAGCTGAAGTGTTGAATGTATAGATGAGTGTGTACACTGTTGCATTCAGCCAAAGGGCAGTGCGTGAGGTTCCCTCTACTTGTTCTCACTGTCTGTGTGCCAGCCCTAAAGCTATGTAAACAGCCATTACAAAATTACAATCTGTAACCCAAACATTAGGGCCCGGGACTTAAACAGAGAAATCAACTGGAACACACTCATGCAATGCTGTGCTTTCTCTCATGATGACGCCATGTTTTGACCAATGGCTGAGAGCGGGATTTTTTGTCCTATAAACATTGTAACAGATGAGTGTTTTCAAAGTAATGTTGCAACAGAAAAACAATAGCTTGTGTGTCACCCACAAACCCATGATAAATGTCAAGCTTAGATATTTGACACCCAATATTGCACAAGGTGGTAAAGCACTGAGTTCAAGATTAACAATGGAGTCTGTTTTATTAAAAGTGGTCATGAGAGAAAGTGAGTCACAAATGGATCATCTGCAGGATCATTTTCAAAAAGGTTTCTTTGTAAATCATTTTGTCATCAAGCTAACCACACACAAATCCATTACACTCTGTTTGCACCATCACATGACAAACAAGACAATTCTTCTCCTCTGACTTGAATCAACTAATTTAAACATATTTAGAGTCCAATCATGACCGAACAAGACAGGCTCTTAAAATTCAAGCTATATTAAAGTTTGTCACATTCAAAAAAATTAATTATGCCCTGTGGTTTGTTTTCTTTATATATTTTATTTCATTTGATTCTGCTTCTTTTGTGCGTGGTGAAACTTGATCTCAATCCTGACGTTATCAGAATGTTTCTTTAGAGTGCTGAGTCAGGCGAATGGAAGCTGCAGAAATGAGGAGTTAAGCAAACTTTGAATTAACAGTTTGATGGCTATTTCCTGTTTGCCCCCCATACCAAGCCATTCACCAACTTTACCCTGAACTTTAAACTTAACTCTTTGCTCCTACATACACGCACAGATCTGCTTAACATGTGCAGAGGTTATGCAAGGAAAGCACTGTAATCTAAAACAGATACACAGTAAACTCAAAACATTTAGATGAGGGCCGGTGAGAGAAACAAATGATGAAAAATTCTCATCAATTACCTTTTTTCCATGACAAAGATGAGATGTTGATAAATCGTTTCATGAAACTAATTAGACGTTGTAAACCAGGAAGCTGAGAACAGCCGTGCTTGCAACTTCTAATGCTGTATGAAAAGAGATCGGAGGGCCAACAGGCTGGTTAACTTTGGTCAATAGTGAACTCAAAAATGTTTTGTTAGTCTGGAAATATCTCATACCAGAGCAACGGCAGTCGTTGTCGTGAGATGTGAGCTGTAATTCGGCAGTAAACAAGCAGCTGTATTTGTTTGACTGTAAATGGTGGAGCTGTTTAATGGATTTGTGTAGTTTTTCACTGAGAATCCCCTGCAGACACACAGTGACAGGGCTAACTATTAGCATCACATGGCTAATGTTATCAAGCAGTTATAAAGTGGTTTAACAACATAGTTGTAGGCTTTGTCAGTTGTAGAAATATGCCACTTTAAGATGAGTTATTTCTGTTGACTTACAACACAACAAACTGATTAGCTGTGTGGATCTCATTTAGGCTTCTTAGAATTTTGTGGCTGCTTTTGTGATGCAGTTTTTCTTGCTGTGAAGTCTCTATTCCTAATCCTGCCATTACTTGTATATATTAGTACTGTGTAGTTATATATAATTCCATTTTGTAACTATTTGGATATTCATGTGTAGCATATCCACAAGTGCATGTGTACTGATTCGACTTATTTTGGTTTTATGTATTCACTTTTTGGCAAAATGTGTAGCCTATTTTTCTGCCATTATGTATGAATTGTAGCTGTTGTTGATGCAGTTGATAAAGGTTTCATACAGTTTTTCTATCATGCTGGCTCTAGAAGTGAGTTAACCTCCTGAGACTCCCATGTTAAAATACCCAACTTTACAGCAGAAATAAACATGTTTACAGCCTGATACAAAATGTAAACTTTAAGCAAATTTTAATGTTCATGACAACTGTAAGGAAGATGAATTTTTGTATAACTCACCTATTTATTATGGCTCAAAGTTATCCATAGTGTAGGGCGGGGCTGCCTCATCTCAAAGCCTGCCTGTCGATAGTTTCCTCAATTTATCAGTCAGATCCACCCTTTGCTCCTCCACAGGTCCACTCTCTTGTCCAAATATGTTTCTTCTGGCTCCATAAAGCCTAGATGGTGACAGCTGAAATGCCAAATTGGAATCTTCCCAAACAGGAGTCCACAAACCAATGGGTGATGTAGTGGTGGCTTCATCCACTATTTCTACAGTGTGTGGTGGGAACACAACGAGATGTTGCAAAAGAGATTTCAAGTGTACCTGAAACAAAAGCAATCAAGAGGACACGAGTCAGACTCCCGCAGAGCCCTGATGGAAGACAGACAGGTTTAATCCAGCCCCATACTTAAGGTAGCTAATTAGCAAAGGAAGGTCTACAGTCCACATAAGGTATCATTAATCCTGTGCTGTGTAGTAATCACATAGAGGCCCATTTTATGGTTTATTTTATTAAGGTGTGGTGGTGTGTTTTTTGTTCTTTTTAATAATACAGACCCAGATGTGCTATGGTTAGGGTTTGTCTAAAGTCTGAATGTTTTTGTGTCAGGCTAATTGCACTGCATTTTTATGAACTTTGACCAGATTTCCTTTCTTTCTCCCCCGTGCATAAGGTTGCAATTTCTGCATCTCTCTCCTCCACCTTTTGTAACTTTCTCACTTGTCTATAGTGTTCAGTGTTGCTGCAGCTGCTTTGAAATATATAGTGTCCACCTTTTCTTTCTGATGTTTTAAAACATTCTAAAAATCGTATACAGCATTGGCAGTAGTCTTTAGAATTATCATAGTGATTTATTACATCATTACAAGAACTTTCTCTCAGCATCCTTTAGTCTGATTCCTGGCATGTCCTTTGGCAAGTCTGGTGCTTTGTGACAACATGGCACTAATACTTCAATTCAGCTGTAACAGGTTTTATTGGCATAGCTTGCTAGAAGGGGTACTTTGCTGATTTTCAATCAGCTTTGTATCAAAACAGCATGGTTAGTTTGTGGAAATAAACTGTGGTAAACTTCCTACCATCTAACCAATGCCTAGATATCCCTCCTCTGCCTGTCAACGAAACTCCACCAGAGCTTCGCTGGCTATTAGGGCTCCAAATACGGGCTGTTACTCCAAATACGGGCTGTACTTCTATATTTTGGTATCACTCACCAGCCATGCTACCACCGCAGACAGAAAGAGGATAAAGGCAACCTCCTTGAATTGAATTGAGTATAAAAGCAGATGAAGAGACTCTACCGCCCCCCTCGCTGTCTCTCAGACTCAGACGAAATCCAATCAAACAGTTAAACTAGGCAGTGCTGATAGGATTTAAGTGAATTTAATGTGACTGCGCTGCCTATTTCTCACCTGCGGGGTTTAACTGTAATAACGAGAGTTGGTGAACAGGAAGTGAGCGCCATACTGTTTCCTGCACAGTGAAAAGCAGCAATGATCAAAAGCTTCATTCCCACTGCAAAAAAAAAACAACATGTAAACACCCAATAACATCTAGCTATAATGCAATGAGAATTTGTACAATCGGCATTCACATATGGGTCAAATGACTTTGCAGTAGACATGGCTTTTTATCCCCTCTGGCTCCGATGGGAACACAACGTCTGGGTGAACACGATAATTTTAGCTCTATCCTGGTGAGATGCAATGATGCACCATCACTAATTACCCTCCATCTCCTCCTAAGCAGCAAACATTATTCCAAATTAATCTGCATTGAGTTTGAAAGAGAGACTGAGTAAGTAAGAGATATGTAAAGAGAAGAAACCACAATGAAGTTTCCACAGACCACTGTTCCTGCAGCTATCTACTGTTTACCTGCTCTCCTGCCTGTCTGTGACGTTACACGGACACACCAACAAAACAACCAAAACACAATGATGCAGTGGTGTGTTCAAAGGCAATAGCAATGCAGTCTATCACCTATATTTAGGGGTTTACCCATGTTTGAAAAACCTGTGTAAAAATGCTAACTGTGGTGGGGGGGGTGGTGTTACTATGTTGCCTATTTCTCACCTCAAATGTTTCCGGAAACACATTTTGGCTTACAGTTTAACTGTTATATGAGATTGTTTCTTTCCAGCCAGCTGCCATTGTTTCACACATAAGAGTTCACATTAAGTCTCTCCACCTAGAGTGTTTATTGGTCTCGTGCAGCACAGTGCATTCTGGTAGTTGTAGGTTTTCTACCTCTTAAGCAAGGGCAACAGTCCTTTTTCTATGTCTTCCCGTGATGATTTAGCACAAACTTCAAATGTATTTATGTCTCTTTACTGCATAAACACCTTATAACCAGCAGTAACAAGGCCAAGCAACCGAATGGAATCTTCACTGTAGCTTCTGTTTTTAATCAACTCATCCTTTAACTCCAAAGATGTAGCAAGATCAAGGACAAATGTAATTTTGCTTTTTAAACTTTATCTAAAAACGTTTTAAAAACATTCAACTTTGTTTAAAAGAAGACCACCTTTCCAGCTATGAAATACTTCTTTAACACTGTATACATATCATGGCATGGCGTCAGTAAATACCTTAAAGCAACTATTGACTTGTGCTGACCTTCGATGGCTGGTCGGAAACCATTTTTGCCAAAAGTTTGAATTTCCAAGAGGCCAACCCTCCTCCCTAAGTGTTAATAATGCAAATCTTTCAGTGCTGTTATGGGCACAGTGGGGTATTTCTTCTGCTGTAAACACAGAAAAAAAGAAAAGCAGTGGCAAGGGACTCAGAGCGGACATTCAGCCTGAGGGATTCCCTCATTTGGCAGGAGCAGCGCTGCCAGGGAGATTGTCCACAGGGAGACATAAACCACACTGAGGAGAACAAAGGTCACGACTCAGAGACCAAGGTCTAAACCCCCCCCCCACACACACACACACACACTATTCAGCTATGGTCATCGTCTTGCTCACTTTTTGGCACCCACTGATCCCAACAAGCTCCCAGCTACAAGGTCGACAAGCTTGAAACTGCGCTCCGTGCCGTCGTTCCTGAAAGAACTCCCAACCTGGGCTACACCCTTCACATGTCACTGCCTGGTCCCTAAGTGGTGTAACAATGCCAAATGTATGCCAAATGTTCCTCTTTAATGGTGGGTAATTTATAGACACTGGCAGGAGCAAATTTTGACTTGGCCAGAGGTGTTGATTACCCTTTTTATCTGGCCGTTTGTTTGGACGCGTGATCAAAGCCATCACCCGTTAGCGATCATGTGCTTTTCTTCACCCCCCCCACACCTCCCCTCTGCCCCCCGCTAAAACTTTGGCACACAGCCACGCATTGGCCTACTTTTCTTTGTTTTATTACTTCAAAAGGTTGCGCCTCACCCCATTCATCACAGAACACTGCTCCCGTCAAAGCTGTAACAGAGTCAAATTGTTCAGGCGTTTGGGCATCCAGCAAAGCACGGTGAGCATCTCCAAATCTGATGTAACTCAAGGAGGGATAATTCAACACTCTGCACGTTGTCTTTGATCTGTGATCTGCACCATATCTGTGTCCACACTCACCCGTGGCTGGTTTTATCACGCCTTGTTACGCTTTTGATATTTCATCTCATCCAAGCCCATTTGAACACATCACCACAAATTAGCGTTGTGATGTGGAATATCCCTCAATGATGCCTTTGATTTTCACTCTGTCAGTAAAGTAACTTTGATATGACATGTTTACTGTTTATGCTCTGCTGTTTTCAAGAACTCATATGATCATAGAAAGGACAAAGAATGGATAGTATCCAGAAGGGCTCAGCGCAGGGTGGAGGACTGAATTCTAATGTGTTTGTAGTCTCACAGCTGGGTGAAGACAAATCCCCAACCTTTAGATGACTCCAAGCAGTGTCCCAGCTAGCAGGGAACGTTCCAACAGCATTGGCTAATGTTACCTACAAGTTGCAATAATGTTTTAAAAGCAGCATTTTAATCTAATGTTCAAAGAACATTTAAAGATGTTTATCTTTTCAAATAATTTCCCTTAAGGGTTAAATGCTGACTAAGTCGTAACGTTTTACCTGAAACATTCTGAGGATTTGTTGGTGATGTTGAAAGTTGACAGATCATAGAATGTTCTTTTCTAAAACATTCCCACAATGTTACAGGAGAACATTTTCAAAGCAACATTTAGAAAGTGTTATTGAGGACTAAGATTACATTTATTGATATTTATAGAGATTATTGCCCTAACTTTAAGGAACATTCTGGGAACGTATAGAGAACTTGCCACTGAAACATTATTCAAACATTCAGTGATGTTGAGAGGTGACAGATTATACAATGGTCTTTCACAAAATGTTCCCACAATGTTACATGACAACAAAAGAAGAACATTTTCAAAGCAACACTCAGAACACATTATTGAGGCCTGAGATTAGAGATCTTTTTTTTAGATGAAAATGTAATGTGAGATATATATATATATACATGTATATGTATATGTATATATATATATATATATTTTTTTTTTGATGGTTATAGAGAATGCTGCCCTTTAAGAAGAACGTTCTAGGAACATAAAGAAAACAAAGTCAGTGGTCACTGTACTGTTCCCAGAACGTTTTTTAAAGCCAAAAATTTCTATCTAGGGTGTCCCCTCCTTGAGGGTTTCTTCCAGGGCTGGAAGGAGCAGAGCTTATTTATCTTCCTGTTCTGCCTGGCTTTGTGCAAATGTTGGCTGTGGAGGAAAGGCACATGAGCCAAAGGAAGCCACAGTGGCTCTCTCGGAGGCACCCTGCCCCTATCTCCAAGCCTAATCCGATGAGCTCACACTCAGCATGTTCCTCTCGTGAGTTCTGCATGACTTGCGCTGCCCCCAGAGATAAAGGACGGATGGGGTGCTGCTGTCCTAATGGAGAGGCGGGTGGCGTGGGTGCAGAGGGGGGGTAGTTACAAGGAGGTGGGAGGGAAACGGGTGGAGAGTCGGGGTATGGTTGTGGGGAAAGGGGCGGAGAGGGGACATACTAAGGCCTCTGTGTGCATGTGTGGGGGAGTCTCATCATCCAGCACCTCTCCCGCCTTCGGACACTGACCTCTTTGTAGGATTCATATTAAAAACTCTGGCCCTGTGAAGATGACCCCCCGAGACTAATCCTGTGACCTCCAGCGTATTAAAGTGACCGTTAGTGGACATGGCAAGGACAGTCTGTCATTTTGGACTCCCAGTGGAAGGATGGTAGTGTGTGTGCGTGTGGTCAGTGTTTATATGTAAGCAAGCGCAAGGTGGGGTGCAGGGTCTGTTTGTTAGGGAAGAGGGATATGCTTGCAGCACTGGGCCCACAGCAGGACAAGTGTGGTAGAAACCCGACGTTAGTGAAGGGGAAGGTTTTGGACATGTCAGATTTTGGGATTTTCCATCATCATCTTTGCTGAGTTTGTGGGTCTTGGAAAATAATTAGTAATAATAATTATAATCTTTTTTTTTTAGCACTTGTCAAGCTTAAGCACAAAGTGTTTCCCAGACAAAAAGTTTTACAGAATAAAATAAATGTCAGACACCCATGCAGCCCCTCCCCTGCCCCCTAATGGCATAACCAAAAATAAGAACATTAAGAACATTAAAACACAAATAATAATATAGTAATGCGTACAAAAACATATGAGGGTCCAAGTTTAAGAATACAGCTCCCTAATAGGAAGACACCCTAACCCTAATTTTATTTAATAATAATGTATTAATGAATGTAGCTACCCCTGCCCATTTCTCTATTCTCTGGAACTCTATTTTAAATGAAAATTACTTATTGTTAATATCTCTCCCTACCTTTTATTCTTCATGCTTTTCCCTACCATTTTATTATTAGTTATATCGTATGGCATCTTTTTTTTAATTTAACCACCTAGTATATTATCTGTTTTTTTAATAATTGTTTTGAACCACATAAACCCTTTGGAGGAAATTTCAAACAAAACTGGTTCATTAAGGAACTTTTTAAGAGTGAATTGCACATCTGTCTTTTTTTTTTCTTTCCCGTTATAGGGTCTTTTTGGGGAGTTTTTCCTCAGTCGATGTGAGGGTCTAAAGATGAAGGGATGTCCTCTGAGCCCTCTGAAACAAATTGTGATTTGTGATAATGGGCTTTATAAATAAAATTGACTTGACTTGAATCCATTTTTGTTACCACTGCGTCCGTGCCCCAGAGTATTCTGCAGAATACTGTGTCTTGACCCCAACCTAACCATTTCTTACACAGTAACTCATAAATGCAACTTTCAAGCATAAAGGTGAGACTTAGTCAGTGCGTTGCATATCAGTTTCTAGTTTCTAGTTGTTGCACTCAATTTCTAAGTCAGGACAGGCAATTGTCAAGTCAATCTCAAGTCTTAAATTTTGAGTTTTGACTCCTGAACAAGTCATACTGTGTTCCACATGAATTATAATGCAATTTAAGAAAAATAGTAATTCTTAAATTTGCGATCATTAATACTTTTTAACTTTCAATTTTACCCACTGGAACCTGGACAAAATAGGCTTGATTTCTTAAAAAAAAGGGGAGAAGAAGGCAATAAAAACAAAAGAGGAAATTACCCCCAAAATAGAAAAAAAATAGCAAGAAATTAGTAAAAAGCACAAGGAAATTAACTGAAAATTAGCAAAATAAACTCCTAAACAAACAAACAATAAAGCAATGGGAAAGTTGAAAAAAAAACAATTAAACAAAAAAAATCAAACAACCAAAAAAAGACAAGGAACTGACCTGGTGAAGAAAAAAAAATGGCATAAAAGCATTATAATCATTCTGTAAAATGATTTAAAATGTATACTTAGGATAGTTTGAAATATACTTTTCTGGACATTTTTCCCTTGCTTTTTGAAAAACATTCTTCTAAATCCTTAAATTTCATGCAATATGCATTTCAAGGTTTCATAGGAGTTATTTTTTATACATTTACAAGTTTGTTGAAACAAGTGCCATGAAACTTACTTGTGTAAAAGTATATATATATATATATATATATATATATATATATATATATATATATTTAATACTGGAAATGTTCACAGCTCCCTCAAGTGTGGGTGTCAAGTGTTTTCAAGTCAGAAAGCTCAAGTCCAAGTTAAGTCACAAATTTTTGGTGTTAAAGTTGAGCTGCAAATCATTTTTTGATTTTGTCGAGTTGAGTTTATAATCATTAAATTTGTGACATGCATCAGATAAGACCAGTTATGGAAAACTCTGCAGAGACTCTGGAGAAGCACACATTCCCACTAGGTTGCTTACAGCCTTTTTTCAGAAATACTCAGAACTAAGGGAATCCTTTATAGCTTCCGAAGTCTGTAACCAGCCAGCCATTTGGTCGGTAATGTTCAATGACAGCTCAAAGAACCGACTTGTTGTCTCTGGGACCTGTGGACATCTTCTGAAGCTCTTGGAGGCCACTTTATGTGGTGATAAAAAAAAAATGGGCCCAATAAAGCCTACTCACCAGCGGCAGATCCTCCCAGTGCAGCAGTCCTTGTTAATCACAGCAAACAGTTGGAGATCCTTTCAAAGGGGATTATATCAGGGTCAGGAGCATTTGGACCTTAATTACCCTTGACATAATGTTTGACCATTCTGTTACCACCGGGGAGGGCAACACTTATTAAGGGGACATGGGCCTAGGGGTCACCAGGGTTACCTAGGTCAACAGTGCAAGCACAGCACAACACAGCACAGCCCCCCCCCCGCCTTCAGCCAACTTCTTCCACATTTCGTTGTATGAGTCCAGCTATTGATCTGAGCCAACCTCCAAAATCAGAGATGTGTTATGAGCCCAGAGAAGAAACTGCTCAGTTAGGGAGCTGCAAGATTTTGGCGGTGATGCTGGTTCTTGTCATCAAAACCATCAACAGGGACTCTGGACAGCAGGACTGAGCAATGACGTGCATACACATGATTTGGGGGCAACTGCAGCCAAAGGGTTAGAGGTCACCAGTTCTAATACTCAAAGTAGCAGGATAGATCTGCACTTGAGAGCAATGCATATTTGTTTCATGGGTTAAACCCAAGAACCAAGGCTTTAAAGGCTCCGATGCGACATACGGAGCATCAATATGGCAGTAAACCATGAAAGAAATAATGGAGTAATGGCGTCCTGAGCAGAGAATGAAATCGTGTTGTAATTCAAACTTCTCTGTGGTTAGTGCATCACCGTATTCTCAATAGAGCGGTTCATGTGACATCCAATAAAAAAGCACACCGAACAGTTACAAATTTGCGCCCAATACAAGATATTACATCCCTAACCCCCGCCCCCCTTTTTTTTTTTTTAATTCTAATTTTAAGTCTTCAATATTCACCATACCCTGGTATGATCAAGTTAAATGTAAGTCAAAGAAACTGAAAACAAAAATGTCAGGGTAGGTTTCTATTAACGTATTGTGTTCACTTCAATTGTGAATCAATTTTTTTCTAGATTATAAAATGGCTTCAGTGTCTACTTATGATGTTTTAAGTATCCTTCTGTGTCAGCTGTTTATGCTCCAAGATGTAGTGATTGTGATGTCAACAAATGCACATGGTGGGATGAAGCAGCATGGGCCTTATGTTACACATCAGCGTGGACTGTCACGATGGTTAGGATTAGGCAACAAAGTCACAGATGGTTAGGTTTAGACAAAAGAGACACATTGTAAGATGTAGAAAAAAACTACAACTCCAGATTCAGTCAGTTGCTTGTGGGCCCATCCACCTTCCCACCCGCCAACCTTGTAAGGGCACTTGTTCTCCTTATATTTCGCAGTTAACAGCAACGTTATCCCCTTATGCTGTCGTTCAGCGTGTCATGCACATGCCACCAGTTCCATCCAGATGCGTTCTCAAGTGACACAGCCCATGTAGATGCAGTCATCATCTGACACTGGCCAGCCGCGTTCCATTTGGTAGCGTTATTGGCTTTTGACGTCACGCTTGTATGCCGAAAGCACTTTAAGAGCATAAGTAATTGAAGAGTTCTGAGTGAGAACGGGCTGGTGGAAAAATGAGAACTCAGTGCAATCATACTCAGCAGAAAACATTTGTTGTTTATGGTTAGGAAAAAGATATTTAAGGACTTGAAATTCTGACATTTTTTTTCTGTCAAAATAAAATATCAGAACTGATAATAACTAAGAAGCACCACCATAAAATCACCAAATTTAGACATAAAATTTTTAATTCACGAAAGGGCAAATTTGTACAGTGTGTGTCCACATAATGTAATTCCTGTTCACTGTACATGTCTCCAACTGCCCAAAATATTCGACAAATTGTACAGACTACTGACTATGGTGATACATACCTATGTATTTCAGGGCCCTTATTTGTTTCAGGGCTAATTAGCTCTTCCTGGTACAGGAAGTCAAACAATAAGAACATTTCCACCAGAAATCTAAGAGATTTTTATGATATGTTCGTTGCACAGTATTTACACTGAGGGCAGAGTGGGATGCAATCAACAGTTGAGAACGAAGTGGACCATCGTGAAGCATTTGCCCCGCTCCACACCCAGAGAAAACATTTCCTCAAACATATGTAAGGGCCTCTTTTCTGATATTCTTTTATCTCACCTAGCAAACCCGCAGAAGTCTGTAGAATATGTCTTGGTCTAATCCTCAGGCAATGACGCAAAAGACCAAGCTCTCAATCTATTATCTTCACACACACAACAGATAACACAAAAGAAGTTTGTATCTGTCAGGGTGTGAGTTTTCAGCATGGACACACAGATCAATCATGCAGTCAAAATGTAAAGACCATTATTTACAACAAGATGTTACATGGTGTGTGCAGGCAAAACATCAAATCTGTGGGTGGTTGCAAACTGTATATATTCTGTCAGGGTCATCTCCAGCGCAGAGCACATCCTCATGTAAACACGCAATGCAGTGCTGTGTATCGTGGGAGGTTTTTTTAGCTGTTCTGGTGCAGCTTTTGGATATAATATCCAACCACTGCAGCTTTATTCCCAACCTTAACCTATCTGCACAACAAGCCCTCTGCATGCTGCACCTGAAGTCATAACTCAACATGAATGGAGGAAATAAAACTGAAGATGTCCTGCTGTTGTCCACCCACAGCAGAGTGTCTTCAATGATCTTATGGGGCCAAATAGCATTTGCACATGCTCAATAATTTACCCAGGGTAAACAGTCTTTTGTTCAGTGTCATGCTCGGCTAGGCATGCACAATATATCCATCAAGACATGCACACAACACGAAATCCCCCTCCTGTCGTCGTCACGCACTCGTGTGTCCAGCTAAAAGTGTGTGTCGACATGTATCTCTGAATGCAAAATAAAAACAACCTCCAACTTAGCTGACGTGAATGGGAGCACATAATTGGAGGAGTTACTGTAGCCGTAGGGGAGGATTGAGGAAGGATTATGGAAAGGTAGGGAGGGCTGGGAGGAGGAGAAGACAAGGAGGGGGTAATCTGTAATTAGTTTGTAATTGCATCTTAAATGGTTCACATTGCCATTTTGCCATGATCCATGACTGACAGAGGTCATGAAGCAACTTAGTGAGATATGGTTTTTACATAAATATGGAAAAAATATGACATATGATTTAAGTCCCATCATTCACAAACTCTTCAGTTATTAGCATGACTACATCGTTGCCTTTTATTTGTTTCTGTAAACTTAGACCTATTGATTTAAACTACTTAAATGTTCTCAATGTGGGATAAAGCATCATGGTCAGGGATGACATCACGGTAATAGCATCCCGGAGTCTCTACAGCTGACACAGAAGAATACCTAAAACGTCAACACATAGAGGCGGAAGGTCTCTGACAGAGCGGCACCATGTGACAAGTTGAGATGAGAACATGTTGAAAATCTTATTTTCGAACATTTATAATGCGTTTAGGTGGAAATCACTGATTTGGCTTTACTTTGACTATGAGACAAGATAAAAATAGACTTGCAGTGTAAAAAGTGTAAACATGAAACATGTGGTGAGGATTTGTCCTCCCTTCTTTGGAAAGAATTCCAAAGATACCAGGTCGATCCATGAGGCTTCCGAGTTTTGTGGCTCTTCGCTCATCACGTCATGCTACGTTCACCTTTGCTCCTGGCAGACAGAAGTCATAATTCACAAGGCTGAACGAGGTCCCTGTCAGTTAAAACGTACACATAGCACCTACTGACAAATAACTGACACTGCCGTTTTTCTTGGGAACAGTTTCTATGGTCTCACATGAAGGCAGGCCTCTCAGTCTGCACATGAACAGGCTGCTACCTTTACAAAGTCTGCACTTTTTCTGCAAATAATCATCGTGAGCTGATTTATGATAATGATCCTCGTGGTGCAGTAAGAGTTTGTAACTCTAGACTGTATTCACAACACGCTTATTTATTGATGGTGCCAAATTTGACCTGTAGTGACACAATGTATGTCCAGTCTGGTTCCTTCCTGAGTACGAGTCAGAGTGGCGGGAGCAGCCTGTATCTCATATTAATATGTTTAAATGAGCGCTGTAGCATACAGCAAACAGTCAGAATGACAGATAGCTTGTTGTGGTTTTAAACTTTGGAAACCTGTATCGACATCACTTTTCTTGTGCTGCTTTCAGATGCCTTTTACAAGTATTTAAACCTTTGAACCCTGAGCAAATTGGTTCAGTTTCTTTCAAAAAAAACCCAAAAAAAAGCAATAAGCAACTTGGTAAGAAATGTTCCACAAATTACAAGAAAATTAAATTAGAGAATTATTTTTTAACCCTTTAAACCCTGAATCAACATTGGTTTCCTTGTGCTTTCTTCAGACGCTTTTGGCAAGAATTTCAACCTTTAAAATCTGAGCAACTTTTTCTTTTAAAAAACATGGGCAAAAAGGCAATAAGCAACGTGGCAAGAAATGTCCTCTAAATAGAGCAAAAAAAAAAAATGGTGAGAAGAAAATGACATGAAAATAAGCTTTAAAAAAACAGTGTGAGCGAGTCCTTCGAAAATGACCAAATATGTTGGAAAAAATATCAAAATATATATATATATTAATAATAATTATTCATTTAAAATAAGTTATAGTAAAATGTATATTTATTTATTTTTATTAGTTTATTTTTTCATGTCACATCATCATCAGCCATGGAAAAATATCAAAGGATAAAGAAAAAAGATGCAGAAATAAATTTTACTTACATTTTAAGGTAATTTAGGTAAGGTAATTTTTTGTCATCTTTTTTGTTTGTTGCTCAATACCTTTTTCCAATTTTTTTGACAGAATTCAAGCCAATTTGCTAAGGTTTCAAAGAATTAAAAAGCTTGAATAGTTGCATGAAGCTGGAATTCCCTTTCAGACATTTGACAGGGAATCAAAATGAATAAAGGTTTGTATTAAGCCAGCAATCAGAGACAGGAAAACACTTGTAACTTTTATGACAGTGCCACAGGGGACACGGACAACATGCAAGGCATTCATCGCAGTCTCGGTAGCAGTTGCAGAAAAACATTTTCCCCTAGTGAAAATGACAAAAGTGCTCAGCGTGTACAGTGAGGTGCTGTTTTAGAAGCTGCTTTATTGCCTCCCTCGAGTTTTACATGAGACACGGTGGCTACGGTGCACAATGAAATAATGACCAGATTTAAACCCAAGCATTTTTTCCACGCACGCTAAGACAAGAAGAGTGGCGCTTGACTCTTGTCCTCGTAAATCTCTCACTGGATCTTTTAAGTGATCCTGAAACAACCATCGGGGGGTTTGTTTGTTTTCAGGTGTGCTTTACAGTAGTCGATGATGCTGGCAAGTGGCAATTTGAGAGCGAATTAAACGAAGGATTTTATGGACTCCAGTCTGCATGGTTTTATTGCAACAGCATGCACATGTTTCCAGTGCCACATTCCATTGCTTTACAATGGAACAAACCACATTAGAATTATTAATCTGTGTATTAATGAATTCCTAATGGGTTTTGGGAGAGCCACCGAAGCAAGGAGAGAATCAAGTTTTGTCATCAGGTTTTTCTTGTAAATTCACAGGCCAAGAAAAATTTCGGAGAATGGACATATTATCCACCCGCTTGGCACCCACAGGAGCTTAATATTTGTTGGTGGAAATCCCTCTTCTGGTAAAATTCAACTCTTGTTTTATGTAAAAAATTGAAAACGTAATCCACGGAAGATGTGCTGGATACTATGCAGGCAGCACTTTGTAGGTAACAAAAGGCCAGAGCATAATGCAACTCATCACATTGTCCTGCTATTGTACTGCACAGGACCAATATACAATACCTGACATACTTTCATCTTGTCTTTATTTATATGCCTGTCAGAGTTAACAGAACAATTATGGCTCTTTCATGCATGTACATGCAAATGCACACACGTCCAAACCTTTAATGAAAATAAAGTATATTCAAATCTATTAAACTCTTTGGAACGTGAGAAAGCTGGCTTAATTTCTCTCAAAATCATGGGAAGAAAGCAATGACCAACTTAAAACTTAACTTAAAACTTAAAAACTTAATTAAATTAAATTAAATTAAATTAAATTAAATTAAATTAAATTAAATTAAATTAAATTAAATTAAATTAAATTAAAAGAATACAGAGAAAAATACCTGAAAATTAACAAAACAAAAAAGAGAAAAAAAAGGAAAAAAACAAAAACAAATAAACAAATAAGGAAATTACCTGAAAGGGGTGTTTAGAAATTAAATGTCCTTAACCATAATCTAAAATATGTAATCATAAAAAAAGTTATATTTCTAACATTTTTACCTAGCTTTATTCCTGAAGGTGTTTTTCTCTTCTTTTTAGCAAAATCTACTAACTTTTTGAATTTGTGGAACATTTCATCATATCTAACTCTTTGAAACATGTGCAAATTGGCTTAATTTCTTGGAAAAACATGGGAAGAGCTTAAAAACTAAAATAAGTTTCTTCACCATAATTTAAAAATATGTAATTTTGGTAATGATGAATAGAGTTATATTTCTAATAATTTTCCCTGCCTTTTTTCTGGGGCATTTTGTTTGTTTGTTTTTTAATTTTTCTAAATCTATTAACTTCTGGAAATTTGTGCAACACCCCCCCATGTTTTTGAAAGAAAACAAACCAAGCTGCTTTGGTTTTAAAGATTTGAATACTAAGCATCTGAAAGGAGCACAAGCAAGGTAATGTTGATCCAGGTTTTAAAGGGTTAAGCCAATACTGTATGTGTCATTCAACGGTTTCTATTTTGATAGATTTTGTGGTGTTTTATGTACTTTTTAGATAGATTTAGATCCCTACTGCTGTGTAACTGTACTTATGAAAAGGCGTTTTCTGAAATATATTGTTCAGTTTAACAAATTTCACAGCAATGAACCTCCAAAGTTTTTTAATGTTTAGCTCTCACAAAAAAACAGTACCACTCAAGGACATCACTTTGTCACTGTTTGGGTTTCCAACTCATTCACAAACCTTAAACACAGTGTGCAGCCTCTGTTTGGGCTTGTCATGTTTTGGGGGAACGTGGTCCAGAACCAGTTGGTACAAACTGGGAGGTGCATGTTTTTCGTCAGACCGTGTCTGTGGACTGGCATTCCGTCCCGTTGTTTACTGATACTGACAGCATTTCCAGGGATGTGACAAACATCAGACTCATTCACTGGCAAAAGTTTACAGACATAAAGTGAATATATCCTATATACATGTACTCTTCAGTACTATCAATACTTTCAAATTGTTTTACTCCTGTTAGGTCAAATGGGTCAATTGGGTTAAGATCTGTGGTAGATTTGGTCTCAATTAACTGAAGGCTTTTGTGGACTAAGACGGGTTCAGCTTTGGCAATTCATAGAGAAAGATCTTGCATTTACTGTCTGCACTTTTTCACATACTGCACCATCTGGCTGTTTCCAACTGAGAACCTCAGGAGAGATCATTCAACTCCTGACATCCAACACAGTCTCCAACATGTCACATCAGGCACAGGTGAGCCATGAGAGAAAAGGCCAGGAAGGAATCGAAAAGTGAGCAGGAAACAGGGAGAGATCGGGAGAAAGCCCTATTTTTCTCTCTATGGTTTTCATAAAGGCGAGCTCTCTGATTGCCAGCGTCAAAGTGACAGGGCCTTTTATGAGCACTTGGCGGGTCCCCGCCCTGGTTTGTGTAGCCAGGCAGTGATAGCAGTGCCCATTGTTGGGCTACGGGGAGAGGAGCGGCCCTGTGCTATTGAGAGGGGAGGGGCTCGGCCTTGCTTGCCCGCCCTGTGCAGTGTGTTGGCTGAATAGGCAGCTAAGGTGTCCATGCCCCCCAGTGCCCTTCAGTGTGGGAAAGCTGGTGCAGAAAGCACCTGCAGCATCTTGACAGCGGCTGACACAGGATCGCGTGCTAGCTTTGGACGCACAGGGCAGCATGAGGTGACACTCCACGCTGACGGGTACAGTAGGAGTGTCACACTCCCATGCTGCGGTAACATCTCCTGTCAGAGATCAAATGGATCAGGTTTACATGCTCTGTAACGTACAGTACATGCTGCATTGTGGATGCTTGCGGTGTGCACACAGAGACATGGTATCAAGCGCACTGTAGGTGCAATATGATGCTCTGCACAGTACAATAAGTATACAATGCACACATGAACTTACACAATCATATCAGCATACATGTAAACATGCTATACAACAAATTACAGCACATAATGAACCAGGCCTCTGATGCTTTGGGAAAGTAACACACACAAATCAGATAGGATGCTTCCTGTTACAAAAGCTCCTGGGAACAATAAAAACTACATTTATACTGCAAGCAGACAGACAAGAGCTTATTTTCAGCTTATTATACCAATTTTCGTCCATAATGTTATCCATAGTCATTTTGTATCTGCGACCAGGCTAAACTATTGAATAAAATGTCATCAACACTCTTTAATACTGACTTTGGTGCATCAATCAGTCCCTCATATATTGCCTGGCATGTCCCATGCAATGTGTCTGTGTTGCAACGCTGCCATTCCTGGCATTCCTCCCTGGAATGCACAAATAGGACCCCACAGAATGGGATCAAGACTGCAAAACAAGACAACATTCCTGAGGCAAGTTTTAACAAAAAATACTGTGCTGCTTTATATACTGTACGTGCATGGTGGACGTGCAATATACTGTATCGGCAGCAGAGGTCAAGTATAGCAGCTTGAGGTATTTAGCATTGAGAGGTATAAGCTTATAATGTTCTTAAATGCCTGTAAGGGGATAGTTCAGATTTTTTGGAGTGGAGTTGTATAGTATATTTATCCGTAGACAGTATATTTCATATAGCAGATTTCGGCCAGAAACCCCCAAGCAGGCTAAAGTCTGACATAGATGATAAACAATCTATTTCTATGGAAGGACCAGCAACAACACTTTTTTGTTCACCTAAAAAATCAAAATTAATTTAAAAGAATGTATAAAAGTGTAAGTGTATACTATATTGTCAGTGCTTACTGTTAAACAGTCTGTTTCAACTGGAAAATGAAGTCAGAATATCACTCTCTTCAAAGTCAGACAAACAGAAACAGTGATTTAACATTGCTGAACACAAAAACTACTGGTCTCCCACTGCCTCGATTAGTTAGTTAGTTTGTGTTTTTGCAACAAGTTCTCATATTGCCACTTTGCAGTGAACATACATCTACATATTACACTCGAGGTATCCTTCTGCGCCTGCTCTTAACGTTCTGGGATGCTCCGACCATGATGTCATAAAAAGTACATGATGGGATTACACTGAACGTGGTTATGTTTAGGCAACAACCGTACATAGCAACCAATTCTGGGACGTCAACAAGAGTATAGACTGGCATGGATGGTTGGGTTTAGGCAAAAGGGAACATGAAAAGTTCCACAAAGTGTGGAATAAAAAAACATTACATATAGACGGGAAGCAAACAACAGACCACTTCAGAAAGTCCAGAGTTTGTTGGCCACCCGCCTGCCTGATAGGGGCTTTCATGCTCCTTACATTGTGTTGTTACATTTCAACCTGATGCCATCCAGTGGCGTATATCGCACACTCAACAGGTTCTATCCGTTCCCAACTGGTGCTGCCCATCCACATGGCCATGGCAGGTGCCATCCTGCTGTGGAATGGTGTATAAAAACATTGCCAATGACTCTGTCTGCTGCGTTCTCAGCTGATGCCGCCCAGTGGCATATGATAGATACGCCAAAGGTGGCTTTTGGTGTTGGAATCTTACACAGAAAATCACTGCACAAGTGGCAGAATTTGTTTTTGAACAAGTTAGCAAGCAGAAAACACGTGGCATGTTGAATGGTGACAACATGGATAACTTTTTGGTGCCGTACATTTCATACGTACTCAACACTTTACTTGGCATTTGTATCTTGTTTTGTTTCCTTCCCTTCTTTTTTGGTTTTCTTGGCTTGCTTCTAAAAATCTATACTCTTCGACTTACAGGTCAAAACCCAGTGCAGGGACTATGGAGCATTGGCAGAACACTTGGGCCAGCTCATTTCTGACTGAGGTGTATACATAAAAAAGTTGATCGACGCCCAATACATTATCTGGATGTGCTAGTCGGACTTTAAGTTATTGGACTTAGTACAGTCTGACAAAAATGTTTACATGTGTTTTAAAAGTACAGGTTAAGTCAGTCTAACACAAAAAAAAAATTGACTTTTTCTATGTATTACTATTTATTTTCTATGTATAACTATTTTTCATGTAAATGTACTAAACTGACTATGGATAAGTACTGCATACAACCCCACATTAAAAAAAAATCAGAACTATCCCTTTCAGATGGCTCCTATTATGTTTGGAGTTTGAAAAGGTGAAAGAAAGTTATCTTGTTTTCTTCTTCTCCAACAATGGTGGGCCAAAAAAAAAAGAAAATATTTCAGTTGACATTTGCAAATGTCTGTCTCTCAGGTAAGATGAATGTTATCTGTCTGTCAACATGCTGAAATGACACCCAATTAGCACCGATTGGCCGCTGCTGTTTCCCGGGGCAACAAGTGAGCGGCAAAGCCACTCGACGCATGACAAGCAGCTTGAACTAACTTGTTTTCTGAGGGGGGGAGCTCGACCGGGTTCACCACAGTGTGGCTGTTGTTCCAGCGCCCGAGGATTACAATTAACCAGCCACTCCTGTTGGGGCTTAATGACTGAACACTGCAAAAGCCAGCAGCAGGGACACTTCCTGAACAGCGCCGGGTTAGCCCTAATTGGTTCTGGCACAGCAATCCTCACTGCTTATCTCATGGCCAGCTGAGAAAAATCACCAGTGAAGTGTGAATCAAAACATGTTGATTGCAGGAAATTCAGATTGAGAAACACACCTGATGAAAAGGCCTATTTTTTATGCTATCACACTCAGTCACACTTCCTTGTTATTGTGTTGTCCTGTTTTTCACAAGCTCAGAACGCTTGATTATTGGTTTCAGTATGAGATTATATGAACATACAGTCAAATCCAGTCTTCCATTTTTTCAATCTGTCTTTCATGAGGCTTTGGAAATAAATATAACAGTTGGGAGGCAATCATGGAATTTCTTTTTCATAAGAGGACCTTGCTAACGCATGTCCAAGCTCACAGTCAAATGGGGCAGGGGGGGTTTGGATGGGAGGTTCAGGGGATTTGGGTAAACCATCTGTTGACCAAAGCTTTTGGGAAAGAGCACTAATATGGATTTAGGATATTATTCTCTCTGCAGGTGGGATGGTCAAAACCCCTGTGGATTTCTCTAAGAGGAGGGGGTGAGCCTTAGGAATAGAAAAAAAAAGATTTACAAATGAGACAGGCCAACATTGAGGGAACAAAGATACTTCATTATTTAGCTTTGCCCTAATCTCCACATTGAGTAGACTCAGGTATAAAGGTTCAATAGTGGACGGAACATAAAACTCATCAGAGGATCACCATTTTTGACTGCCACTTACATCTGCGGTGGTATTTCCTTCCTTCCGCATTCCTCACAGTTAGAACAGCAACAATAAGACCTGTAGGACCTGGGTGGCTCTCAACATGAACTAAGACACCACGCAGGGTTCACTTGAGTAAGCTCAGACCTTGTGTTGGAGAAAGAGAGACTTGCAAAGTCAGAGCGCTCTTTTGCTCTCGAGCCACCGGGGTTTATTCCAACAGCAGCCGTCTTTACTGGGCTTAACAGTGATTTGCCCCCTTTTGCTTACTTGTTTGTTTATCAGGATTGTACAGCAGAGCTTTAAGCTGCCAGGTGCTTTCACTGCATCACTGGGGGAAGATGCACAGCTGCTCGCATCTGCATCCAAAACAGCGAGAGGACTATACCCTCTGTTGCGACAAATAGGCAGGCTGTTACAAGTTTTTAATAAAATTGTAATCTGCTTAAACTCCCAGACTAGAGTCAACTGACTTCCCCTTGACTGTCTAAACATCAGTTCAATCTGGCACCTACAGCATGTATGCCAAAACAAACCATTAAAGGTATTTGCAAAACTGCTTGGCCCAGGACTTAGATTTTTTTACAAACACTAAGCTAAGCCTCTAGAGAATAATGCATTTCTTATGAGGCAGATTTTCAGTCTTTCAGGCCACGTGACGTCCAGCAGTTGCCCAACAAAGCAACTGGACTTTGGATGTAGTCAGGTGAGGAGTCCCCAAACTAGCAGGTAAAACATCATCAAGATGATGGCACAGAGCTTTAATTATTGTGAGGCAGATGTGGACCAAAAACTGTACCAAAGTTCTTATAACTAATGGTCTAGGGCAGTGTTTTCCTGCTGGTCCAGTCACGTGGTCCAGATTTCTCCTTAGTAACTAGTTCAAGGTCCACAAATAAGATAAATGACCTCTTATTCAATTTGATTTAAAAAAAAAATATTTAAAAATGTTGACTTAGAACACAATGAAATAAAATATATGCCAATAATAAACAGATATTGCACTTCATAATAAAAGTTTTGTGGCAGAATTCCACTGTCCTTCAAACTAAAATGTGTTTTTTGCAAATGACACCTTCACAAGTTACTTGCGGTCCTTTCAGAACCAGTGACATTCCAGTAAGGAACCACTGGTCTAGTGTGTAGGATTTTGTGGCATCTAGTGGTGAGTTTGCAGATTGGCACCAACTGAAAGTTCTCCTTTTTGAAAAAGCATGTAGGAGACCTAAAGTGGCCAATGCTAAAACTGCAAAGGGCCCTTCAATAGCCAGTGTTTGGTTTGTTGATTCTGAGTTACTATGGAAACAACATGGCAAACTCTACAGACAAGGACCTGCTCGAGATATAATTCTAAGGTTCCAAACAAAATGACTCTTAGTTTAAGGTGATTATACACTAATGAAAACAAAGTTATTCTCTTTCCCAGCTCCCAGTCAGTAAATTACAGCTTCTCGTTAATCCTGCTCTGATCCCCCCCCCCCCACCACTCCATTTCCCAATGTGAGACACTGAGTGAATTGATTCCTGGAAATGTCCATTTTGAGGAACAGATTGTGGCATTGTTGTTGACACAGTGCAGTAACATGGCAGTGGGAAGAGGGTCAGCTAACCTGTATTACGTTCGCTAGCCTACATCAGAGAGCACCACATGCTTACTTTCCTATTCCTGACATGCCATGTTTAAATACATTTCATTGACATCTGCACCGAAACAGATGTCAAAACAAGAGTCTACAGTCATAATAGTGGCTTTTGGGGGCTGTATTTAGGCAGCAGAGCTTTGAGCCAAAGGCTAACATTTGCATGCTAACATGCTCATAATGCAGAGATTACCATGCTCATATTAAACTAACATAATATTTACCATGTTCACCATTTTAGTGTAGTATCTTATTATGCTAAAATGGTAATTAACACTAAACTCCCAAGTAGATGGATTGGTGGATGAATTCAACTTTTGACCATGAGGATGGTGCTAAATGAGAAGTAGAGGATCACCAGTTGTAACAGTCCATCTTAAGGGGAACATGACTGTGTGTACTAAATTTTACAGCAATCCATCCAATAAATGTCGAGACATTTTACTCAAACCCACCCCAATTCAACCTTGTGGTGGTGCTAAGGGAAAAGTCAGGGGATCAACATTCAGTACCATTCATCATCATCTACCATTCAAGTTTGGCACTGATTCATCCAGTAAAAGTTGATATCACTTAATAAGGACAATATTTGACATGCTGGTGGTGCTAGATGAGGGGTCGAGGGACCTCCAGAGCCAGTAGGATTCATCCTTTCAGGACAATGAATGTCAAAAATGTACAACATTTTATGGCAGTATTTTAGCCACCCCAAGTTAACCATATGGTGGTCATAAAAGGAAAATTCAGGGGATCAACATTATTACAATTTGTCACCTGGGAACCATGAGTGTCTGGACCAAATTTGGCACTAATATTTCATGTAGAAGTTGAGATTTTTTGCTTGATATGTGAAAACTTTGACCTGTTGGTGGAACTATATAAAAAGTGAGGGGACCTCCAAAGTCAGTAGGGTTCACCCTCTGGTGACAATGAAAGTTTGTGCAAGATTTTATGGCAACCCATCCAATCGTTGTTGAGACATTTTACCCAAACCCACCCCAAGTCAACCAAAAGTCAGGGGAAAAACATTCATTACAATACATCATCAGGGAACCATGAATGTCTAGACCAAATTTAGCAGTAATCCATCCAGCATATGTTGAAGTATTTCACTAGATAAGAAAGTTGAGATGCTGGTGGTGGTACTGGCTGGAAAGTCAGGGGACTTCCACATTCTGTAGAATTCAAACTTTGGGAATAATTAATGTTTGTACAAAATTTCACAGCTATCCATTCAATAGTGGATATTTTGATCTGGACCAATATGGTGAACCAACCAACAGGCCGTCATTGCCATCCATTCATACTGCTAGTGTGGCCTAACATACAGTGGATTCAAAATTGGAGAAAGAAAGCTCTTAGACGGATTAATTGCTCCATCATTAAGCCATTAAATGTCCATCTCGGTCAAGTAATTTGCGGGGGGTCCTTGGAATTAATTCATGGTCAATAAAGATGACTTAAAGCCTGATTAGTGGACTTTGCCCCTATTAGATACAGGATCTGGCTGGGGTGATCCCATGCGTAAGGATATGTGAATCCGGCCACTTAAGGGGCTCTGTGGTTTTGGGTTGATTAGTTTCACGGATGTCCTTCCTGATGCTGTTGGGATATCCTGCTGCTTTCCAGTAAACTACATATCTCTGCATATACTGGTAGAAAAAAAACATTTTCCCAGGAAGCAGTTTAATCAGAACCTTGTATGATTCAAAGATTTTGCAGCTTAACATAGGATGAAATAACCTCTAGATATGATTTCTTTAATCTTTTCCCCTACAGCATTTTGTATTGTAAAGTAGGATCTCAGCCATTAAAGAAGGGAGAACACGTCAAAGTAGAACGTGAGCTTGATTAACCAAGAGAGGCGTGTTGATCAGGGACACATGGGACACAAGTCCTACCGAGCATGCAGCCCTCAATGAAACAAGACAAGGAAATACAATCTCTCAAACTGTAATTCAGAATAATAGGCTAGCTTCCTCCAGGAATGGTTCTTTTTGATTGTTTAATTGTTTGCAGGCATGCGGGTGAACTAACTGGAATCTGGTTAGATTTTTCTCCTGAGGATTAATGAGGAGCATATTGGTAGGAAACCCAAGAAGGGTTTTACAAAATGGACAGAAGAACAGCTTGTCATTGCAGCAAAAAAATGATTAACATCTTGTTGAATTGAAGATTACAGGCACTATATTGGTAACTAATTGACATATATATTTTTTTTCCACTTTTAATAATCAAAAAAAGGCATAAATACTTCAAATGAGTCACCAAGTTTAAAACATGTAACAGATTAAATTGTTAAGGTTATTACTGTGGTCATATCTTTGGTGAAATCTCTTTTGATCTGCATTTCTGAGGCCTCATTTGGGATATTCTTTGAATAACCCCAGTCATTAAAATGTTGAGATCAGAGGGACCAGGACCTGGTCTTGCAGCTTAGCTGTTATGGGCTCCAGACCAAGCGGTAACCTTTTTGGTGAAATTGTAAAAACTGCAGTTACCTGAATGGCCACCTAAGGCTGACTTTAAAAGAGAGTCACTCCATATAGAGTGCCCCAAATAGTTAGCATTGCAGCACTCCTGCCTCCCTCATCTCAAAGTCACTGAGTTTTTTGAATGGGTTTTTGGTTTTGGTTGGTTTTCTGTGGTAACACAAACTTAAGAGACTTTCACATTTTGTTCTATGCCATAAAATACATCAGTAAAAACCCCACTCGTGAACTTTTCAGCTTTTATGTGTCTTTAAAAAGGTGGTTGCTGACAAGCAGTTAATTGAGACTACAAAACGTCATCACGCCAAACATAGCTTTACACATTGAGAAATGCAACCGTAGTTTAGTGGATTAATACACTACCTATAGATATCAGTGAAGCCACCTCACTAAATATTATATATAATATATAAAAATATAATCTAAAAACGTATCCCTTCATTTGAGCCTTTAATTAGCACTGAGTGCTTTGCATTTTGCTTCGCACTTACGCACTGCTGCACCCCTTTAAATGTTGTTTTTTCCTTTATTTCTATGCATTTTATACACTAAATATTTTGGGCATTATCTTTATTAATATTGTCAGTGGGTTTCATTTATTTATCTTATTTTCCATCTTAATGTATGCATTGTGTGCGTTCAGTTTTTAGCCTTATTCTATTTTACTTTTATGAGTATTTTCAAGTGGGTTTTATCCATGCGAAGATGCATTCTATGCTGTCTTTTCTGATCTTATTTTATTTTGCATGTGGGTTTTATTATGCCTTTCTTCTGTGTCTTTTTACGTGAAGCACTTGATGCATGTCATTTTTTGTTCTTGTAAAGCATATTGGGCTGTATTTCAGTCTTGTTTGTCCTTCCTTGTCCTGCACACCTGTTCTGCTTTAGTCTTCTTTGCTCCACCCTGCCACACCTTGATTGTCAGCCAATCTCTGTGTTTTCCTTCCTTTTCCCTGTGTCCACCTCCCCCCGCTGTGTTTTGTTCTCCTGATTGGTTCTGTGTGTATATATATTGGTTGGCATCAGTTTACTTTTCATTTGCACTTTTTGTTTTTGTTATCTGCTTCTTTTATGGACTTCTTTTATTTATTGTTACTGGCATTTAAGCTCGCTTTACATTTGTACACCTGTCTGCCTTTTTCTGTTTGTTCTGCATTTGGGTCCTCATCTTAACTCACCTGTGACAATCTCAAGAACACCTTGAGGGAATTTCTTCAAATTTGGCACAAACATTTACTTGGCCTCAACAATGAACTGATTAGAATTTGGTGTTTGAAGGTCAAGGTCACTGTGACTTTGCATCCATCTCATTTTCGTGAATGCAATATCTGAAGAAGGCCTTGAGGGAGTTTCCTCAAATTCCACTAAAAAATTAAATGATTAGAATCTGGTCAAAAGTAAATATCTGTATGACCTTAAAACATGTTTTTGGCCATAACTCTAGAATTCATAGGCTCACATTTCACATAAATTTCTCATGAGATATAATGATGAAATGCGGACGCTTTGTATCATAGAGGTCAAAGGTCAACTGAGTCATAATGTTCTGCAAAAACACTTTTCTGGCCATTACTCAATATCTAAAGAACATAAGTTGAGACATTTGGTCAGATAATAAATTGGTAACACTAATCTGTAAACTGTCGCTGTGATTGTAGAAATCTGCACTGCCAGGGAGAAGATGTGTGTGAAGCACAAAGACACAAATTATGAGTGTTAACTTGACTGGTGCGCAGAGGCATACAATTGCAGGGCAGTGTTCCTAGTTATAATTCTGTTATCTTTCATTTGTACTTGTACTAGATTTCATGTATATAATGCATTCTTTTACTCCACTACATTTCCATTAAGTATTTAGGTTTCTTACTACAAAACAGGAAAGGAAGAGAGGAAAGCACAAATAGACAGATGAAGGAATGGGAGGGAAGAAAAAATTAAATTTTGTTCTTTAAATTCTTTGAGTTGTAAAAAAAAAAAACATGTTTTTTTTTCAAGGGTAATGTAAGCTCTATGAAGAAATGAACTTCATTATTCTCAACATTTGGGACCAACCTTGTTTTGAATTTTATACATTTACTTTCATGACTTAAATACATGTAAAATCATAAAATTACTTTTCATACTTGAGTACAGTAAATATCAAATACTTTAAGACTTTTACTCAAGTAATATTCTAATAGGTGTCTTTAACTTCTATCAAAGTAATTTTTTGGTAAGAAATCTGTCCTTTTACTCAAGTTTTGCTTTCAGCTACTTCAGCCCACCACTGATAACACAAGTGCTTTTCAAAAATAGTACTGAAATTGGAATATACTGAAACAAAATGTCAGTTATCATACTTAACTCACTGAGTGCCATTGACGTACATATACATCATTCAAAAACCAACGCTTTCGCCAGGAGGACGCTGGAAGAAACTCTCATGGACCCCCCCTTGCATTTTTCTCAGCTTTCTAGAAAAAAAGACAGTTCTTCTTTAATTTGAGCTATTTTGTGTTTTCATAGTCTTTGTACAAAATACTCTGTGGGTCTTGAAAGATGATAACTCAAAATGGCCAGAAAAGCTGGCACAAGCCACTTTCCATTATATAATAGGGCTGGCACTCAATGAGTTAAAACTAATTTTTGATTGCAAGTCTCTCATTGGACTTTGAGTAAATTTGCAGCTGTGTTCGGCCACAGCCACTCGTTCTCACTGCACAAAGTGATGTCATGGTGCTAATTTAGCTCAGAAGAGCACCTGTGATGAGGCCACCCTCCTCCAAGCCATAAAAGACACCTGGACTGCTTCTCTCCTGAATATCATCACACTGTTGCTGTATGATTAACATGAAGCAATGGACTGAAAAGCAGTGGGCCTTTTTATGGTTAAGATAAAAAAAACACAAATTGATTGTATTTTATTGCTGTCACATTCCCTAGTGTAAAAGAAAAAGTGGTTTTCAAAAAAGCCTAAACCACAAAAACTTGCATGGTTACACTCATTCTTTTAATTATTATTTTTGCATTGTCACAGGGACACTTATCACACAGACTTGAGTGAGTCATGTGTTTGTCCATGAGGACATCACCTGGAACTATTCTCTGACAGGACGTGTTCACACATGTCAGCTATCCCCTGAGTTTTGGTTACGCCCATGCAGCTCTATCTAGTAGTGTGTCCTTGCTTTGAGTTCTCTGGAAGTAAACAGCACTGGGTACAGTTTGAGAAACAAAAAAGAGGACACCAAAACACAGTGCTGGGAGCTTATTTAGTCATATGAGAGAACTCAGCCCAGAGGCCTCACATTCTGATTGCAAAAATACTCCACAACAGAAAATGCTGCTGCTTGACTACAGACAACCACACGTCCAAATAGAACCTGCTCCCACCTAGCAACACTGAAAGATAAGCATTTTGCCATGCATAAGGTATTTTGTGTATGTGTTATGTACATACTGCTGGACTTGAGCTGACAGAAATAGTATGGCCTTAGGCAACATATACAAGACATTTTGCTTCAAACTCAGCACATGCCATCACCACACACACACACACACACAATCAAATAACTCATAATAAACTGCATAAATAGGGGATGGCGGGGTCCACTGGGACAAGGGGTTAGTTGGGGCAGGGCCTTTTTAGCAAGCAAGGAAGCAACTATGCCATTCACCATACTCAGCCAAATAATTTACACTATCTTCCTTAAAACTATTTGTCATATTTTATTCACAGCTTTTAAATCTACAGCTTGCAAGTAAATTTTTGTTTCTTTTGTTATTTTTCTTTTACAATACTTTTTTTAGTACTGCCTCACACAAAGAAAGTCAACACGTTCTCATCCCAACTCATCAAATGTCAGTGAGTGCTGTTCACCACAACATACACGACATTAGGTCTCCTCCTGCATTTGTTGCTGACTTTCCAGGATGACATGTCACTTTACGCCCATTAAATGTATTCCCTCTTTTCAAAGTACACTTTCCATTTTCACAGGAAGTACAGTTTTTGCTTGTTAGATGCATAGTGTTTTTCAAACTGAACTTAGATAAGTAAAATGCCTTGTATAAATGTTTATTTACTTGTGCAACGGGAGCACGTGGTTAGATGTCGAAAAAACCTTTTGATTTGGCTCTGCATTCATATGAGAAGCAAACAGTGGCGTTGAGGGCGAAAGTCTAGGTTTTGTTGGACCCATCTCCCACCCAGCCTACCCACCCTATATAGGACTTTACACCTCCTTATGTTACGTTGTTACGGGCAGCATTTCTGTCTGCCCTGACTGAATGAGTCTCCAGCCCATTCTCACTCTGAAGTCAAATACCCCCACTTTGTCTACAATTTAGGCATGGGAAACAGACGCCAAAAGTCACTTTTCATGGTGGTATGATAGCTGCTGGTCAGCAAGACAGCACCTGGTATAGCAATATGATATGCAAACGGGTGGCATCAATTAATATTGCAGCTGGACAGAACCTGTTGCGGCTGTATGATATGCCACTGTATGGCATCAGGTTGAAACACTGCCGCTACCAATGTGATATAAGGAGCACAAGGGTTTGTATTGGATCGGCAGGAGGGGTGGTGGATGCAAAACCGTGATCATTTTTTACTTAACCATGTGCTTTTATTGACATTGCACCATTGGTTGCAGCATCCCAGGATGTCAACAGCAGACGCAGAAGCACACTTAGTAATATGTAGACATGGAAGTCAACTGACAAAGCGATATGTGACAACTTGGGATGAGAATTTCCTGGAATATGATTCTGCCACGTCAAGCTCAGTCCGGCCAAGTTAAAGACTGACATTCTACAGTGTATCATACTGCCATGAAAGATGACTTTTGGAATCAGTGTTTGGTGCCAAAAAACACTGAGCACAAAGACCTATTTGATGAGTTTGGAAGAAGAACAAGCTGAAAAACATATCTTTTTTCCTGGCCTTTCAGTTGGTGCTAGTATTAGCTTGGTAGTTAGTACAGGAGTCTCAACCAACTCCACTCTCCCCCATCCGTGCTAAATGAATTGAACATCCATAAGTGCTGCTGGCTGCAGCTACTGTATGTCAGTGCCACCGGTTATTTGAGAAGCTGTGGTGTGACACTGGATATCGAGAGGAATGTGAATGGTGAAGATTCCTGTCAGCTACACAGAGACCAGGACCATTTTCATGTCAAAGGTTCTTTCACCATCACTTTATGAGCCACCATTCAGGCAAATGTCAGACACTCACTGTCACTCTCTTTGCTCCTCAGTATCTAACTCAGTATCCCACTGTCTCTGCTAAACAGTTTAAAGGATAAGGCTTGCGATACTCGATACCCTTTATACTGTCAACAAATCCTGTGAAAATACCCAAAACAACAGTAGATTGATCCTACTAATCAAGTATTGTGTGTATCCAAAGCCTGATATATCTTATTCCTCTGTGCTGTAGAGCTCCATTGTTGTCTAAAAACTTTAAAAATCACAGTGAGTAAGGCAGGTGACATGTTTTCTCAAGACCATAAACACAACACACACACACACACACACACACACACACACACACACACACACACACACACACACTGTAGTTTATTTTGATTCAATCCCACACGAAACACTCTATGGAGCACCAAAGGTGAATTACTGTGCCACTGAAAATAGTCCCTAACAAATACACAAATTCCTCCTGTTTGAAGTATGTTTGTTAAAAACTACAGTGCCAAGCTGTTAAAGGAAATTACTTTCTTAAAGATTTAACTGTATATTCTTTGTCAAGATTTACATCTTTTGTAAGAACCAATGGCCTTGGCAAGCAAAATTTTAAAATGCATTTATTATTTGTTTTTTGCCCTTGCCTTATAGTGGATATTTATGTTTTGACCATATAACCATTTGGGGGTTGTTCACTGTAGAAAGTACATAAGGCTGGAATGATCATCTATTGTACCTGTTGACATCAAACCCAATGAAAACAACATAAACCACAATTAATTTATCATTAATTGAAATATAACTTGTGTCTCTGTGCTATTGAGCTTCATTGTTGTCCAAAACAATTTGTTAGTCCATTTCTTAATAACTTATTTTTATAAATATATAATTTTGTCTATGGCAGTCAGACCCTTGTAACTTAATACTTTCTGGAGATAAAATTCTTTAAAAATTGGTCAGAGATTAATAGTTTCATTAAAAACTAGAATTACCGCCACACCTTTGTATGTCTCTGTGCACCAATCAAGTTGCACTCACAGTTTAAATCCATGTCTGTAAAAACATGGTGTTTTGAGGTAAAAGTGACCATGACCTTTGACCTTCGATAATCAAATTCTCATTAGTTCATTCTTGAGTCCAAGTGGACATTTGTGCCAAATTTGAGGAAACTCCCTCAAGGTCTTCTTCAGATATTGCATTCACAATAATGAAAGAGATACAAGGTCACATGGACCTTTGACCAAAAATTCTAATCAGTTCATATTTGAGTCAAAATAAACATTTGTGCGAAAAATGTAAGGAAACTCCTTCAAGGATTTCCTGAGATAGCCTGATATTCCTGAGGTCACAGTGACCTTGACCTTTGACCTGTAATAACCAAAAATCAAATTGGTTCCTCCTTGAGACCAAGTGGATGTTTGTATTAAATTTGAATAAATGTGGGTGTGGGTGAGGAGGCGTGCAGCACAGTTTTGGATATATTGAAGTTTATTGAGGGCGGCACGGTGGCGTCGTGGTTAGCACTGTTGCCTCACAGGATGAGGGTCCCTGGTTCCGTGGGCGGGGGCCCTTCTGTGCGCAGTTTGCATGTTCTTCCCGTGTCTGCGTGGGTTCCCTCCGGGGTCTCCAGCTCCCTCCCACAGTCCAAAGACATGCAGCTCAGGTTGATTGGTGACTCTAAATGGCATGAAAGGTTGTCTGTCTATATGTGTCGGCCCTGCGATAGTCTGGCGACCCATCCAGGGTGTACCCCACCTTCTGCGCGATGACAGCTGGGATAGGCTCCAGCCCCTCCGCAACCCTTGCAAGGACAAGCGGTTACAGAAAATGAATGAATGAAGTTTATTGAGGGCTTTGGAAGATGATGTAGAGGATGCTATTGCAGTATCAAGTCTGGATGTGATAATGGCTTGGATAAGGGTTTCAGCAGCAGAGAAGGGGAGTAATGGACGAATGCGGGCTATGTTTCTTAGGTGAAAGAAGGCGGTTCTAGTGAGCTGGGTGATGTGTTGTTCAAAGGTGAGGTGACTGTCAAATATGATACCAAGGCTACATATATGATGGGAGGATAACAGGGCAGAGAGAGCGGTGCCAGTGATGTTGAGTGTGTGTTCCAGGCGAGAGAGGTACTGTACTGTGTTGGGAATAGAAGCCAGATTGGAATGGTTCAAACAGGGTGCTATGGATGAGATTTGATTTGTGAACACGTTCCAGAATTTTAGACAGAAAGGAGAGGTTGGAGATGGGTCAGAAATTGCACGCTGTCAGAGTCAAGTCCAGAAATTCCCTCAAGGTGTTCTCAAGACATCACATTTATGAGTACGGGACGGATGGACAGATAGCCCGAAAACATACTGCCTTTGACCAGGGCTATCGCCAGTGTGGAGGCATTACTAAGGCTCAGTAATTTCTTAAAACAGCCAGACACTTTTGTTTTAATTTCTCAAACAGGATGAAACTGTTTGGTTGGGGACTGTTTTCAGCTGCAGATTAATGCACAAATAAATAATTAATTTGATTAATACAGTTATTTGGTGCTTTAGTGGGTATTAGTATAAGGCAGCAGGATGGTGAATGTGGGATTGAGTCAAAGGTGTGTTGATGTGATGATGGCACATGTCACGCAATACAACAGTTTAGCTTAATAATGTCTAATGTTTCTACTTTTATCTGCCACCTCAGCAGATAATCTCACTTTATCTCTCCTGATCTTGGGCTTGAGTTCACACCTGGAGGTACTGTTTCTTTAATTAACAGTGAAAGGCAAAGATGCCAACAAGGGACATTACCTATTATATTTATTATGCTTATTTATTATATTACATGGGGTGGAATACTAGGAATTTATGATTCATGAACTCTTGCTACATCTACACCCTTTCCAAGGAAAAATTTCCATTGTAACACAGGATTTTAAGCATGTTTGTGCTTGTATTACTGGATCAAGTTTTCGTTTGCAGCTGATTTTGCCAATTACCTTGAGTAAAAAAAAATCTAGAAAACACATATAAAGAGTGTAAGCAAAGCATGAAGCAACATAATCTATGCAGGTGGTTGAAACCCCAGTTGAATAACACCCATGGGTTGCTAAAAAAACATGCTGAAGAGTCACTGTAGTAAGAGCCATGCATCACTGAAAAACACCCAGTTAGTGTTAAAAAAGACATCAGAAAAACATCAATAGATTTTCTAAAAATGGTCATGTTTTGGGGCCTAAAAGCCGCTGGAATTTCAGCCGTGGGTCATTAACAAACACATACATTTGGTGGCTACAAAGTCACAGAATAATTGGGGCCCACAATACTGGAAAAAAAGTAATGACACTTTAAAAAAACAGCTGCATTTCATGGAGATATCACTGCTGGATAACAGGAGGCTAAGGAGGCTACTGGAAAACAGTGACAGATTGCAAATTTGGGGATGAAAAGTTGCTGGAAATGCAGCAATGACTTGCTAAAAGACAACAGGTTGTCAGGTATTTATAGTTTGCAGGAAAGTAGAATGCCAACATATTCTTCTGGTAACTGGAGTTTTTTTTGACATTTCACCCGAACCCTCAAATTGTCACTTTAGAATTATAAGGTTCTATCCGATATACTGAGTCATTCATATATATCTGTTTCTGTGACAACTTCTTAACATTATGTGAGGTGTTGTTTTTTTGTTTTTTAAGTTATATACATTTTTGGACTTTTATTTTTGAAAACAAAAAGGTTTATATGACTTTTGCTATTTGGAATGCAAAAACTTTGAAGCTCAGTATCTTTAAACCACTCATAATTCTAAGGTGGTGAAATGTCAACCTCATGTTTAATTTATGTTATCTCATTACACCCTCTTCTGCAATGTTTAAATGGCACCTGAGTGCAAAATTAGCAGCTGATCTCGATAAGCCTAACTCCTAATAATCACATAACTGCAGATGGTGGAAACACACATTAATTTGCACTTTCTTTTTTTTTTAATTTCATAGTATAAACGGCTGTTATTAGACTCACTCAAAAGCTTACATGTATGACTCTGCAATTAATTTCCTTGGGGCAGATTTGCCCTCCCCTTTGAAGTGGGAAACAATATAATTTCTTGTGCCTTCTTAATGCCATCATTTCTAGTTTGGTGACTTCACATAAAAGACGTTTGTGTAAACAGCGCCGTGCAGCAGGAGGCCCTTTTTTTTACGGTGGAATAAAACAGCTTTGGCCTTCATGTTTTTTTACAGCTAAGGAGGCTGATCCCGAACCCCTGTGTTTCAAAGCTTCTTGAAGCCCTGCACAATCCTCCACCCTGCAAAACCCCCGCCCACGCTCCTCTGCAGAGCTGCTTACAATAGGCCCTCATTCCCCCATCTTCTTTTAAACACCAATAAAATCTTTTACATTTCCTCAGCAGGCAGTAAAAATTCAACTGACTACTGTGCATTTCCCCGTGCTCTGCAGAACCTCTATGTCAAGTTCTCGTCTTGTTGCTCTTTTGTTGTTCTCTCTTTTCACGCATCGTTACCCTTGCTTTAACTCTCGCTAACCTTGAGGAGATAACACAAGAGAAGAAGCAGCTTATTTTACGAGCGCAGCTTTGGGTTCCTTGTTTGTTTTCTCTGGTTGCCTTTTGGCACAAAGGGGACTTCTTTTTTGACATCTGAGAGGGATGCCAGGCCTTGAATTTTCACAGCTTGGAGGTCGTTTGTACAAGTTGTTTCGAGCACACTTCCCAACTGAAAGTGTGCTGATCTCATCCTCCCTCTCTCCCCGGCCCTGATTCCTCGTTCTTTTTTCCTCCTCCTTTGTCATGTCCATCTACCCCATCTACCCCATCTGCCCGCTCCTCTTCACCCTCTTTCCTTCACGCTTTCCACTCTTGCTTGTCTCTTTGTTGTCCCATCTGCCTTGCTTGCTTCACTCCTTCTTTTCCTACCTGTTTTGTTTCCTTTCCGTCCTATCCCCCCCATCTTAAACTTTATTTTCCCTGTCTATCCCTGCTGACCTTTTTCTATATTTTCCTTGGCTTCCTGCCCATCCTTCCTTCCTTCGTAATTGAATTCCCTTCCTTGATTCAGTCTTTTAATCATATATCCGTGTGGGCTCTTTTCCTTTCGTTCTTTCCTGTTTTCAAGGTCATCAAATATCACTTCACTTTTGCAGTGATTTTGGTGTAACATCCCTATGCCATAAGCCATCTTTCATGTCCGCACAACAGATTCTCATCCCAACTCATCACAAGTTGCAGCTTTGCAGTGGATGTCTACATATTATAATTTAGGTATCCTTCTGCATCTTCTCTTTATGATGTGGGATGTCGCTACTGTGACGTCAACAAAAGCACATGGTGGGATGTTTAGGCAACAGCAGTACATGGCATCCAGCGCTTGGACGTCAACAACCACATATGCTGCCAACGATCGTTAGTATCAGCAGATTGAGGCACATGGTAAGGTGTAGAGTTGTCTTACCGCATTTTATGCACATGCCACACATTCTGTCCAGCCATGTTCTCATAATAATTCTGCAACTAATTCTGTCTGGCAGCACTCTCAGCTTATGCCGTCCAGCAGTGTTTCATGTGCACATGAAAGGTGTCTTTTGGTGTCATGAACTTGAGCGGAAAGTGCCTAAAAATTTGCACTATTTTACAAGTCTTGAATCAGAATGGGCTGATCCACACACTAGCCACATGATATGACATCAGTTGGGAATGCGGCCAAACCTGTTGCAGAGTTACACTGCCGGATGGCTGGGCAGCACTAGTCACTGCTGCATGATACGTGGATGAGCAGCATCAGTTGTCGGCCACACAGAGACTGCCACATGATACGCCACTGGATGGCATCAGGTTGAAACACAACTGGTAACAACATAATATAAGGAACACAAAGGTTCTTATGGCGTGGCTGATGGATTGGTCCAACAAACCCCAGACTTTTATTCAGGAGTCTAGTGTTCACTTCCCATCTTAAAGTGATGTTGAGTTTCTACACATTATCATGTGCCCTTTTTGCTTACCTGTACCTTTGTTGCCTAATCCTAAGCATGTGAGCGTTGATTGCCAGATACTTTTTTTGCCTTAACATATCCTTGTGCTTTTGTAGCATAATTCCACCATGTGCTTTTGTTGACATCCCCCCCATTGGTAGCAGCATCGGCGAATGTCAACAGTGGAACCAGAAGGATACTGATGCAGAAGTCCACCGTAAAGCGCCAACATGTGACATCTTGGGATGAGAACATGTTAGTTTTCCTATGTCTTTCCATTCCTTATTTCTCTGCATTCTTTCCTTATTCTTTTCTCCCTTCCTGTCCATATTCCTTCATTTCTGGATGTGCTCAACTGTCGCCTCCACCCTCACTTCTTTCCTACATCCTCCCCTTCCCTCTTTCCATCTTTCCTATGTTTCATCCTTTGGTTCTGGCCTCCACACCCACGTCACCAACATCATGAGGGAACTCTCATGACTGTCCACTTTGCCCGCCCTGCCATGCAGAAAGTTACAACCCGGAGCAAGGAATTGCTTTTGCACAGGGCTCCAGCTTGTCTCATGACCTCACTTGACTTGATTTATAGCCCAAGAACCTGAGCAACTTTTTTCAGATGTCAGAAAGCTTAGCTGCAATTTAACCAAAGGGGCCAGGGTCTAAATTTAGTACCTTAAGGTTCCTGGCTCCAAAAATGCCCTGCTCAGGGGAAGATTCCCTATTAACTAGAAACTGTTAGGGTGGAGTTTGATAACTGTTTTAATGTGGTTACACACTTAAGCAGGAATTTTCCATTGTGGTGTTTCATTGCATGTTCATTTTCACTGTCTGCATGCCTCCATTTCAACTAAGCTAAACAAGAGTAAACAACACTATAATGTTTTACTGAGTTTTAATTTGTTATCAGACTAATTTTCTTGGTATTCGGGGTTCCTCAGCTGACTGGGAGTAAGTCCCCACAGTCATGAAAAACTGGAAAAGTCATGAAAGTTAACAGTCTTTTAAATAAAATTTGTACAGTAATCTTCCATGAAAAACCTTCCACATAATGTAACATAAAGGCAAATGTAGTTTCTGTAGCTGTTGATGTAGCCAACCATTATATTTATCAATGTGTGATATTTTGTTTACCATCACGTACATTTATCTATTTTCTCCCTGTCTTCCTCCATGTATGCCAGCTATCTGAAATTATGAAATATGGGGAAAAAATTGTCCATGAAAATGTCTATAAACTTTGTGGGAACATTAATTTACAAATGAAACTTTTATTTATTTGGTTTAGCTCCAAGTGCTCCCTAGTTTCATCTCCATATCCTGTCACACTGTGTGCACCTGTGAGCCAGTGCTTGTGTTTGTCAGCATGCTTGACGGTGAATGGAATGTCAATTTCAAGCCCTTCAGAAAAGAAAAAAACAAGCAGAGAAGATACAAAAGAGAAAAGTTCAAAATGTCACTTTCAAGTAGTGCTGAAATAAAGAGGATCCTTGCATAAAACTAGGTTGTCAGCAGTAGAAAGGTGAAAGTTCTTTTTAAATTGGTGCTACATGACCAGAGAAAACAAAGAAAAAGGAAGATCTTGCCGAAGAGGTAGAAAACCTACAACTACCAGATGTGCCACACCAGACACACCCTCCCGCTGGAGGGCGGCATAATGTGATCTTGTATTCCAGTTAAACAGAAATCTAAAATGTGTTTCCGAAAAGATTTGAGGTGAATTATGCAACTTAGTAACAGAATCTTGGTTTATATTTGATCAGCACTGCTTAGTTTTACTGTTTAATCTCAGTTTTTTTGGCCTCTGTTTTCACTGTGCAGGAAGCAGCGTGGCACCCACTTCCTGTTCACAAACTGGCTATTACAGCTAAACCGGGTGTTAAAAAATGTTTCTGAAAACATTTTAGGCAAAGCAGTAACATAATCTTGATTAATATTCAATCAACGCTGCAAAATTTCACTGTTCGCTAAAAACTGGATTTTGGTGTGAGCTTGAGAGAGGGAGGAACAGGTTTGTCTCTTGATCCAGCTCTATATTCTTGGTTTTGTGTGGGTGGGGGGCATAGTCTGTTTAGAGATGGAAAACAGGACAGCTCCCCCAGAGTGTAGCTTTTCAATCTGGCTCACACCCTGGTGCCTGACTGCAGTATAGGTCATAAAGCCTGCCCCTCCATGTTAGTTAATGGGACATAGGCTAAACTAAAAGAAAATGGACATGCCAAATACATTTTCCCACATATGGTCGCTGCTTGCAACCAGTCGCTTTTCTTTTTTTTCCATTTTGTTAGTTATTCTATAAATGGTTCAAGCATATTTACAAATACACTCATGTGGCAACAGGAAAGAACACTGCAAACACAACATAAGAAGAACAAAAAGGACGAGACATACAAAAACCATGCAGGACAAACTATATACAACTATTTACATACACACACACACACACACACACACACACACACACACACACACATATATAGGGGTATCGACCAAAGTGTCAAACAAAAATATTTAATGAATTACAAATAGCCAGTGTTTTCTCAGCAGTTTGCTGTCTTTATTTTTGGATTCTTTTGAGTGCATTCACATGTATGAATGTAATATTTTCAATACAAAATATGTAAATTCAAAATAAATTATCAATAAACTATCAAGTCAATTTTTATCATACAAAAATATTATGTCTCTTTTTGTAGTTAAACCTTTGAACTAGTCATTGTTTTAAAGCAACGTTTTATTTTCACCCAAAATAATTTAATGCAAAGGCATAAAATAAATGACAAATACTTTATTAGTCATAATCACAAAAGAACCATTTTTATCCACATCTCTAAATTTAGTTATTAACCTGGTTGACCTGATAAATTAAATGTATGATTTTAAAGGAAACTTCTTCACTTCTTTCGACGTGGATATCGCCACTACGCAGACTCCGGCCCTGCTCAGAGGTGTGGGTGTTAGTCAGTGCAGACTGTGAGGCATTTCTAACATGAATGCAGCCTACCATTAGCCTAGCAGTGAAGATAATACAACTTCCTCTTTCCACATGTTAGAACCTGACAGCCAATTGGAGCCATAAAAGTCCAGAAGGTTCCCATAGCCGGCAGTTCACACCAGGCAGACTGTTGTTAATGTTAATGAGGTGTGATGGCAGGCTGCTTGGTTGTCAAGGTCAAGGCTAGCACTTCTAACAACACAGAGAGGGAGTGAGGTCTGCAGACAAGTGGCTCAGCACCTCAGTGTTGGTTGTACAAAACAAGAAGGATGTCTTTTTCTTGTGTATTTTGCCTGGATATGGACTACTGGTTAGAGCTCTCTCAAATTAAGTCTGTATTTTATTGTCATATCAACTCTAACTGGTAACTGTTAACCTGGATCTAAGTCAGTTACGCTTCTCACGTGCATTTAAATCTCTGAAGCATATGCAAAAAAGTCTTCTTTCAAAATAAATAGAGGCAAAGGTGATCAGCAATTCAGCATGAAATGTCCCACAAAATTTATTTTAAAAGTTAAAACAAAAAGGCAAGAGACAAAAACAGCAAGAGAATTATTAGAATTTGATCTTTTATGACTTATTATTATACTATCATTTTATTTTTTTGCACTTTTTTCCAGTCATTTCCTTGTCTTTCCTCCTTTTTTCCCTTCTTTCTATTTTTGCTTTATTTTATGTAATTTTCTTGTAACTTTTCCATAATTTTCTTGTTTATTTTTGGGTCATTTCATGTTAAGTTGCTTATTGCCTCCTTTCCATGTTTTTGGACAGAAATGAAGCCAGTTTTCTCAGGTTTCAAATGGTTCTAAAGAAATGCCATCAGTTGAGAAATGTAAATGAAAGTAAACTGACTTCAAACTTGACTTAAATTAGACCCCAATACCTTTTGATGCTGTTTTCAAACATAATTTTAGAGACATTCTCTATTTATTTCTTTCAATTAAAAGCCTGCCAACTCTTCTCAACTTCACCAACTCCATTTTTTCACTTGCCAGCTACAAATTGCCCATCTTATTTCCCTACAGGAACCATATGCGATGAGATCACATCAGTCAGGAAGCAATAAAGGAATCATTTCTAACAAGACACACACATCTTAGATTTTTGCTGGGTAGTAAGTATGTGCAATAAAAAATGAAATTGCTGTATGTCTTTCATTGAGGTCTTTTACACTGTACCACAGTAATTTATGTGTGTTTTTATGTATGTGTAGCTTTTATGCGTGTGTATGGTATGCTTTTGTATAGCAGCATAGCATACGTCTATTACTATAAATTGTTCCTATTTTATTGCTTTTCATGCTGTGTGTTGTGTGCTTCACTTTGAATGTTTAAATTTGTATCAAACAAGGAAGCATATGTTCTACATAATAACTTAATTGCATGAATATTATTTTTTCATTGCTTTGCATGCTCATAAACTATCGTCATAACTACAACTTTTAGCCTGTGTTCCTTTTTAGGGCAACGAATGTCTGTCCAGCAACTACAGATGAAAAAGTGCCCTTTGGCTTCATACTATTTTTTTTTTTTTAACATATTCACATATTAGAGTGATCAACTGTAATCCACGTATAAACTCTCCTTAGATTACTACAGTAAAACAGCAATACACAGTATAGTATGCAGTCAAGTAAGTCTTTTTATTCATTGTCTTATCTTATTGTGGGTTATATATGTGTTTAAAAAAAAAAAGAGAAAGAAACCTCATGTATCAACCATGTCTACATGGCTAAATTGAGTAACAAGTAAAGGGTTAGAACTAAAGATTATTAACGTATTAATCTGTTGTATACTTTCTTGGTTGATTGATTTGTCTATGACATTTAAGAAAAAAATACCATTTGTCATTTCGCAAAGCTCAATATGTTTTGTCTGACCGGTAGTCCAAACCTAAAGACCACAATTCATTGTTATAAATGACACAAAAAACAATTTCTTGAGTCAAAGTGGCTGTTTGTGCCAAAGACAAGGAGAGTCCCTCAAGGCCTCCTTGAAAAATTGCATTCACATGAATGAAATGAACAAGGTCACAGTGACTTTGACCTTTGACCACCAAAATCTAGTCAGTTCAATTTTGAGTTCAAGTGGACGTTTGTGCCAAATTTGAGGAAACTCCTTCGACACTTTATTGAAATATCATGTTTATAAGAATGAGACAGACGAGGTAACAGTGACCTTGACTTTTGGTGAGTCCAAGTGGATGTTCTTGTAACGGAGTTTAGCGATAATTGATCCCACTTGCCATATGGAACACACTGCTGAGCACGGGAGCTGGGGTTTCCAATTGTAAGTGGAGGCAGCACCCCTGTGGTTTGGGGTTATGCACCCCGGGGGGTAACAACAGTCGGACCTCGCTGCCTCCGGGGTAGGTGCATGAGTGTGACCTCTGTCTTTGTTTTATATTAATTGCTTTCATTTTGATGTTGAGGAGTGGTTTAAGTTGTTTTTGAATCATGAAGCTCCCGTACGGTCGAGCCTTTTTTTTGAAAGGTTGACGATATTTGTCTTTTATTTCTGTTCGCAAATGGCTAAAGTTACACAAATGTTAGCTAACTTGCACTTTCTTTTCATCTTGCTCTTGCAGCCGTGTATGTGTATGTATGGGGCGAGCTGGACTGACTGTGTGTTGAATTTCCATGCCAGGTACGCTTTGTGTTGTTTTGTGTTCATTTGTGGATTGGTTGAACAGTCGGACCTCGCTGCCTCAGGGCCGTGTATGTGTATGTATGGGGCGAGCTGGACTAACTGTGTGTTGAATTTCCATGCCAGATGAGAATAAACTGCCGCCACGGTGAAAAAGTCTGCCTTGCCATTGATTACACAACGCAAGAGGAGTATAAGAACCGCTACATTCGCACCAAATTAGAGGAAATTCCCTCAAGGCCTTATTTAGATGTCACGTACACAAGAATGAGATTGAAAAGGTCACACTGACCTTGACCTTTAAACACCAACTCCTAATCAGTTCATCATGAGTCCAAGAGGATGTTTACACAGAATTTCAGGAAATTCATCCAATACTGAGATGTTGTATTCATGAAATGAGAAAGACAAGATAATGAGATATGAATCAGTTTATCGTGAGTCCAACTGGATGTTTGTGTATAATTTGAAAAGATCCTTCAAGGTTTCTCTTGAGGTATTGCATGCACAAGAATGAGACAGATGATGCCACAGTGAACTTGAACTTTGACTTACGACTATCAAAATCTAATCAGTTCATTATTGAGTCCAAGCAGACAAGTGGACGTTTGTGTGAAATTTAGGGGAAATCCTCTGAAAGCTTTATTGAGATATTGCTATCACAGGAATGAGATGGACAAGGTCACAGTGACCTTGACCTTTGACCTTTGACCACCAAAATCTGATCACTTTATTATTGAGTCCAAGCATACATTTGTGGCAATTTGGAAGAAATTCCCTCAAGGCGTACTCGTAATAACGCATTCACAAGATTGGTATGGATGGACAGACAACATAAAAACATACAAAAACAGCAAATCTTTGAGTTGAGCCCAGAGAATATTTGGCTTTTTTTTTTGATTAATGACAAACGATTCATTGTTTATTAAAGTAGTTGCACATAAATTTTCTATCGGTGGAGTATTCAATTTCCCGTTGTAGCTAGAATGTGCAGGGTTTTATTTTTTTTCATATTTCAGGAAACAAACAATTAAGGAAACATCACTGATTGCTAATGGCCAATGGCCAAATAGCTTCCTCACAGTATAAATGTTGACAGAAAAAGAGTGAACCATATAGGGGAAGCATTTCAACTGCTGTTTACGTAAATTCATATACACAACCTCATCATGCCAGGGCCCTCGCGTGCACACTTTCAGAGACACACCCATACACAGTTATGTCCATGTAGAGATGAATAGTGTGGGAGTCCTGTAGCAGACAGATTATACAGTATGTATATAAATACTCACACTGCCAGCGCATAAGGGGAACCCAGCAGTGAGGCACAGTCTCATGTTTAGCCATGATTAACCCATAGCAGATCCTGACATGGCCAGGTCACATATTTAACCTTTGACCCTCGCACCATCTCTGAGGGGTCTGACAGGAGAAGCCACTGTGTAGGCTACAGAACCGACGAGAGACACACACACAGGCCAAGAGAGGGAGCGAGAGAGAGCGAGAGGATAACATGGAGAGTGTGTGTGTTTATGTCAGACTCAATCCAATGTAAACAGCTTGGATGCTGTCTGTCACCACAGCCCAGTAACACGGTTGTCCTGTTTTCACTTTCCCATTTACAGCTGTTATGAAAGCACTTTTAGGGGCTGGGGTTATGGACGCATACCATATACTGAAGCTGTACCCAGCAGTTTTATAGTGTTCTGAAGAGTGAGGTCTGCGGCATTACCTCTGTTTGCAACAAGAAACAAACACTGCAGGTCTCTGCTAAGGTTTGCCAGGGGTCAGAGAATCTCCATATAGATTATGCTCTAATTGATCAGGTTTGATGCCCCTGAGCAATGCACTAATGCCACTTCTTTTACCGCTGCCACTGAGAAACTGTTCTCAAACACTTTTTCAAACTGTGACACATTAAATATGTATGATCAAAATTAAAGCAGCAGAGGCCAATATATAGTCATTTTTAGTCTCAGGTATAGATGAAGTTCCATAAGCAGTGGATTCTACTTAACTTGATACAGTATTTTTGTTTGACCTTGTCACCACTATGCTCTGTGTCCAGAGGCTCTTTAACTTTTACTAAAGACTTTTTGTAGAAGACTTTCTACAGTGAAAAAAGCACATCAACACATTCAAATCTATGCAAAAATCATGGATTTGAGTGTGTCGATGTGCCTTTTTCACTGTTGACAATGATTTAGCTCCAGCACCTCAGTCTAATACCAAGTAAGTGGTGTTTTTTCAAGACACATTGAAGACTATCTTTCATTTAATTTCATTTAAAGTTATATTAGTCAGTCATTGTTTACATGTTTCATTATTATGAGGACTTTGATCTCTACGGCTTGTGTTTTCAGTGGGGTTTTTTTTGGTGCATCATGTTCCCCGTTTTATTCTATCATATTCTCCTCATGTGTCAGATCCTGGGTTTTATGTTTGTTTTTCTTGTTTCATGTATTCATTCATGTTTTTCCTGTTTTGTAGAATGACCTATCATTGGTCATGTCTGGTTTTACCTCCAGTCTTTAGCTGTGTCCCAATTCAGGGTCTGCATCCTTCGGAGGCTGCAGCCTACGCGGCCTTCGGAGGCGCCTCCGAAGGAGTCGCCTCTGAAGGCCGCTGGAGGAGGAGGAGAAGCGCTGGAGGAGGAGGAGAGGCGCCTCCGTCAGCGCCAGCGTCGGCGGCTGATTTATCTCCGGCTGAGAGCGGACCATGGAGAGGTAAACCTGTTATTTTAACCCAAAGCAATGTTATCATTAGCTAGATAACAGTTATGCTAGTTAGCAGTAACTAGCATACCTGTATACATTTATTACCAAGAAGTGACAATAACGCTAATTCTAGAAACTATTGTAATGTCTTTTATAAGGGTTTTTATTTGTTTGTTCATTAAATAAAGTGCTGAGATGTCAGGCTACAATATTCAAATGTACATTGATGTCCAATATTGTTTAGTTAATGTGCAGTACATTACTTTCTACAGTGTATTGTGCTGTATTTGTTTCATTTTATTTCTAATAATTAATATATTCCAAATTAAAAGTGACTGATAACCTGATGTTGATCATAAGAAAGATCAAGTGATCAAGACAGATCTTTCAAGTGGATAGACAGAATAAGCATTATCTATCTAAGCTATGAAATTAACTAAAAGATCTCGTTAACTCAAATTAAATAGCTTTTGTTGAAATAATCATTTTTTATCCCCTGTTCTCCTCCTTTCCCAATTCAGACCAGACCCCTGTACTGCAGGATAAACCTGGCCGTCCCTGTGCTGGACAGGTTTTTTGGGCAGGGTGACACCAGGCAGGACTTCAGGCTGAGCAGAGAGTCTCTGGCACTGCTGCTGGATCTTCTCCACCAGGAGGCGGAGACACGGATGGGGTGCCACAATAGAGACCTTGGTGTTCCTCTTCTGGCTGGCCGAGTGGGGGCGTCATACAGGGTGGTCTCCAGAGTGTTTGGGATGCCTCGCTCCACTGTCCACCGCATCGTCCACCGAGTTACTGAGGAGGTGGTGGCGATTCGCCACAAGGTCATCTGCCTCCCAAGGACTGCAGAAGACCTGGCGACAGTAACTCGTGGATTTGCAGGGCTGGCAAGACACAGAGCTTTTGTAAAAGCTGCTGGAGCAATCGGCCCGGCTGCCATGTCAGGATCAAGCCACTGGCGGCCCTGATGGTCACTGTTACAAGAACAGGAAACTGTTAGCATCAGTTATCCTGCAGGCAGTTTGTGACCATCAGGGGCCGTTTCATCGACACGTGGGCTGGCGGGGTGGGTGCCGCGACTCCAGAGTACTCGGCACAGCCCACTGTACAGGCGGGCCATCTACCCTCCTCCAGGGCACTTCATCCTGTGAGGCAGGCGGTACCCGTGCCTCCAACAGCCACTCCCCTCATCACTCCCTACAAGCGGCCGGTACAAGGTGTGGGAGCCCAAGCGCTTCAACCACCATCATTCCAGGGCACGCACTATCATCGAGCGTGCCTTTGGAATGATGAAGACCAAGTTCGCTCCATCTTCTTGCAGGCGCTGGAGTGCACCACACCTTTGTGCCTCAGGTACGTCATCACTCAACAGGATTTCATTTTAATAGTGAAGCAGAGTAAATCAAAATTAAAAAATTTTTTTTCATTTCAGGTCATAACAGCATGTGCCGTCCTGCACAACATCTGCCTGGGGGCGGGAGACATCATGGCCCCACAGGATGAGCTGCAGGACGACATGCAGGATGAGGATGAGGGGGAGAATGGGTTGGAGGCTGTCAGTGGTGCTCGGTGGCGGGACCAGCTGTCTGCGGAGGTGTCTGCCCTGGAGGAGGCTCACCCCGACCATGACTATCTGTAGTCGGCAAGTAAAATCATTTGAAAGCTGATATTCCCTTTTAAAGTGTTTTGTAGGGTGTTTTGTGGTGGGATGTATTTTGTCTTTATAAAGGAGTTTGCACTTTGTTTAATTCTCACCTCTATCTTAAAAAATTCTTAGTGACATGGCAGCCGTCGAATGAGTCAGCCCTGCAAATCCAGTCGATGGACGATGTGGTTGACAGTGGAGAGAAGCATCCCCAAACACACTCTGGAGACCACCCCAGATGATGTCCCAAGGACAGACAGAAGACACCAGGGTCTTCATTGCGGCATCCATCCAGTCCAGCAGCACTGCCAGGGACTCCTGCTCAGCCTATTTTATTTTATTTTCACAAGATTAATATTTTTTTTTAACAGCAAACTGTAAATAATTTGATTTAATTTGTAAATAGTAATTTCTGTTGTATTTTTGTAAATAGTTGTAAATTTTAAGACTGCTTCCTTGTGAATAGTTAGAAATGTTCTGATTTTTGTAAATAAAAGAAAACATTTGTAAATACTAAATGGAATACACGTGTTACAAAGTAACAATATTGTTGAAACGGGTGGTGGTAGGACCCAGATGCAGTACAACAATAGCCTCTTGCAGTTGGTAATAACTTTTATTGTCACCAACACAGAAATAGCTCAGCTTACAGACAAAGAGTTCGTTCTTCGTGCCGGAAGCACTAGCAGTGTCTCTGGGATCGTCACTGAATGAAGAAACGAAGCTTGTACCCTCAGTGGCTGGCGAGGAGAAACCCGTAGCTCCGAGCCGTCCACGTGCTGGAGCGCCGACTGGGATCGAGCTGAGGATGGTCTGGAACAAGCAGGAGTTCGTGCCGGAAGTCCGTCATGAGCAACAGTACCGACAGGGATCAGGCAGGAGGATCGTGCCTTAGCTGAGCGAAGGAGTCTTTACCAGGAGAGCCGTCAGTTTTTCGAACGCCCGAAACTGGAAGCGTGGTCGAGAACAAAGAGCAGGTAGGTCCGGGGGAGTCAGGCGAGGAGGGCAGGTCAGGAACAGGCAGAGTCGACAGCGGGTGATCTGACGGAGAAACGCTGGAAAGAACATGTACGCGGAGGAACAATCTGGCAGTGTGTGTGTGTCCTGGAGTGTCTTATATACTGCACTGATTGATGATGAGCTGCAGCTGAGGAGAGCAGGCTGCAGCAGCGTGGTCAGCAGGTAGAAGCGGAGCAGAGGAGGTGTGTGTGTGGAAAATTACTGACAGCAGGTAGGAGGAAACAGACAGCAGGTCCATGACAGAACCCCCCCCTCAAGGGGCGGCCCCGACGCCCCAAAACAAGGAACACCAAGCCAGGCGGGAGGAGGGTCAGGAGGAGGACCAAGTCCCCGAAACACGGAACTACGTCGTCATCGTCGGAGGAAAGGAACGGCCAGCGGCCGAAAGCAGGAACCCCGAGCAGGATCTCAGCCCAGGCGTCCCCGGGAACAGGAGAGGAAGGAACCGGAACAGAAGCAGAGGAACGCCGCCCCGGACTGACGAGTGGGCTGATCAGGATGCAGGCGGTGGAAATCCCTCACCAGCTGGTCGCTCCAGGATCTGACGAGCCGGCACCACGACCTCTCTCAGGACCGTACCCTCCCAGTCCACCAGGTACTGGAGGCCCCTCCCCGGCGTCGGGAACGGAGCAGGCGGCGACGGTGTAAGCTGGAGCCCGTCGCGATGATCCGAGGAGGGGAGGTGGCTCGGAAGCGGGCTGGAGAGGACTGTCGCCAACCGGCTTGATCCGGGAGGCGTGGAATGTGGGGTGAATCCGCGAACGGGGTAACGGGCGACCGCCATGGGGTTCACGATCGATCGACGGAAGCGGACCCACATATTTGGGGCCAATTTCGGGAGTCCACCTGAAGGGGAGGTCCTTGGTGGAAACCATACCTTCTGCCCCACCCACCGGTAGGATGGAGCCTGGGAAGCGCGGCGGTTGGCAGCAGCAGCATAGCGATCGGTGGCCCGAGCAGAGCGGTTCTGGCCTCGACCAGGTTTGGCGGCATCGCCCGGATGAATACCTCCACTGGGGTACGCTTCGTGTCTTCTTCCTGTTCAGGAAACAGAGGGCTGGAAGCCATGGCGCACTGGAAAGGGAGAGTCCTGTGGCAGAGCTGACCAGGGTGTTATCGCATATTCCACCCACATGAGCTGGGAGGACCAAGAGGCGGATGAGGAGGCCATACACCGGAGAGCCGTCTCCATCTCCTGATTCATCCTCTCGGCTTGACCGTTGGATTGGGGATGATAACCGAGGACAGACTGGTGGAGGCTCCCAGGAGACGGCAAAACTCCTCAAAAGCGCCCGGCGTGAATTGGGAACCCGCGATCAGACACCACGTCGATTGGGAGTCCGTGGAGTCTGAAAACATGGTCGAGCAGTATACTGGCAGTCTCTTTGGCGGAGGGAGTTTTGGCAGAGGCACCAAATGTGCCATTTTACTGCTGAAAGCGATCTACCACTGTCAGGATGGCAGTGTTCCCTCCTGACAGTGGCAGACGGGTGACAAAGTCCAAAGCAATATGGGACCAAGGACGATGAGGAACAGGGAGGGGCCTCAGGAAGCGGCCGGGGCTTGGCGAGAGTCTTGTTCCGACTGCAGACTGGACAAGCGTTGTGAAACCCCTAGTATCCTCATCCAGGGTGGCCCACCAGAATCGTCGTTGTAGGACCTCCTTGGTCAAAAGCTATCCCGGGTGACAGGTAAGTCGAGAGTTGTGGGCCCACTGCAAAACCTCCGACCGGAACTCCCGAGGGGCGAACAGCGATCCTGAGGACATGAGCTGGGCTTGGCTGATCCTCCAGAGCGGCCTTGATCCGCTCCTCGATCTCCCAGGTGAGTGTGGCCAGGAGGCGAGATGAGGGAAGGATATTGTCCGTGTGAGGAGAGTCTTCCTCTCACCAGAAACTGTCGAGACAAGGCGTCTGGCTTGACATTTCGGGAACAGGCGATAGGAGGCGTGAAGTTGAAGCTGAGGCGAAGAAGAGGGCCCACCGGGCTTGAGCGAGAGTTCAGTCGTTTGGCTGGCGGATGTATCTGAGATTCTTATGATCTGTCCAGACGAGGAAGGATCCCTGGTTCTCTCCAGCCAGTATACTCCTCCAACGCGCTAGCTTGACAGCCAACAGCTCCCGGTTCCCGATGTCGAATTCCTCTCTGCTGGAGACAGACGCCGGGAGAAGAAGGCACAGGGTGCAGTTTCCATCCTCAGCAGAGCGTTGTGTTGCACAGCCCCCACTCCCACATCAGAAGCATCCACCTCCACCACGAACTGCCGGTCTGGGTCAGGGATGAGCAGGATAGGAGCCGTACTGAATCGGTCCTTCAGGTGCTGGAAGGCCTCGCCTGCAGCTGTGGTCCAGCGGAACTGGATCTTGGAAGAGGTGAGGGCGGTGAGAGGGCGGCTATCGTGCTGTAACCTCTGATGAAACGCCTGTAGAAGTTGGCGAACCCCAGGAACCGCTGCAACTGCTTGCAGGAGTCAGGAGCAGACAGGAGGACACAAGCGGAAACCTTGGTGGGGTCCATCTCCATGTGGTTGTGGCTGATGATGCAAACCCAGGAAGGCGACGGAAGAGGAGTGGAATCGCATTTTTCAGCCTTCACGAACAGAGTTTTGAGGAGGCTGCAGAACCCTCTGTACATGGTGGGTATGTTCAGGCATGGATCGGGAGAAGATCAGAATATCGTCAAGATAGACAACGAATTTATTCAACATGTCTCTGAGCACGTGTCCGTTGATGAGGGCCTGAAACACGTGGGGCGTTAGTTAGTCAAAAGGCATCACCAGATACTCATAATGTCCTGTGGGGGTATTAAGCGCGTTTCCATTCATCCCCCTCTCGGATGCGGACCAGGTGGTAGGCGTTGCGGAGATCAAGTTTTGTGAACACGGTGGAACCTTGCAACAGCTCAAAAGCAGAGGCGATGAGGGGAAGAGGATATCGGTTCTTTACCGTGATGTCATTCAGACCTCTGTAGTCGATTACGCAGTCGGAGAGATCCATCTTTCTTCCACGAAGAATCCGGCCCGGCAGGAGACGAGGAGGGTCGGATGATTCCAGAGCCAGGGACTGGAGATGTAGGTCTCCATGGCCTCCTCTCTGGTGCAGATAGCGAGAAGAGGCGGCCTTGGGAGGAGTAGACCCAGGCAGGAGATCGATGGCGCAGTCATATGGTCGATGGGGTGCAGCAGAGATGTGGCCCTGGACTTGTTGAAGACCTCCCGAAGTCGTGGTAATCCGATGGCACCCGGAGAGGTCTGGAGGAGAACCGGCACTGGCAGGCGGTGGGCGTGATCTGTTGTTGGAGGCAGATGTGCTGACAGGAAGGACTCCATGACAGAATCAACCCGTGGCCCAGTCTATATGTGGATTGTGGCGCCTCAACCATGGATATCCAAGAATCAGAGGGACTTTGGGAGAATCCATAACGTGAAACTGGATGGTCTCACGATGTTCTCCAGCCAGGATCATGGAGACAGGAAGCGGTCTGGTGGATGACCGTTCCCAGAAGATGTCCATCTAATGCATGTGCCGGAACGGGACGTGGAAGGGGAACCTGCTCGATCCCCAGCTGACGGGCGAGTTCTTGGTCGATGAGGTTAACGTCGGCCCGGAGTCAACGAAGGTGGCGAGTGTGGGACCTTCGTTAACCAGGAGCTGAGCGTGGAACAGCGGACGAGGACGTGGGACAGAGTTCTGGGATCGGCTCAGCAGGATGCCCTCTCGACTGCTGACCCTGCCTTTTACGGACATTTGGTGACAAAATGGCCGGCCTGACCCTAATACAGGCAGAGATTTCTCGCCGGCGTCTCTCCCGCTCCTCCGAAGAAAGCCGGGTCTGCCCCACCTGCATGGGCTCTGGGCCCCCTGGAGCTGACACTGGAGATGACTCGGGACTCATTGGAAATCCGGGTTGACGAACCGGAACACGATGAGCCCCCTCCTCCCGGCGTCGCTCCCTTTTCCTCGCCTGAATGCGTTTGTCAAGCCTCGTGGTGATCTCAATGAGTCCATCCAGGGAATGAGGTAGATCAAACGACACCAGTTAAGTCTTTTATATATGGGGCTAGACCGTTGAGAAAGGCATCACATTGCGTGACCCGAATTCCAGTCGCTCTGTCGAGCTTGAGTTCTGAATTCGATCGCGTAGTCTGCCACTGTCCTGTCCCCCTGCCGTTGATTCAGAAGACCCCCAGTAACATCGGGGCCCAAGGAGACGGGACCAAACACCTTGAAGCTCCTCAGAAAAGGCTTTGACGACGCACAGGCTGGCGTGCCCCTCTCCCCACTCCGCCGTTCCCCACAAGCGCGTGCTCTGCCCGTGAGGTGATTTATGGCGAAGGCGACCCGAGCCCCCTCCGTGGCGAACGTGCGAGGCTGCAGGGCAAACAGGATCGAACAGTTTGTGAGAAATGGGTTGCACCCTTCCGGATCCCCGGCATAGCGTTCTGGCGCTCCCACGCGTGGTTCTGATGCCATGCTGGGTGGTGGGGTCGGAGGAGGAACAGGAGCGGCGTGCTGGGTCAGTGACGTAGCCATCTGTTGTACCTGGTTGGCTAGTAGGGTTAGCGCTCGCTCCAGGGCTGATGCGGACTGTCGTGCCTCTGCCGCGTTGGAGGTTAGCTTAGCCTCGTGTTGCTGAAGCATTCCCTCCACGCGGGTTAGGCGGGATTGCAGAGCATTGGAGTCTGCTGGGTCCATGTCTGGCCAGATTGTACTGAAACGGGTGGTGGTAGGACCCAGATGCAGTACAACAATAGCCTCTTGCAGTTGGTAATAACTTTTATTGTCACCAACACAGAAATAGCTCAGCTTACAGACAAAGAGTTCGTTCTTCGTGCCGGAAGCACTAGCAGTGTCTCTGGGATCGTCACTGAATGAAGAAACGAAGCTTGTACCCTCAGTGGCTGGCGAGGAGGAAACCCCGTGGCTCAGGCCGTCTCCACGTGCTGGAGCCGACTGGGATCGAGCTGAGGGATGGTCTGGAACAAGCAGGGGTTCGGTAACCGGGAAGTCCGTCCGCGGGAGCAACAGTACCGACAGGGATCAGGCAGGAGGATCGTCTTAGCTGAGCGAAGGAGTCTTTACCAGGAGAGCCGTCAGTTTTCCGGAACGCATGAAACTGGAAACGTGGTCGAGAACAAAGAGCAGGTAGGTCCGGGGGGAGTCAGGCGAGGAGGGCAGGTCAGGAACAGGCAGAGTCGGCAACGGGTGATCTGACGGAGAAACGCTGGAAAGACATGCATTACGCAGAGGAACAATCTGGCAGTGTGTGTGTGTCCTGGAGTGTCTTATATACTGCACTGATTGATGATGAGCTGCAGCTGAGGGGAGAGCAGGCTGCAGCAGTGGGCGTGGTCAGCAGGTAGAGCGGAGCAGAGGGAGGGTGTGTGTGTGTGTGGAAAATTACTGACAGCAGGTAGGAGGAAACAGACAGCAGGTCCATGACAATTGTATTAAATACAACATAAAATCTTAAATGTGAAACAACTATACAAAATAATTCAAAAATATAAACAATATAAAACAGAACTCAAACACTTTCAGCAACAGACAACAACAAAAAAAATCACTGCCTGTCCACCATTCTCTCAAGTAGAGAGAAGAGCCTCTCATCCTCTCTCTGCTCTCCTGAGCTCTCCTCTCCTCTGCCTCTCTTTGCTGCCTCATGTCCTCCTTAATTAAATTAAGGAGTTCATCTTCTCTCCCTCTCTTTCTCTTCCTCGCTGGCCCTGGCTGGTTCTCCTCCTCATCATCCTCCTCCTCCTCATCCTCATCCTCATGATCAGCCCCCGCAGCACTTGGCCCTGGTGTGTCCTCAGGGATGGAGGCAATTAGGACAGGGGGAGCCATGGAAGGCGTCTGTCCTAATATCTCATCCATGAGGACAAACCAGGGCCAAAATTAGCAACAGTGGGCTTCGCTGAAACCCCTCTCCTGTCCCTGGATATTTGCAATCCTGAGGCAAAGGAAATCAATCATGTCAACAGCAGCAGTATTCAGCAAGTCAGTTTTATTAAAAAAGGCCATTATCACAAACCACAGTTTTCCTCAGAGGGCTTTACAGCATAACAGAGTATTTATTAACTTGAATGCGTAAAACAAATATAATTTAGTTTTGAAATCATCATCCAAACCTGTACATACTTTGTATTTTTTTTTAAGATTGTCCCATTTTTTTTTTGCCTGTTGGGGCTCAACCTTCCCCTCCAGGCCCATTTTTTCCAGGATTGTTCTAAACACAGACAAACATCATCCGGACAGACACAAAAATCTCTCAAACATTTAGATGATGCAATTTGTTCTTTAAATTATCATTTTAGTTTAGACTTTATAAAGGATTTGGGTTAATTTAAGTATCTTTAACATTAAATATTTATAGAATACAAGAGCTATTTTTTATTGCCTTACCTCCATCCCACAGTGGCGGTGTTTTTGGCCCCTGTGAACAGATGGCCATTCTCTCCACGCAGCTTTATGAAGCTTTCAGTTTGCTCCTTGCTATATATTTTTTATTATTCTTAATATTATTTTATTATGTTGAATTAATCTAATATTCAATCCAAACAGTTAACTTGACTCTACAGTTGCACAGTTTAAGTAAAGCAGGACTCAAACTTCTGTCTTGGTCCATTTATATAGCTAGTGTTATGAAGCATAAATAACATCTCCACAGTCACAAGAACATTTAAGTCAACCTCTGGATGTTTGACATTTGAAAGTGAAGCTTTTAAGGCTTTACATCCAAAGGCTGAGAGCTCCTGGCATCAAGCTAAACGGGCAGCAGAGCCTCGCTCAGTGGGCGGAGCTCTCCTCTGCTGCGGGCAGCACAGCGGGGCTACAGCACCGAGCTGCTCTACATAGCTACTATGCTAGGTGGCTACATGTTAGCATTACTAGCGTCGCAAATTATTACAAGAAACTGAGGTTTTAAGGTCCCTCAAAGTTTAAAATATCTGGCATTTAATTTTCAAATGGTTTAAAACCCAATACTTACACTTGAATGTAAAATCTGCGCTCCGATCTCCGCTCTGTGCCGCCATGTTGACAAAGGAGTTTAACCGGCACGCAAGGAATCTTGGGAAATGGAAGGCCGCGAAGGATAGTAGCGATGCATCCTCCAAACAGAGGGAAAAGGAGGACGCATTTGTGGGCTGCGAAAGGAGGAGCCTTCGACTTTTGACCAAATGGGACAGCCTTGGCAGCGCCTGTAATCGGCCTTCGAATGCAGCCTCCGAAGGATGCAGACCCTCAATTGGGACACAGCTTTTGTGTGATTCCCCGCCTGTTTTCTGTCACACCTGTCTTTCATCAGCCTCGTTAGGCCTTCTCTGCTCCACAGTTTCTCCCAGCCAATCAGCCCCCTGCCTGTTCTTCTGCCTCATCACCTTATTCCCCTCACCTGAGCTCTTTCACCCTCTTTCTCTACCTGCACTTCATCACCTCATCAGTGTAGTTTGTATTTAAGTCCTGGTTTTCAGTTCAGTCTCTGTTTGATCCTTGTTTTCTGTAGTTGTGTGATTTGCTGTTTGCTGTTTCCCTGTTCTGACCTGTTTGAGTCATCTGCTTTTTCCTGCATTTGGGTGCACCTGCTCCACAGACCACAGATCATCTCTGAAATTCTGATCCTCAATTCTTAACAGACTATCTGGTAAAGATATGTAGCCCCTAAGCCCAAAAGAAGTGAAGCGTGCAAGCTGTTTCAGGCACTCCGTTTTTGCATGTTTTAAAGTGGGAACACTGAATCCATGCATCAAAGTCTACTTCTTGGTTTTAGAGAGGACTATGATTATAGGAGACAAAGTCTCATGAAGCCTTTTGTGGCTGTGAAATCTGAGTAACTGTCTCAACTAATGCCACTTGAGTGGGGAATGAAAAAGACAATAACTCTGCCTCTACTGCAGTTCAATTTTAGCATTCATTCCAGAGGGCAATTTGTGTTGCAGGAAGTGCACAGGTCCACCATAACTCCACAGGGCTCCTAGAAATTCTCCTAGTAGATTTTAGTTGGCTGTGGCTAGTTGAAGATGGTCTTAGATGGTCATGATCCAGTTCTTGCTGGTCTTTTATGGTTCAGCTGGGTGGGCCACCAGCTGGATATACTGTGGGACCAGTCTATCAAGGACATTGATTTGGTTTCAGTTTTACAGGAACTTCAATTGACAAGTCAGCTAGAATGGCTATTACAAGCTGGCATGACCAGCTTAACCATCTTACACCGGTCAAGCTTGTTTTTTCAGCAAGGTTAAACGTACGCCAATTGAATTTTGCCAATTAATGTACCTGCCAAGTAAATATCACACAACATGTCAGCAATATATTCACTGACAGCAGCTGGTGGTAACAATAATAGGCAGCAATACAGTATACACTACTAGTGACTACAGAATTACTATTATTTTTACCATTTTCATTATTATATAACCAAAGTTACAATCTTTAACTGACCTTTACCAAAGTGCATTTCATGCCTAAACCTGTAAGACAGGAGTCCAAGGTCCTCCACTTATTATCCCACCACCCTCCCCAACCACTGCCTTCCAAAATGTACCCGCTACATGAATGTAATGTTTCATTGCGTGACAGAAACATTGTTTCCAACTGGTTCTCATTCCAAACTTGTCATACTGCCACTTTGACAGTGCTCTCAACATACGCTCCAGATGCCAAAAGGCACCGTTCGTGTCTATTTGATACACCGCATAACTTGAGAACGTGGACAGGCAGAACCAGTCACACACGACTTGCCACAGAATGGTGTCCAGATTTTCATATGGGAGTCCAGTGTTTGCTTCCCATCACCATGTGCTTGTGTTGACATCATGGTAGCAGCATCCCACAATGTATCAACACTTGCATCAACACTTTGCAAACTTTAATAAAAGTTATTGTCGTCCCTCTCCTCTCCCTGCTGTGCTTAGCTTGGTGTTTCCTTGTAGGAGGGATGAGGTCAGAACCTAAAAGCTGAAGATCATCACTGTGCATATTCTATATTTACATAATTATCCATTATGATTGTGATTACATCATCAGGGCTATTCTTCCACACTAGACAAATCAGATTCAGAACTATTGAACTCATTATACAGCTGTGTTCAAAGTATGCCACATGGTGTGTAATCTGACTTTTATGTGTAAAACCAGTGGAGAGCCCGCTAAGAAATGCCTTACAAAATACATATTCAATATAAACTCACTCACCCATACGTTTTATGGTTTCTGCTTTATTGTTGCAAACACAATCTGCCTTTTATATCATGGCCCTAAAACCTTTGATAATGTTTACATGTGAATTATAATTCAATTATAGCCAATCATTGCTCTACTCCTATTAAGATGTTTACATTGGTTTCATATGGGACTGCTAATTAATATCCCAGTTTAAATGCTACACAGCATAGTCTGTCAGTATTACAGTGGACATTATAGTGATGCAAGAGGTGCTAAACATGCTGTTTTGGGATTCTTTGTGAGTGATGTGGTCATCATTTAGAATACTGCAATACAGCTGTGCTTTGCAAGAAGTGTGTTGACTGTATATAATTAAACAACAAAAGTAACAGAAAAAAGAGCTACTAGTGTATATCCAGCCCGTTGTCACTTGTCAACTCATCAAATTTGTCTGCTCTGGGGTTTTGGGCCATTTCTTGTTGCTCATTGTGTTCTTTAAGAATCCGTCATTGTTTCTAAAAATGTTTAAAAAGTTGCCACATAAATTATTCAATAAAGGGTTAAGTGTTAAATATATACCGTGAATGGGAAATGTATCTATGGAGATACAAGCTGTGAGTTGGAAACTGAAGGCCATATTTTGGAAAAAAAAACAAACAAAAAAAAACCAAACATTTCTATTTTTTTAGCAGAGATGCACAAGAAAATAGCAATTAATTTTCCAAAATATTTGCATGAGCCTGCCCATTTAAGTGTTAAGTTGCTTATTGCATTCTTGCCATGTTTTTAAAAGAAATTAAGCAAATTTGCTCAGGCATCAAAGGGTTAAGTGACTTTGACATTTAAAAGGGTTAGTTTGGGTTCACCAAAGTCACCCAATAACAAAAAAATTATATATTGATTGAAGCAGCAATAGACAAGCAGATCACATTTTCACTAAGCTTAAATCAATGTCTCTGTAAATGGAGATTGGAGGCTTTGACGAGCATAGATAAGGAACTTAAATGTCTACTTTCCTGTTTCCTGTTGAAACAGGCTGTCTGACAGAAAGGTAAAGTGGTGAAAATACTCTTAATGTAGTGTACACTTGACACACTTTTTTTGTTGGGACTCAATTTAGGCAACTATAGTTCATTTTGTTGCAGGCCCCATCCACAGCAGTGCATTTCTTAAACTCTTTGTTGCACCTCAGCCTGTTTCTCCAAACTTGGAGCGTGCAGACTAATATTTACTGTGTTTAATACGCTAGCTATGGAGTAAGTATCCAATACAACCTCACTTCAAAAAATCTCAACTGTCCCTTTAAAGCACTGTTGTTTTCCCCATTGCCTTCATTGGTTGCACATGCAGCGTCTTCATTTTCCACGAGCCTCTACATCCAACAACAGCTTCAAACAGATGTTTTATAAAGCACCCCATACTGGATTAAGTTAAATTAAAATGTAGAGAAAGGTCATTGCCTATATATCATTCATCTGAACTTTGATTACATGGGTATGAGAGAAAAAAGTGCATCTCTCTTCATCATCTCAAATCTCTCACTGGTCACGTTGCCACAGAATGTTCGCTGGTTTACATGATCCATCATTTCTAAGTGATGTAAACCGAAACACATTCTTTGGCAGTGTGGTCAGTTTCGGAGGTAATATTATGAGAAGAGATATACTAATAGGTCTATCGAGAGATGCATGCGTCCAATGAGATAAAACTAAGTACCCTGGAGATAAATAGTGATTGGGATTTATGAAATATACCTACCCTTTAAAGCCCTAAATACAAGAACAGTGTGTTTGCATGACTCATGTCTATTTGTAGCAATTGGTTTATGATGTCCTGCTTGACAACCAGAATCCCCTTGGTATGCTTCATGTTTTTAGCCTTTCTTCCAAGTATTATGTAATTTCTCATACAGTGTTGAAATATTGAACAGACTGTTATGTAAGATTTGGTAAAACGTGAGACCCATGCTATAAAAAATGTGTGAATTAGCACATCTTTATCTCGGATCTTACAAAAGCAACTGCCAAACTTAACTTCATGTATTTGCGTTTTTTCATTTTTCATAGTAGTATAATGCTTCCATATCAATGTTAAGATTACATTTGAAATATAGAAAAATAGGTTACAGATTACTTCCTTTTACAAGTTGTAAAAGTAATGTAACTTGGATCCAATTACATTTAAAACAAATCTAGAAGATCTGTATTATAATTTTATTCAAATTAGTAGAGCACTAAACCAGAAATTAGCTGTTCAGCTGCCGCACAGTGCTGCGCAGTGTAGAAGTAGTGCAGATCATCCCCAGATTAGTTAAATAATTTTTTATGCAGTGGTTGGATTATTTTGGCTTCATGTACCACTGAGTCATTATCCCAGGAATGAGCAGTAGCCTGTGTTCTATGCTGTATCCAATTCACTTAATACATCCATGTCCAGCCTGTTCTCTTTCTGAAGTCATCAAATACTGCTGCTTTGTCAGTGATTTTGGCATCAGATACTGATGGCAGAAGCTATGTACCTTTTGTGGTGGTATGATACGCTGCTGGCCAGTGTTTGTTAGGTGGCCAAATAGAACATTTCGCTGTGTTAAGATACATGTATGTGTGGCATCAGTTGATAACGTGACCAGACGGAACCTGTCACAGCCATGTGATATGTCTTTAGACGACATCAGGTTGAAATGCCTCTGGTACTGATGTAATACAAGGAGCTGGAAGGTGCCTACAGGGTGAGTGGGTGGGGTGGTTGATGTTCCAACAAACCCCACACTTTCACCTGGGATGATGGTGTTCACTTTCTATATGAAGGTAGAGCCAAACCATGATTTGTTTTTTTCTAAACTCAACCACTAGTGCTTTTGTTGCCTAATCCTAACCATATGCTTTTTGGTTTATGATTGCAGCATGTCGGAACATCATCATCAGATTATGGAGGATATAGGGATACTCCAAAGTGTATGTAGATACAGAAGTCCAATTACAAAGTGGCAATATGTGACCACTTGAGATCAGAACATGTTGCCATGTATATTGGGGGGGGGGGGGGGAAAAAAAACTTTACTTGGTTTAGTAAAAGTGATGAATGGTTGAATTTGAAATTATAATGCCTTACACTACTCTAACTGTACCTGTAGTAGTACTACTGAGTAACATTGGCTTTGAGCACAGAGAGGGTCCGCCTTGGTCATGTAAGGTGTGAAAGCAAGTAACGAATCAAATATTTAACTATTTAACCCCCCATCAAAGTCAACCTAGCCATAAGTGGATCAATTTAGAAGCTAATCAAACCAACCAACAGCTGCAGAGAACTACAGCAGGGTGCCATGCAGACTCCGCGGCCAGGCCAAGCTTAATGTCAACACAGTTCTTCCCCACTGCACATTCCAGCTCAAAGTCCAGGCAACAGTCAGAGGAACCAGGCAATTACAGTGCAGCCGCCTGCGTCCCTTTTTGTGTTTACTTTCTAAATGTTCAAAAGTCTTGCAACCTTTTGAAGTCATTTCCTCATGTAAAGGGGGGCTCCTCTCGCTCCGAGGGTTAGAAACCAGCCGTGAGTCATAGGGTTCCAGCTGTGGGCCATGTTACTAACTTGATTCAACTGTATTACTCAATTTATTGGGGGGATTTTTTTTTTTTTACTATTTTTAATCAGATTTTACCTCAAAATTAGACTTTTTGAAATGTTTCGTTTGACTTTCATTGTTTTTCATTCAGATTTTATTGCTAATAAATCTAGAAGTAATGAATGGAGATCTAAAAATAGACAGAGAGTAAATTTAAACTGCTAATAGCCGACCAGAGTGATTTTAAAGTAAGTTCTGAAAAAGGGTTAGGGATGGGGTCAAGTTTGGGTCACAGCTCTCTGAAAAGAGCACTATGAGGGGTGTGGGCTCACAGGGACCGGGAGTATTGGAAAAATCCTAAAAACTTCCTTAAAAAATCAAAGGGTTCATAAAAGCCCTATTACAGGTGGCTGGGGCTCAGAGGAAGAGCGGGTCGTCCTCCAATTGGAAGGTCAGCGGTTCGATCCCCGGCTACTCCAGGCAACATGTCGAAGCATCCTTGGGCAAGATACTGAACCCCAAATTGTTCCCGATGCCGCATCTTCGAAGTGTGATTTGTTACCGAGCAGCTGGTGGCACCCTGTAGAATAGCCTTGGCCACCAGTGTGTGAATGTGTGTGTGAATGGGTGAAAGTGACATGTAGTGTGAAAGGGCTTTAAAGTGTCAAAAGACCAGAAAAGCATTATACAAGTACAGTCCATTTACCGTTAAAATCATACTAAAAACTGTATAAAAAAAGTCTGCTTGGACACTGAGCAGGTGAGTTAGTAGGAGCTTTATTGTTAAACAAAGTACTCCTGTCACCCAGGTTCTCTGGAGAAGTAACCCAGGACCGTCACTATTAGATCCACTGATGAATGTTATAACCTATGTTGTATATGCAAAATGAGGTTATATAACATGTAGTGGAGAAAGATCTTAAAATAAGTGTTTTAAATTGAATTATGAACCTTGCTATACCTATGTATACATATTATTAAATGAAAATAAATAAGCCCTAAAATTAAACATTTCACACACAAGGTGGTAAGAATAAGTGGTTAAAACAGAATAAGTGCTAAAGCAATTAAGTGCTAAAATACATTTGTATCTATAGAGATAGATAGATAGATAGATAGATAGACAGATAGATAGATAGATAGATAGATAGATAGATAGATAGATAGATAGATAGATAGATAGATAGATAGATAGATATACAAAAGTCTTAAATATAATATATAATAAAAACTTGTGTTAGGAATGTAAAAATATATGTTTTCATGCATTTATATCAGTTTATTATTACTTTATTAGTTTATTTGTTGCACATAATTACCAAGCACAATGAGGATAAAACATATAAGCCAGTATGGTAGAAACCTATACTGGCTTACGTAAAAACCACACCAAAAACATATGAATAGCAAAATACTGTCAAAACATCAATACATTTAGTTGCTAAAATTAAGGGTCATAGTCTAAGTATAGGGCTAAAAAATAAAAGAATGCAGTATTTCAGCATTTAATGCACACGTGACCGGTTCTGTCCATCCTTGCTCTCAAGTGATGCCACCCCTGCTCATTTCATGTGGACGCCCCCGGTGCTGTAATGCTACATATTCTTCTTATGTGACATTGTCCAGCCACATTCTGGTTGGACACGGAAGGTGTCTTTTCACGCTCGTACACCGAAAGCACTGACAGAGCAGACATACAACGCCTGCATCCCTTCAGAGGTGGGCATCCAGGATGTTTTCAGCTGCCCCGACCACCTCAACTGTCTCTTTTTGACTCAGACATACAATAAAAAATGCTGATTCAAAACATGCAATGTGAGGTCAAAAAGGACTTGACAAGAGCCCTTGACGTTCAAACATCAACACAAGATTTTCCTCCAGATGAGCAGCACAGTGACTGAAAAAAAAAATCTGTTCCTGAAACAAACCAGCTCTCTGTGGAGCAACTGAAACTGCCTGTGTCATAAAGGCTTTGTTGAGTTTAAGGCCTATGGGAAGCCCCGGGCCCCTGACCAGTTCAAGCAAACTGCTCTCAGCGAGTGAAACCAGAGAAATGGCAATGCTCTTGGGTGCACGGATAGTGACTCAAAGACACCCATTCAGCAGCCAAACACTCTTCCCAGGGGTGGAAGCACAACTATACAAGAATCACACATGCTCTGTTGTTACCTCAATGGAGATATTAATGTGTATTTTTTTCAATTGATATAATTGATATAATTTGTCGATGCAGTGTCTGACATTATCTACATTGGGGTTTGTTCAAAAACAGTGTTTTCAATGATTAACAGCTCTATCATTAACCTCTCAACCAATAATATATGTATCACTTTGGCCTGGAGTCACTGGACAACTTGTGAAAACGAATAAAAAGGAACAATTGCAACTGCAGCAAAACTGCATAACCCCATTTAAAATGGTACTTTTGAGAGATTCTGGGTATTTGTCATTAAGTAACACCAGAAAGGTCACACAGGGTCACACAAGGTCACACAAGGTCACATTAGACTGAAGAGCAGGAGAAAAGTTTGTATATTTATGGTAGGGGGCTTGATATTTTTCATAAGTATCGTGCAACAGATATTGCACGATACTACATTTTTAATGTATGCTTCTGCTAAAGGTTTTGAGTCATCTCCATGGCAACCAGAGACCCCCTGTGGGTTTATTTTTTACACTCCAAGTCTATTTCTGTTGCTGTAAGTAAAGTGTAGTCTGCACAGTCAGCTGTTTAAATCACATAAATATCCAACTTTATATGTGTTTAAAACTGTATCTATGTTTACTGATCAGCTCCCAGTCTGTGTGAGAAGACAGAATTTTTGGTTCTAAAACCATTCTGAGAATGATACAGTTTAACCACTGAATGTTTTAGTAACATTTTCAGTGGCAAGTTTTTTTTACGTTCGCAGAACGTTCTTCTTAAAGTTCGGGCAACATTCTCTATAAACATTTTTTAAAAATATTTTATTTTATTTTTTATTTTTTATTGTTAACATATTACATTTTCATCTAAAAAAAAAGTCTGTAATCTCAGTCCTCAATAACATTTTCTGAATGTTGCTTTGAGAACGTTCTGCCTTAGTTCTCATGGAACATTGTGGGAACGTTTTATGTAACACACATTCTATGATCTGTCACCTCTCAGCATCACCAAAAATTCCTCAGATGTTGCATTTCAAACAATTAAGATTACAACCGATCAGCAATGTTGAACTCACAATTAAATTGTTTTCTGCATTATGTTGGTGGACTCTGGCAGTGACAGAAAGCTAACGATCAGCATAAAGATATTGAAGGGCTATAACTGACAGAAAAAAAATAGAAATAACACAATAAAATTGTGATTTATTCAAATAAAACTCGTAAGGATTCTGACATTAAGGCGCTGTAAAATTTGTCAGCACCTCAGTTTTTCTATCACAATCCTATTTCTTGCCTCTATGCGTCCTTCTGGATAATAACTGAACTATTGTTGGGTTTACTGCGAATCATGTTAAAGCCTTAATCTAACTATTACCATAATCTGGAAATCTGGATTTTCACAGTAATCAAGTTGTTTGTGAATGTTCCGTGTGAATATTGCTTTCGAGTATTAAATGACTCATGTTTGACTGAAATAACCCTGCCGCCTGCTGCCTGTCCCCCTCTGCCCACCCGACACATCACACAGCAATCAATATGAAAATTATGATGCCATAATCTGTGTGTGTGTGTGTGTGTGTGTGCGTGCTTTCGCTGGGCGCATGGGGAAAATGCCCCAGTGCCCTACACCTCTCACAGTCTGTCATTTACTTCACATTAAACACATTAAACCATTTGACTGAAAGGGAGACCGTGTGTCAGTGCACACATGGTCTAACAAGGAAGTGACAATATGATGCACTGTAAAAAAATAATAATAATAAAATTGTTTTGACTTTTAAAAAAAGTTAGTGTCAGTGCTGCCTTAATTTTTTAACTTGACTGAATTTGAGTAGACAAGTTCAATCATTACCAAATTATCTCAACTAGTCTTTGCAAATTAAAGTTGCCTTTCAGTTTTAAGTTTAAAGTTTACTGAATTGGAGATTTGTTGAATCATTAAAAAAATATGCCTCAATTTCTCTTCTCAAATTCAATTACCTTGAAAATTTAAGTTGATCAAATTTGAGAAGACAAGTCGAATTTTTACAAAATTGCAAAATTACTTTCTACTCCTCAAATTCAAATGGCCTTAAGTTTAAGTTTAAATCAACTGAACTTAACTGAACTGAAGTCGAACCATTGCAAAAATGACCTCAACTTGTCCTCTCAAATTGACTGAAAAGTTGACTGAATTTAAGAGGACAAATTCAATCATAACAAAATGACTTCAACGTGTCTTTTCAAATTAAAATTCTTTCAAGTTTTTACGTCAGTTGATTTTGAGAATACAAGTGGCAAAGGTTATATAATTTATTTATTTATTTATTTTATGTATTTTATTTATTTATTTATTTTATGTATTTATTTATGTATTTATTTATTTATTTATTTATTTATCTCTTTTTGTAAATATTTTTGTATACACGCTGCTCTAACAATGCAAATACTCCCACTGTGGGACTGATAAAGGATTATTTTATCTCATACCTTAAATTTAAATTGTCTTAATTTGAGATGACAAATTGAATTATTGCAAAATCACCTCAACCTCACCAGTTCAAGCTGCCTTAAAATCTTAAGTTGACTGAATTTGAGAAGATTAGTTAAATCATTACAAATTTACCTCAACTTTTCCTCTCAAAGTCAAGCTGCCTCAAGTTCCTAAGCTGGCTGAATTTGAGAGGACAAATTCAATCATAACAAAATTATTCCAACTACTTCAACTCAAATTTGAGTTATTTCAAGTTTTTACGTCAGTTGATTTTGAGAATACAAGTTGAATCATTGCAAAATTACCTCAAAATTCAAGTTGCCTTAAAAATGTATTTTAAAGTGTATTTACTAAACTATCTTCCATGTGTCAAAAGGTCACCAAATTACCTCAACATGTCTTTATTAAATCTGTAAACTTAAAATTTGAAGGCAGCCATGATACTAACTTTTTAAGTGAAAATACATTATACATTATTTTTACCCAGTGAACATAAACAAGTGGAAATGAAGGGACACTCATACCGCTCACAGCTCATGTTTAAGTGTTCACATCAAATGCCAAATACGTAGAGTGGTTAAAGTGGGGACAAGCAGTGATGGTGGGGGGGGGGGGGGGGCGAGCAGAGAGGGTTTAGCAGCAGCTGCCCAGAGAGTGACGACTGTACGAGAGGGAGGCGGAGAAATAAAGAGAGAGGGAGGGAGGAAATGAGGGAGGGAGGATGGACAGAGGGAAAAAGCACGGGGGAACAGGAGGCAGGAGGGAGACAAGACTTAGTTGTCAATTGAGACGAGTGGATGAAGGAGGAGGAGGAGGAGGTGGCAGGGTTACACTCCAAAAAGTGCAAAAAATGGTCAATTAGCTTCACGCATATTTAGTGTTTTCGTGAAAACAAATCCACTTGGATGAAAAAAGAGACTACTTAAGGCACAACATACTATTCTCTTGTGTAATAAAAAGCTGGATGTGCTGGTGTTGTATTCTTTTTCTGCTGATTTTTTGGGGGGATAAAATGTGAAATCTGCATGTTATATGACAAAAATTACCAATTAATATGCTTTTCTTTTTTTTCTGTTTTTTCTTTTTTTTGCAGTGTGCATGGCTTCCGAGCTGGCGGTGCCACCAGCTGCCAGGAGTGTCACAGGGTTAGTGGGGCCTTGAGCCACACAGATAATCAGCTTTATTAGTGCTGCCGCTAAAACCGATTTAAGAGCAGACTAGAGGGATCAGACGGGCCAGCTGTCCACACCAGCGCCTCGGCAGGCACCCTGGCCCCAGCCCCGCACAAAACACCAAAACAACAACCAGCCAACTGTGTGCGCTGCCAATTCAACTGTGTGAGCAGGCTTATTACCATATCTCAAATGTTGGCTCGCAGGATGTAAATAAAGCTAAATCTGTTTTCATTGATACATTTTGAGGTGATTCATTTGCAGTTTAAAAAAATCTTGAGAAAAATGTTGAGGTTTTTGTATTTAAAGTGGGATTTTTTAGTAGATTTTTATCATTAATTGATTGTTTGAGAGGTTGGCATTGCACTGATCCATGATGTTTCTGCTTTGATCCATCCAACTAACTCATTGGCACCGTCAAAACATCCTTGCCCCATTAACAAGCCTCTGACCCTGACTGTGACCTGCTGCCGGCCATGTGAACTCATGGCGTTTCCTCTCCATGCACAGTTCTGCCTCCACTGCCAATTACAGAGAAAGGAGGCTAACTCCATATTAGACGTGACGAGTGTGCCACGCTCAGATCACAACTTTGCCCTTACATCACGTTTCTGTCTGGGTTGACAGCGAGACAGTGAGAAAGATAATCTGGTCCGGTCACAAATCTCAGTCACGGCCGCATCCTTTCCAGAGGGGCCAGGTCTCGTCCACACAGACAGGTTTCAAGGCCAGATTATCCAGGAAAGGGCAAGTGAAAAAATGGGACAGCGTAAGAGATTGGCCCTCTGATATTGGGGCATGGGGGGGACAGTGTCTGAATACACAAGTTCCCTCCAAAACTTTTTTTCCACCATGCACATTTAAAAAGTTTCATCTCCAGAAATATGCAACTCCTTCAGATAAGGGTCACATTGTTTACATAAAAGTGAAAATAGGTTGACCCATGATGAGCTGATGGTTGATACAGAATATACTTTACACTACCAAAGAGCCTAATATGAAAATGAAACTATTTTCCACTATTTCAATCCAATTTTTCTCCCAAAAATTATCACATACACATCTTTTATATTTTCGGAAAATTGGAAATTTGTTTCTCATGAAAAGTAACAGTCCCAATGCCAATTCACACTCACACTTCAACATATCCGTCCTGCCAATGCCATTTTCAGTGAGCATGGAGCAGCGAGCAGCTGCTAGAAGCTGTAAATGTATTTCGTCACATTTAAGTAAAGACATAAATCTGTGAACCATTTTACTTTTACATTTTTTTTCTTTTTTCTTTTATTTTTTATTTATTCATTTGTTTATTTACTTGCAATTAATTTATTTAGGTTTTATATATATATATATATATATATATATATATATATATATATATATATATATATATATAATTTTTGTTTTTTTCTTTACCAACCAATTTTTTCTGATGCTAGGCCGCCAGCTAAGTGGTTTCTTAATCCTACTGAGCTTTGATTGGACAAATGTTTCTCCAACCTGAGGAAACATTAACAACTATCAGTGAGCATAACATAACACTTTTTTGAATTACAAATTTTCCTATGCATTATTAAGAGACTGTGATTAAATGTGGGAAAAAATGTGTAGATTATTATATTGCCCTCAGGTAAATGCAGGATGATTATATGATGCACGATAGGCCTGCAGGAAAAATATCATCAGGGAGATCTTGGCAAGGTGAAGGCAGTTTACCACAGTTGTTTTGTTCAGCTGGTATATGCAGCTCAGGTTGGCTGTATATTGAAAAACATGGTTGAACAGTTATTGACTGGGTGAAGCTTGTGATAGAAAATTCTTCGTTTTAATTAATTTTAGCTAGGTTAAATGATAATAAAAAGGAAAATTTTATAAGGTTTGGGGGCATTTTTGCATTTCATATGCAAGAAATTATGCTTTGTTATCTTGTTTTTATGCTGATGTATGTACATTGCATCTTTTTTTTCTTTTGTTTTTGTCGTGTTCTTTTTTTTAACCCTTGAACACCTGGATTGTCATCAGTTTTCTTGTGCTGTGTTCAGACATCTTTCACAAATGTCTAAACTTCTGCAATCTGAGAAAATTGGTATGATTTATTTTGAAAAAAAATGGAAAAAAGGCAATGAGCAGAAAACTTGGGGATATATCCAGAAAATTGCATTTAAACATTTTAATAATTATATACATAGAGTTAATGTACAAAAAGATTTATTTTTTTTTCAGCACTTTCATTTTAGTCCTGCTAATAATTTGGTCATTTTTTGTTAAGTCGCTTGTTGCCTTCTTCCTCCCTTGCCTTTGAAAGAAATCAAACCAGTTAGTTTAGTTGTTAAAGGGTTGAGGTGGTTGTATTGTTCATTTTGAAGAGTCTTTTTTTCTTTGTATGATATTTGATTAATCCAGTGACTTGGATTAATTAAGGACACGGGTCCTTAATGTGAAAGGAGTTTGAGAAAGTAAGAAAAGCACTGATGGTAGCACATACATCAACAGTCTTTCACCTCAGAAATAGGATATTGATACTTTTCTTCCTTCTCTGAAACTAAAATGGAATACCAATAGAGAATATACTTTTGTCTTCATTCATTACATGCCAGCACTAAATATGTTCACATCTATTAGACACATATATGATCCATCAGGGGACCAGAGAGATCCAATACTTTGGTTACACATGACAGACCCCAACTCAAGCAGCAATGCCCCAGAGAAAAATAGGGGTGCAGGGCATGAATGATCTATATGTGTGTGTGTGTGTGTGCGCAAGCATGCGTGTGTGTGTGTGTGTGTGTGTCCATGCACACACATAGCAGCTTGTTTTTGTGACGTCTTTGTGTGTGATTATGTATGTATAAGCCATGGTTTCAGTCATGTGCGCACACACACTGGCTTATATTTCCATGTGTGTTCCGTGTGAGTGTGTGTGCATGCTTCTACTCACTGCTTTCGTGCATTTGTGTGTGTGTGTGTGTGTGTGTGTGTGCGCATGCAGGATCTGAACAGCAGATTCTTCTAAACCAGGAGTGCAGATCTTATTTAATCTGCAGTTAACGGCTGTTTAAACAACCTCCATAAATGTTTAACGGTGCTGCCCATGCCCTATTGAATGGGAGGCATTTTACTTCATGCAAAAACAGGCCGCCAGGGGCCTCAAGGGCCCCCCTGACTTGCATTTAATGCATGTAAGAAGGCGGCCATTATCAGCCTTACAATGACACAATTCACTGTGGCTGTGTGTCTGCTATCCCATTTGGTTTGTATCAGGGCCCAGTCCTGATGGCTATCTAATTGAAAGAGTTAATCAAGGGCTAATGTCTGAAGAATTGATGTGTTCACGCTTTTCGGTTTGGACCGTACACGATGCATTTCCTCCGGTAATTCTTCATAAGACAGAGTTGGAGGAGCAGCGTCAGTTGAGTTAGATAAGGTGACATTTTTTCAAACAAACTGATCTTTGGTAGAGCTCTTGATTTCTTGATTAGTTCAAAGTTTCACATGCCATTTATTACAGAATATATGTTGCAGTTGTTGGTTTCTTTTGTTGTTGTTTTTTATTTTGTTAACATTTAACCTTTTATACCTTAAGCAAATTTTGGGGGGATTTTATTTTTTATTTTTTTAAAAACTTAGGAATAGGGCGCAAGCAACTTAACAAGAAACGGCTCAAAAATAGTTACAAGAAAATGACCTGAAAATATGCAAAGGAACAGAAAAAAACCAAGAAAATTACCTCAAAAAATGTTGAAAAAATTATATCTATTTCTTTCTGTAGCATAATTTAAAAATATAATTTAAATAATTATAAATAGAGTTTTCTGAACATTTTACTAATGCTTTTCAAATTTAATATCTAATAATCCACCCCATAGCTAATTTTCACATCATTTTCTTTGTTAAAATGTTTTTGTTTTGTTTTTTTTGCAGACATTTCTTGCCAAGTTGCTCATTATGTTTTTTTTTTTCCCATGCTGTTTTTGTACCGTGGTTTCTGGGATTTAAATGCTAGTGAAAGGCGTCTGAATGCAGAGCAATAAAAAACTGATGAATATCCAGGTGTTAAAGGGTTAACGAAGGAAACTGAAAGGTGAAATAAACCTTTTGAAGGATCAGATTACATTTAAAGCTTTAGTGAAACTGATTTCACTGTACGTTTTACTTTTGAAAAAATATCAGTTGTTAAACTGAAAATTAGGGAAAAAGATTCCCTTACTGCATTGCCTATTTGTAACTGCAAATGTTTTCAGAAACATATTTCAGTGTACTGTTAAACTGTAAAATGAGAGTTTGTGAACTAGTTGGATACAGTGAAGTAATGGGGCGATTCGGTTAAGTTCAGTTCGGTAAACTAAACCATTACGAAAAGTTGTGGATGGTATCTTTAATACCTTTGGAACCATTCCCATTTTTGGTCACCCCTCTGCTTGGGGTACCTAGCACACTGATCCAGTACTAAAGGCTGGAGCTAGAAAAACTACAGTCTGTAGAGAATCAATGCTCAGTGCCGAGTTGTGGCTGTTTTAACCACTGTTCATACCATGATAAGTTTTTCATAAATTAGTAAACCCTATCTATAAAATGACATTCATTTGGTCTTCTCAGGAAGAATAAACCTGCATTCTGGCCTGACAAGGAGTCAATGCACAAACCTGATATTTAAAAATATCACATAGAGAGACTCTCACTGCAATCTGCTTTTTGTGCAGCCCCATAATGTGGATGATAAACGGGGTGCAGACTTCATTCTGTATCACTGGGAAACGAGGAAATACATCAAGTGCTGCTGGATGGAGCAGCAAGTGACAACAACTTCACCCACACGTGAGAGTACTGTGTACAGTGAAAACACTGAAAAGATCTACAGTTTAGGTACCTCTTTGTAGGTGGTACTTTTGTTTCCAAAGGTACCATACCTAAATGCACCTTAAAGTACCAATCACCTCCCAACCAGCAGGAAGCAGGAACCACTCTCCTATTTTACAGCTAAACAGTTCACTGTCATATGTTTCTGAAAACATTTGAGGATAAAATAGGCAATGCAGTGACAGAATTTTGGTTCATATTTCATCAGCACTGCTTATAAAAACCATTTGATCTCAGTTTTTTTTCCTTTCCCAATACAGGGAACAGATGGGAATGGACTCTCTATTCGCAAATTCTCATATTACAGCCAAACAGGGCACTAAATAGGTTTCTGAAGATAGTTTAGGCTAAATAAAAGGCAAAGATTCCCTGGTTTGACAGTTTGAGCTTTTTTTTGTTTGTTTGTTTGTTTTTTTGTTTGTCCCTGGTTAGGCTTCCAAAATTTAAACAGACCATAGAAACAGTAAGAAAATAGATATCTGCTACTACCACTGCTGAACACACACACACACACACACACACACAGAGAGAGAGAGTCAGGGGTATGTGTAGAATGATGACCAGTGCATTTAACAGAGCAGGACTCCCTCCACTCAGCGCTCTTGGGGAGCACAGTGATTTACTGTTCCTCTTATAAACGCTGCTCCATTCCCTAATGAGCCTCTGACATGCTGCATGTTTCTAGCGTGTTTTCCTTTGGCTCAGTGGCGACGGCCGCCTGATTGCTGCCCCCATTAAGAGGGCATTCGCACTGACACCAGCGCGCGCCTTCAGCCATACGCACTCAGGCATGACAAGCAATCAACCCGGCTAGGTAATAAGGGGGTTGTGCAGCACCTGCTGTGCCACTGGTTGAAAACAAACACAACGTCCCAGAGCCAAGAGGATGCATATGACAAATTAAAGTATGAAATACAAGCATAAAGTAGAAAATTACTCCAGTATGAAGTGTTTTGTCAGTGTATTTTTAGCCATTGCTCTTATTCAATAGACTTAATCAATGCAGCGTCCCCCTAACAACAGTAATCACTCCTGGGTAGACAACTGGGGATTGATTTGAACCACGGAGATATGTGAAATCAGCAAACATGTACATTTCTGAAGTCATATTCAGCTGTCACTGCAAAGATACATAGTTAAACATGGTGGTTCGACCTGTGCTTATTTTAGATAGTTTGTTTGTTTTTTGCTTTAATATAGTCTTTAATAAACCAAATATACCTGAACAGAACAGTGTACTGCTGTGGACAGGGCCACAGCATAACATATTTTAGCCACCTAAATAAGATCAATATCTGTTGTGTGTGCTATATTTGAATATTTGCTCCATGTTACTCTACACAACAACTGAAGGAAACAGCGGTGGACCAACAACTCTGTGTTTTGCTGAGTAAAATGACATCTGAGTTGAGTCTGGTGGCTTTGAGATAATGACTTCAATTCCCCATTTGAAAAGGCTATCTGACAGCAAGGTAAAGCTGTGAAGATATTCTAAATATAGCATATACTTAAATGAATATGGCTCTTTTTTGGTGGCCATTTTAGAAAAACTAACTAATTGAGACAACTTCTGCACGACACCGTTGTTGTACATAAACATTGTGATTTTTCTATAGTACCATCACATTCTGTGAGTGGTCCAGTCACATGAAAGTCTAGAAATGTCTCTGTCATGAAAAAGTAACAAACTTAAATCTCCAACCATAAACCGAACCTTTTTAAAATAAAGGTTTCAAAATGAGATCAAAAAGCAGTCAAAATAAATAACATCAACCTTGGTCAGACTCTTCATTTTAAAACCAGATTTAAATGCAATTTAAAAGAAAAAAAAAAAAACTCTAATTAAGCTTTCCCAGACTTTTCGTTTTAAAATAAGGTTTAAATTAGTGATAATGGCCAAAACATCTGTGGGTCCCATTCTGATGATGTTACCCATAAAACTGGAAAACAGAAAATGTAATATTACAATAAAATAGGAACAATGTTACACTCGATACAAATCTAGAGATCCCAGACTGGGAACTCAGACTTACTCAGACTTACTTAGACTAAAGAAACCTAGAACAAGGACTCAAATAAATAGGGGATCTGGGGGCTGATAACAGCATGCATCAGCCTGTGTATTGCCTCAGACTCCCTACCCCAAATTGCCTAGTCAAAAGAGGAAGAAGGGGGGAGTCATCAAGATAGTTCAAACATCCGAACCCTAATGTCCTCATCTGAGAACATTAGGGTTAGGGGTTGAAATGCTAAAGCCTACATATCAAAACACTGATATATATTAAGTGCCACAGCAGTACTCACAACACAAATCCTTAGTCTGGAATGTCATTTCAGGCAAGACTATAAGTCAGTCTACTGAGATATCGTCAATCATTGAGCGCAAGCCCTCATTTTCAACGATATCGAGAGCACAGAAAAAAACAAAGAAAGAGTAAACAAATAACAGGCCGAACACCATTAAAAACAGTTCCATTCAAAAGAGTCATTGGCAGAGTCATTGTTAATTATATTCTTAAACTGGCCCATAGTATCAGTTGTGTTCGAGTGATTGTTGTAAGATGTGTAGATGCATCAGAAAAAGTAAAAGCAGTTTTTCCAAATTCAGTATTTCTCAGAACATTTAAGCATCAAGCAATCACTTGAACATGTAGAAAAATGACTGTGATAAGTTTGATAAAGTGCTGAGGTATGGTGGCTTGTTGCCTTTCAAGACTTTATAAATGAAAAGAAACAAATACATATCTCTTCTCACAGATAAAGGTTCCCATCCAACCTACCATATAAAACTCAATGATGGATCTGGAATTTGATGATTTTTTGTTTCTGTATGAAACAAACACTTTGCTCAGACTGGAAATTGGCAGATGAATAACACTCACCCATAGTATGTGCTGGACATGCACTTGCTCCAGTGATTCTGCCAATCCGTGGAAGTTGAGAAATAGATCCTTGTTAAATGTTGTGTCCAAGACATGTATAACCTTCCCCCATACGCACAGATACAGTCCAAATATCTGCCACACAGTAAGTCTCCAAGCCAATCCAGCGTAAAGGCAAGTTGTGACTGACTGACAGCTGCCAGCACAACAGCTGATACCCAATATCTGCACGCCACCAGTTGCAGCTGGACCAATGGGACGTGGCAGCAACTGTCGCTGGGTCGGCCCCGGCTCATTCACTAAAGCCCAGGACTCAACTCTGAGGACCACAGATCCCAGTGTGCCCCAGTTTCTCACTCCTGCGTGACCAAATCCCCTCTCGAGGTCTGTCTGGACCTGCCGTGCAGAGCCGCCAGTCCCAAGGATGCTGTCCAGACGCCATACGAGGCTCGCACTCTCACTCCTCACAAGGCTGGATTATTCTTGAACCACCTGGACCTCCGAACAAAAGGCACCGTGAGCACATTTGGAAACACTTCACTTAGAATCAGATGAAGGACATTTCCCTTAAAATTTGAACGTTGACAGTTGTAACATGCATGTTAAGATTGTGAATCAATAAAATATCATTTTGTGTGCTAACTTGTTCTAAGCACATTTTATGTGTATATTACAGGTTTTCCAAATATAAAATAGCCTTTGGCATTTTTTGGATAGTTTCATGTGCATGGTTGTTTATAGCCCTCACGCACAAAACATTTAAAGCCAATAAAATGTCATGACTCTAAAGCGTCATTGCACATGTCATACCTGTCCTAATGCATATTTGTGTGTGTGTGTGTGTGTGTGTGTGTGTGTGTGTGTGTGTGTGTGTGTGTGTGTGTGTGTGTGTGTGTGTGTGTGTGTGTGTGTGTGTGTGTTTGTGGTATAAGGAGGAGCTGACTACAGACTGCTTAATCAGCATTAAGGAACGGACAGTGGAGGGTTCTTTGCCTCAGCCTGCACAGCACATGAGCTAATCCCCCTTTTCTGCAGACGGACTGCTGCTTCAGCTCATCCGACCTCAAGTTTTTGGAGGGAAATGGCATTTTGCACACAACATAATGTTTCAAGAACTGTGCTTGTAAAAACTGTGCATATGCTTCTTGAACATCTCATCAGATCAAAAGATCCCATAAAAACAACAGACATGAAAAGGTTCTGTACCATCCTCCATGTTTCCACTACCTCTGTACACATGTTATCTATTGTATGTTTGGGAAAGGGATCCCTCTTATGTTGCTCTGTCTGAGGTTTCTTTAATTTATTTCCCATTTGAGATTTTGGGGGAAGTTTTTCCCTTTTTGACTCAATGGCAGGGTGAGACAGATGTCGTGTGACATACAGATTCCCATATCTGAACATATGGCTTCATGAAAATTTGGCTTTTAGTATGCATATTGACAATCATTAAGAGACCTTCAGTCAAAACTCTTTTTTGTTAAAAAAATGCTTTCCATTGAAGGCCTGAAAGAAAACTGTATCTGTATTTGTGATTCTGTGATTTACATGCATGCAGCCTGATCCCTTCTTAAACTAGAATATCCATCCAAACCAAATGTCTTATGATGCTCTATAATGGCCAGAAAAGTGTTGTTTTTTTTTTTGTTTGTTTGTTTGTTTTTTTGTGTTTTTTTGCAGAGCATCATTTTGTTTCAGTAAAGCTGGCCTTTGACCTTCTGGATATAAAATGTCACCACTTAATAATTTTCTCCTATTAGACATTTGTATGGAATCCTTCAGTTATGGCCAAAACATTTTTGAGAGGTCACAATGACCTTTTACTTTTGACCACCAAATTCTAAACAATTTGTTCTCGGGTATAAGCGGACATTTGTGCCAAATTCAAGGAAACTCCCTCACAGTGTTCATGAGATATCATGTTCCTGAGAATGAGATGGACGTAAGGTCACATTGACCTTGACCTTTGACCACCAAACTCTTAATCAGTTCATCCTTATGTCCAAGTGGACATTTTTGCCAGAACTGAAAAAAGTCACCCCAAGGTGTTCTTGAAATAACATGTTCAGAAGAATGGGATGGATAGACAACCCAAAAGCACATTTTATATGAAACTCTAGGATGGTCCTCTCTGTATCAAAGGAGAAACATGTTGATTTTTATTGCCAAGGCATTATTATGTTAACTGCCTACTTATTTTTCTGGCTTTTTATCCTTCCATACCACCAACTATTGCACTTGTTCTAAAATTCGAATTATTTTAAATGTCCCAAGGATCCGCTCAGAGCTCAGTGAAGCTGCTTTCTCTTTTTTGCACCCTGAGCATAGAATGAGCTCCAAAATGTTGTTACCTTAAAGGCACTCCCTTTCGTGGAAGTACTCCCTTCGTAGAATTCTTTTAAAGGCCTTTAAAAAACTACCCTGAGGGAAACATGTTGCTGCTTTATATAATCCTTGACTTAGGTGGAATGTGTATGGAAGGCACTGTTATGGCCTATATGCCCCACTTCTTTAACTTGTGGTGATGATTAAAAATACAAAGAAATAGGCGAGAATTGTATTGTAAAAAACAGTAAGACTTTCCATAAGAGAGACAGTTTGTGAGTAAATATTGAGTTTAAGACTGTTTGAAGCTGTCAGATGAAATTAATGCACAAGTTAAGTAAAAGTTAAAAGGTGGGCATGTCTGTGTGTACACATCTTTTTGCTGACGGCTATTGGTCAGTCAGAGCAAATAAAATTCCAAGGCTCAAAGTGGTGCTCTTATATAGCAGTTGCAGGCAACTTTCAAATGTGTAGCTTAATGCAGTTACGCTCTAACCCTACAAATGTGTCTTTCTGTTACGTATCTTTCTTGTGCATTGGTCAGAACCTGTTTCCATACAAACATGCTGTCAACATTTTTATGGGAACTATTCCATCAGTAAGAAAAAGTTTCAATACAATATTCCACAGCACTTGGGACACTGTTCCTGGAAAGACGTGTTTCTCAAAGTAAAATAATCCTTTCAAACCAGACTATAATCCCGACCTCTTAGTGCATACGTGCATGCATGTGCACATGCATACCATACGTGTGTGTGTGTGTGTGTGTGTGTGTGTGTGTGTGTGTGTGTGTGTCTGTGTGTGTAAACCTATACTTGCCTGTCCTCAGGGGGGTAACACACACTACCATGACACTTCTCTCTGAGGAGTTGCCGTACATTGAGATCTGAAATATGTGTCGCATCGTGACCAAAACACAGAACAATGCCTTTATAATTCACATGTCACTGATACCACAGGGGGACACAAAGGAACAAGACGCCAAATAATCACTTCATAGGAAATGTACACTGGGCACTGTTTCAGGACAGAGACCTTTCTGGCCTCTCACACGATTGGAACAAAGACAGATACAATGCATTTCTACTAGATAAAAACCCTGCACCCTGCAAAGACTGGCATTATTGTCATATCTGTTGGCATACATTAAGAAATGTATCAAGCTTAGTATTGGCTTTGGAAAAGATCATTGTATCCATAATTACTGTCACTTAAAATCTCCTTAATAGCAGGTGGGTATTCCATAACACTGATGATACCCGGAGGACCCCCATGCTTATTTTCAACCAGTCTTCTCAGGGTCCAAGTAAGTGAAACTTGCCACAGGCAAAAATGACTCTGGTAGAGCAACAATGCGTCGTTTTCCCAGTATCACCAGCGCACAGCTAATAGATAGCAGGTGAAGGATGAGAAAGAGCAATGTCAACACTGCAATCGGAGCTCCTCTTTGGCAGGCCTCCAGACCTGCTTAGCTCTTCAAATCAAGTGGTACTTTAGTGCTCTGTGATGCCAACATGTGCACGTGGGGTGGTACTACTGAGAGACATCCAAGCCCATCACTGGGCTTACAGTCAGCCATGTCATGTGGAACAAATTATGATGTGAATGCAGAATATGTGCAGATATTTGGCTTCTGGGTTGTGACCTTGTTGCTCAATGCAAGGATACACCAAACTCAGTTACCAAATATTGGGGAGTGATGATGATGATTTAGAAGCGAGTGTTGGGATGAAGGTGGAGCTCAGAGTAGTGATACTCTACTTATAAAATCTGGCCCCCAATAGGATGCCAGGTGGACCCCGAACCCTTTTCTTAATCACAATAAAAATAAAGTGAATCACACTTGTATTTGTACTTGTATTTATATTTGTATATACATGGTTCAAGAGTGCATAAAACAGCATTAAAATAGAGCTATCTTTATTCTAAAAAATGCTAGAAACACTCTAAAATCTTCCAAATGCCCTACAAACGTCCTACAATCTTCGAAATGTTCTCAAGTCCGAGAAGCCACCAATCCTGGAAATCCAAGAAATGTCCTAAAATCATAGAAATGTCTTAAAATCCTAAAATCTAAGAAATACGCTAAAATCAAAGAGACATCCTAAAATCCAAGAAAAGTACTATGTTCTGCATGTTTTTCCTTAATCAGGGGGTTTTGGACACTGCTGACTGCATTCGAATCATTCGATATACGAGCACAAGATGAGAGGGGATGATGAGTGGAAAAAAGGGGACTAGGCATTTGACTTGACACTGTTTACATGTGGTCCGAGTGCATGAAGTTTCTCCTGTTTTGTTTCCATCCATCCATTGTTGTCCTCTATCCAGGGCTGGGTAGCAACACTTTCCAGCCCTGGGGGAAGCTGAGGTACCCAGGCCAGATGAGATATACTATCCCTCCAGCATGTTCTGGGTCTGCCCCACGACCGCGTACCAATTGGACGTGGCCAGAACACCTCTAGCGGGAGGCTCCCAGAAGGCATCCTGATCAGATGCCAAAATACCTCAGCTGGCCCCTTTCAATGCAAAGGAACAGCAGCTCTAGTTTGAGCTCCCTCCGGCCTATCTCTAAGGCTGTGCCCAGCCACCCTATGGAGGAAACCCATTTCAGATGCCGCAGTCTTTCTCATTCTGTCAGTCACTACCCAGGGCATATGACCATAGGTGAGGGTCAGAACATAGATGGACTGATAAATCAAGAGTTTTGCCTTCTGGCTCAGTCCAGACAGTCCAATGCAACTCTATTCCACTCCACATCACTGTGGATACCGCACAAAACCGCCTGCCTTTCTCACGCTCCATTCTACCATCACTCGTGAACAAGACCCGAAGATAACTGAACTCCTTTGCTAGGGGCAGCAACTCTCTTCCAACCCAGAGGGGTCAATCCACCATTTTTCAGCAGAGAACCATGGCCTCAGATTTGGAGGGGGCTGACTCTCGTCCCAAACGCTTCACCAATTCAGCTGCAATCGGTTGCATCTGTTTTTTGTTGTTGTTGTTATTTTTTATTTAACGCTATTAAAGGAATGCAAAAAGTGAAAGGTTCTAATAATGCCTCCTGAAAACGTGCACATGTCCCTCCCTGCCACAAGCTCATAAACATGCACTGAAGCACTGAAATGGATTGCATGCTTAATCAGATAGCTGAACTTCTCTCTGAGGACACTGTCAGTGGTATGGTTTTTATTTGCCCTGAAGTTTACATTAAGCTGCTGATGCCCTCCATTTAAGGACAGCAGCATCATCCTCATCATGAGCAAAAAACACAGGACATGTGAACTCAGGTTCATGCGGACAATTTCAACTTCAGCCTGGCAGAGGAAATCCAGAGCATTTTCATCTGCCTGCGCTCGGGTTACAATGTGTCCCTGTGCTCTCTAATCCACGTGTTTGTCTGGAACATGTCCCGCCTCATAAAGCACACTATTAAGCACAATCAATCCACTTTGCTCAGGAACCCGAGGACACACTGATAGGAGATGGAGGGTGAAAGTTGAATAACAAAAACCGAGTCGGTAAATGAACGCAAAGCATGCGCATACACAAATGTATAATACAGCTTAGCGCAACAGATTCCACTCATTCATCTCTTGCACTGTATTTTTAGAAAGGTCGCAAATCCTCTCTCCCTCTGTCTGATATCATGCAGGGTTATGCTGGGGTTTTGATTTAGGTGGATTATTGGATGGGCGGCTGGCTGTGTGTGTGTGTTGTGGAGTCAACCTCCGGGCTTCTGTTTGCATGTGTGGGAGAAATGTAATGGTATAAAATTCACTGATGTCATTTATGAGTAGAGAGCACTGCAGAGATCATGCTGTCTAGACTCTGGTAGTGCTATAATGGGATTCAGACAGATTACTGTGATTACACTTGTAGTTGTAATACGGGGCAGCTCTCCGGGTAGCCAGAGGGCTTCTGTTTCATTCACTGATGTGCCAGGTTGAATTCCTCAATGGCTCAGACCCAAACTTTAACATGTAAAGACTTTGTATTTCTATTTATTCCTATTAAAAATGACAGTTTCATCCCAAAAATGAAGGCATGTAAATGAGAGATTGCACATCTGAATAAACATTTCCAAAAGACTGGCTGTGCACTGATTTCAACCAGCTCTCTATAACAATGTAGGCCTAAATCTATAGCTTTATATATATATATATACATATATATATACATATATATACATACATATATATATATATATATATATATATATATATATATATATATATATATATATATATATATATATATAAAAACAGCAAGAAATTGTTGAGCAAGACGTGTCCGTACATATTTGGTAGCTTTCCACTAACCCTTAAACTGCGCAAACTGAAAATGCAAATACAAACACGCCCAATGGAAACATGTCAGTGTAAAAAAAAACTCCTGTTTATCACAAAAAAAAGCTTTTATGTTAGCAGGAGGTGGTAATTCAGGCAATTGAGAAAAGCAATATTTCGCAAAACTGCAGTGGAAACACTTTTTTCAGTTATTTAAAAATATTAGAAATACTTTTTCATGTGGTTAACAAAAGCCTTCCAGTATTCAATCTTCCTGCTCAAAACAGAGGCAAAAAAAATTTGATCAAACAGAAAAACATAAGCAGGGCTGATCAACGGGCTCTATATTACAAATTTAAAATGAGTCTCTAAAGCAATAAACACAGATTTACTCAGGAGAATCTTTGATGAGTTCAGCAAATGTTATACATGTGACATATTACAAACATCTCTCTGGAGAAACAGTGTTGCACTGACGGCGTCACTTGAGAGTGCGGCCGGATGGGACCAGTCGTGTGCGCCTGAAACTCTGGAGGACAGCATCAGGTAATAATGCTGCCGGTAACTAAGTAATATAAGGATCAGGAGTGCACTTTTAGGTGGGCAGGTGGGGAATTGCATGGAATGGGAACTGGTTTGTGGAACACAAACACCTGACTTTCATGTAGGAGTTTGGAGTTCACTTGCTGTGTGGATGTGTGTTTATTTTCTCTACACTTTAACATGTGCCTCTTTTGCCTAAACCTAACCATCTGTGACTTTGGTGCCTAATCCTAACCATCATGACAGTCTGCCTTGTTGTGCCAACAAAGGGACAGTGCCACATCATACCACCATGTGCATTTGTTGACATCATTATAACAGCATCCTAGAGTGTAAACAGCTGACGCAGATGGATACCTAAAATGTCATAGGTAGATGCAGAAGTTTCTGACAGAGCGCCACCATGTGACAAGTTCAGAATGAGAACATGTTGAAATAGTCTACATGAAAGCTGAGGTGTTTGGAGTATCTAGACTAACAGGGACTGACTTGAATTTAAAAAACGCACCACTGTTTGATTCTTTAAATCTGTTTGTGCTAGAAGAAAACGCAACACTGAGCCAAAGCAGGTATCAAGCCACTTATACTGACACCCATGACGCTCAGGTGAGCGACTGGAAGAGTCAGCAATGGTCTTAAGGTTCTTAAATGAGGGCATCCAGCTTCCCATTTCCCTCCTGCCTGTCTCACTCAGCAGAGACAAGGTTAAACGGGCTTAAGACAGTCGAGACAGTCACTTGGGGAATAACATGAACTCCCAGACAGTGCCCCAGTCTGAAGATGTCTGTGACCTACATGCCATGTTGTGGTGCGAGACCTGTTTACTCAGTTTCAATAGCTGCCTCTGCACTATGGCTTCATGCTTTAAGGGGAATAATATGTCTTTGCTTTCCAAAGCAACTGCTTCAGGACTATAAAAGATCTTTTGTTCACAGTTTTTGTCCTTAAAATACCTAGTTACACACAACACAGCATATGTGGGCTTAGGTAATGTGATAGGAGGCTTGTGTTTGCTTTGTGGATATGTATCAGATACCAATAGGGACTGCGTCAGTCACTGCAGGCTGATCTCAGCCATCAATCACAGCGGGCCCTCAAGATGTTTTTTTGCACCAACATACTTCAAATGTAAAAGTGACGAGTCTACACAGGCAGAGAGACTTGATGCTGGAGACACTGAGTGACAGAAAGCGTGGTCATTTGGGACTCAAACTCAGGAGGTTTGAAGTGCACTCTTGAAGCAAATCCCCTTTGTGACTCCCTTAGATACTAAAAGGTGTTTTTACAGTAGGTCTGAGACTGTTGACAACACAATGGAGGTTGTCTTTCATCGTCACTCACCTGTCTGAGACGATCACTCAACCATCTGAGAAAAAAAACAAAACTCTTCTGACTTTTCCCCCTGTCTCTTGCAGCCTTGTCTAATGGTACATCAAAGCACCTTAACTTAATCACCAAAGCTGCAGTGAGAGACCACAACAAAAGCAAGAAACAGTGGGGAAACTCCCCAACCTCTGACCTTTTCCCTTATGAGACTTCCCATGAGGAATTAAAGCGCTCAGATGTGGCACACATGAAGCCTTTATTTCCATCAGCTTTGGGTAGCAGGTACCAGGGTGGGGTCAGCCTTGGAGACTGGATCATATCTGAGAGAGACCAAGAGGGTCCTCTGGAGACTGCAACATGCAAGTTTCAGAGAGAACTGGGAGGCACCGAGTCTAGGTCCAATTTCCTCGTCTGTCTCAAGGCTTGAGGTTCCCAGACGGTTGGGTCATGTTGGAGGAAGAGCCAGGCCTTTCAGTGGAGACGAAGCATCAGGCTGGCCAGTTGTCAAGGTTACTGTGTAATACATCACAGGCTGACTCAAATGAAAACAGAGGGAGGAAGGCATGTCAACTAAGAATGGCCTTGATCTGGTACATCTGCATAACATTTAGGCAATGCCATTTGGACAGGTGTGTGAAGCTCTCAGATGACGTTCAGGTAGTAAAGGTAGCAGATTACAGATTTTAGAGATACATATGATACAATGCATTTTATAGATTAAACCAATTTATATTATATAAAGTAGCAAACCCTTTGAAACCTGACATCACTCGACATCACTTTTCTTCTGCTGCATTCGTACACATTTCACAAGTATTTAAACCTTTGAGCCTTTTGAGCATATCAGTTTGATTTGTTGCAAAAACACAAGGGAAATGCCAGTGAGCAATTTAGCAAGAAGCATCCTGCAAATTGCTTGAAATTTGTCAATTCAGAACTTTTTTTTTTTTTTTACCAAAACTGGGGGAAAAATGTCCATAGAAGTATATTTATAGTTATGATCAAATATTCACAATTATTTAACTGACTTATTATAATTTCAAAACACCTTTTTATTCAGGTTATTTCCCTGGATTCTTTTTTTTTTCTTTTCAACTTTCTTGTGTTTTTTGTATGTTTGTTTTGGGGTTGTTTTTTGTAAGCTATTTTTTTGTTAATTTTCTTGTACTTTTTACTAATTTCTTGCTGATTTCTGGGTAATGTCTTCTTAGGTGTCTCATTGGCATCTTCCCATGTTTTATAAAGAGTGAAGCCAATTTTCCTCAAGTGTCAAAGGATTAAATCTCAACTAACTACATATGAAAAAGTTGCTTTACATGTCTGTGCATGGAAAATAGCAATCAGATAATATCAATATAAACTGGAATTCCAGAAAAGTGCAGATGCTCTCAGGTTTACCAAGGATTATTGTATGTCAGAGAGTAGTCAAAAGGAACTCGGAGAGACTGTACACTATAAAACAAACAGTGTATTTCACAGTACTTTGAAGGTGTACCTCACCACATAAGGCGGGTTTCCATTAACCCTCAAATTGCGCAAATTGAAATTGCAAATATAAAATACTCCTAATGGAAAAATGTCAATTTAAAAGTTTTTATACTCCCATGAGGTGATATTTTAGGCAATTTGAAAACAAAACTGCAATGGAAACACTTTTTTGGTTTGTCTAGGTCACATGATGCTATGACTATGTCAACTGGCTCCGTCATGATGCAGCAGGAGCTACAAGAGGTGTTATTGCATCACATAACTCTTCAAAAGTTGAGCGGATCATCCGGAGGTTTTGAATCCACAATTCCTCCGTGAAATCGTGGACTATCAGCTCCAAGAAATCCCTCATATGTGGCTGCTCCCACATAAAAGGGGCTCACCTTTCTATTATGTCTCCATAACACACCTACGTGGCCTGGGATTGGAAATAATGATGGCTAGTGCGGTGGCTGCAATACGAATAAATCTGCTAATGTTTTAAATGTCCATTACCATGCTTCTTGGAATGTTATCACCAGAGGAGAAGTCACAAAACATCACTTAGTGGAAACACAGTCATCTCACAATTGTGCTTTATTTACATTTCTAAAATATCACTTAATTTATGCAAAAATCTCAGATAGAAATTGTTGTAGCAGTGCACACTGTTTTTATAGAAATTAACCTAAGTCAAGATCATTAAGACACACAGTAAGAATTGCTTTAATATGGACTTCAAGATTGTAATGCATATTTGCAATGCAAAACAATAGAACCATATAAACATGCAATGAAAAAATGTGATTTCTAATAGATGAACAATTGGAATTCAGTGATTAATCAAGATTTTTAAAATGAATTTTTTCATCAATAATTCATTCAACCAGTGGTTCCCAACTGGTCCAGCCACAGGGCCCTGATTCCTCCTGAGTCATTAGTTCAGTTTTATTATTAATTTAATGAACTTCAAAATAAAGTGGGTTTTTTGTTGTTGTTGTTGTTTTTGCTGACACATTCATGAGCTACTTACAGTCCATTCAGTATGGACCAGTGAACCGCTTTTGGATCGCAACCCACCAGTTGGGAACCACTGCACTAAAGTGCTGCAGGGCTTATAAAACCAGCTGATGTAAATAAATTCACCATCCTGGTTTCAACCTGCAGGCCCAGCCCCAAACTCCACACTCACAGAGTCAAGGACTTGCAGACTCTGAGGCGCATTCCTGCAAAGTGCATGAGGAATTAGGGTTGTCTCGATGTCAAATTGTCAAGTTCATGAGGGCTCTCCTTCAGACATTTTGGGCTCTTTATATGCATACTTTCCTTAAGTCTGCATTTCTGAAGACTTTGCCCGAGGGAATGACCATAGTGTTGTGATGTTAAAACACAGTTACCAGGGGAAGTGTTTTTTAAAAAAACAGTAAACACGGTGGACTGGCACATGTGTGTCAGAGGAATGAAAGCGCATCACACACCTAGTTTAATCACCAATTGTTTCTTGTGGTTTTGCTTAACCCTTAGAGGCTGTTTAGCATATTTCATATTTCAGTGTAGACAGTGACAGTGTATTTTTGTTTAATCTTGTAATTACCAGCTCAGCTCCTACAATATGTCTAAAATACACTGTGTAATGGAAACATGTTTGATTTTTTTTTTAATGCATGGAGAAAATGCAATAAGCAACTTGACAACAGAAGTCCTGCAATCTGCAAAAAAAAATGAAATTAAAAAAAACTTTTAAAAGCTGAAAAGAAATTCACCTGAAAGAAACAGAGGAAATTGTCAGGAAAACTATATTCAGAGATCTTATATTAATTCATTTAAAATTGTGTCATAAAAGGAAAGTATATACGTTTGTTTTGTTCTTTTTTTTCGTTCCGTTACTTTTCCTTTTGGTTGTTTTTTAAGGTAATTTTCTTGTAACTTTTTACCAATTTATTGCTATTTTTTTGCCATTTCTTTTAAAGTCACTCTTCCCAGGCTTTTGAAATAACTAAAGCCAATTTGAAGCCAAAAACAAAAATAAATATAAATATAATATATCCAGAAAATACAAAAAAAAGGAAAAATGTCCTTTTTTTGGCCATTTGTTTTAAAGTTATTCTTCCCAGGCTTTTCAAAGAACTGAAGCCAATTTGCTTAGGTAAAAAAAATGAACTGATTAATTGCAAACCAGTCTACTGTGATGCAAATGCCCGTACTAAATGCGTTGCACACTTGAGGGCTCATCCAGGATAAAGCATCGAGCGGGGCACTTGAGGAGGCAGAGGAGTCACAGGGAGACGAAAGAGTTACAAAAAGACTTGAATGCGAGCAACATGGGAGAGAGATGGAGAGATGAGGGAGAGTTTATTCCTCTCCCCTCATCTGCTGTCCTTTTATTCTCCGAGGCTAAAACCAGCGATGTGTATCTCGATCTGGCCTGCATATCTCGGCCTGATCCCTCCCCGGGGTTCCTCAAACTGCCCCTCTGTGTTTGGGCAAGCTTGAAAGAGAGCTGATAGTATTCAAAGTACCATGACAAGAGAGTGACGCACACGGTCGCTGAGTTTTATCTCCACATCGGCAGCTGGGAGCTTCAGCACATGCCCGCCGTCTCACGTTTCTGCAGCTAGATGCAAAATGGTGCTTCATAGGTCAGTAGCTTGGTGATGTATGAGACAGTGAAGTACCACACAATGACAATACATGGCGTAGTGCACTCTGGTGTCACCTGAAGAGACGGAGGTCTAGAAATTTCATCAGCTGGATCTCTGTTAAAGCAGGAGATAAACTATAAATCGCTCACTCTTTCAGAAAGCCCAGAGGAGCTGTCAGCAGATAAGTTCATTGAGTTAATGTGCCAAAGCCGGTTGGTCTAATTTCAAACAGATTGTTCTGGTCAAAGAACAACAGGATGTAAGTTGTAATTTAGACCAACCAGGATGTTTTACTGCATTACTGTCAGGAAAACTGGCACATAAACCGCTGCAAAACATGGTCTTCTCCGGATGTTGCTGAAAGGCCTCCAGAGAAGACGTGTATCCTTCATCCATATCAGCTCCACACATCACTGCTAGAAGCTCAAATAGCAGGTCATTGCTCCGCTATATGCAGTTTTGAGTTTGTTTGACTTGCACATCTGCAGGGCAATAAGGTCATTTAACCCTTCAAAGACTGACATCAGTTTTCTTCTGCTGTGTTCAGACACTTTTTAACAAATTTTAAAAAAAGATTTTGAAAAGGTTTTTAAATTAAAAAAATAGGGAATAATATACAAAAAATATATTTAAAATAAGAACTATTATTTCTATTTTGATTTCCATTTCTTTATTTTTTTGTTTTATTATTTTTTGTGAGGGGGGTGATTTTTAACTTGTTTCTTTATTGTAGCGGTGGGTGAATTATGTAGGTACTTTTTTGAACTTTTTTTTAACAAATCTTTGGCAAATTTTAGGATAATTTGTTGTTTAATAATATAATTAAGTTGTTTATTATGTTCTTCCCATGTTTTGAAACAAAAAAGCTACTTGCTCAGGTTTCAAAGGGTTAACTCTTCTGATATTTCAGTGATCTTGTTAAAGAAGGTATAAATTATCATGCATCCCTAATTGAATGTGACCAAAGAGATGGTGGAAGATGTAAATCTGGTACAGACTCAGAGGTTACATCCTTTTTTCCATCAGTGGATCTCGAGGACAGTGTGGTGCAGTTTAGGAGTATATTGCTTTGATGTCTGTGTGCACACGTGTTTCCAAATGTACATGTACAGCAGTGTCTGTTTGTATACCTGGTGGTGTAATTCATAAGGATTACCCACTGAGAAAAATGCCCCAGACACCCCAGACTCTCAGGGGCCCAGGTTGTAAGAGAGCCAGCTGGTTTTTCAGTAACTGATTAATGGTAAATTAGTTTGGTCTTATTCAACACCAACAGCATAGACAGATTATGAGAGAAAGGTCCCCGAACCACAGACCGGTTAAAAGCCTTCCCACCCTGTCTACACCCATACCAAAAGAGTCTGAAATAGCCTACTTTAAATCATTTTGCATCTCTTTGTAGTCATTTTGTGGTCTTTTAAGTCTATTTTTAGTCATTTTGCACCTCCTTGTGGTCATTTTTAATCTCTGTGATTGTTTTGCATCTAATTTTAGTCATTTTGTATCTCTTTGTTGGAATTTTGAGGTTCATTTTGTTTATTTTTAAATTCATTTTCAGTGATTTTGGGCCTTTAGTTATAGCTTCCACACACCTGCCAATCAATGTGGCCACAATAATATAATTGTTAATTTCATACTATTCATTTGGATACTGGGAAGTTGTAGGGAAAAGTTAGTTTTACAAGCTACTCAACCACAAATCACGTAGTATCATGTCCAATATATATTTGACTGCAATTTCTTTTACCTGTGAAACTCCAGATTATAAAACTTCACCCGATTTTGCATCAGCATGAGGGTGAGTAAATAATAACTGAATTTTCACTATTTGGTGAACGTCCCCCATCCATTCTAATGGGTATCATTTTTCTTGGCTGTCTAGATATATTATGAGAACTGTCATCTGATTTCACTCAAATGCATATTTGACTGGGTGTCTGTTAGCCAATCACAGTGTTCCACATCATCTCAAGTGAGTGAGTTTCAGTCTGTATACTGTTATATGATACTGTAAACGTGCATAAATTGTATTTAAACCATTTTTAAAGTAAACATGAGGAATTATATTATATATACATGTCAAAAAATCCCAGGAAAGATCAATTACTCATTTTTTAACGTCCATAAAGTGCCACCAAAAATTGAAATCACTGGTGTAGTGGTAACTGATGGGATGGTACCTGGTAGATGGGTAGGTTACTGAGGAGGAAGAATATATACTCATATATATTTCAATGCTTTCTGGCTGAAAGGTGATAGGTGATTCTGCAAACAACCAGAGAAAGAGGTGGGTATACCCAGTATACCTGTGTATACCTTCCACTACACTACTGCTTGGTAAGGTTGGTGTTTTTTTTTTGTTGTTGTTTGTTTGTTTTAATCTTATTTAAGAATCGGGACAAAGCACATTCATGATCATTTGCATGTAAATATGTTTGATTGTAGCCAGTTAGTTTACAGCTGTTGTCCCTCAACGCAAACATCAAATCAGAGTATCACGGGAAAATGAAGTGGAAAAATTTAGTTTAAACAGGGGAATAACTTTCCTGATTTGATTTCCCAAATGAAACAATCACTCTATAATGCATCTTATTAATTATGCTCAGAGAATATTAGGCTCATGAGGTTTTACAACATACTGTTTTTGAAGATACTTGAGAAATTCAGGATATTTTTAGTCATGATGACAAACATAATACAAAAAATATATATGCAATGTGATTTAAAGCATCACTTTATTCATTTTGAACCATCCATGAAAAATAAATAATCTCATATTCATTGTGGGGATAAAAGATCTGTTAAGACCTTTTGTTGTCATTTTTACTATTAGGTGCTTCCTGTGTGCAGATTCTCCATCCATCTGAATGGACAGTGGAAAAGTACGTTCGGTATCTGAATCACTTTTTAATTTAAATTGTTTATTGCTGATTTATGAGTGCATTTAGGGTAGAAATCCATCATTGCAATATTTTTTTTTATTTTTGGTACATAATTGGGTTCTGAAAAGGGTAAAGGCAGTAGTGCAGTCTCATCATTTTTTTCATTGATGATTGCATTTAGAGTAGAAATCCATCATTGCAATATATATATTTTTACATTTTTGATACATAATTGGGTTCTGAAAGGGGTTAAATCAATAGTTTAGTCTCAACTTTTTTTCTGATTTATTTGTGCATTTAAAGTAGAAATCCACCATCCCAATATTTCTTTGTGTTTGGTACATAATTGGTTTCTGAAAGTGGTTAAAGCAATTTTTGTTTTTTATTTTTATTATTGCATTTGGAATAGAAATCCACAATAACAGTAGTGTTTTGTGTTTGGTACATAATTGGTTTCTGAAAGGGGTTAAGTGTAGTTTCATCTTTTAAGTGTAATCTCATCTCTACATTTAGAGTAGAAATCCACCATAACAATATATATTGTACATAACTGGGTCCTAAAAGTGATTAAATCGACAGTGTAGTCTTATTCCTTTTTTTAAAAAAAAAGATTGCATTTAGAGTAGAAATCCACAATTACTTTTTCTTTTTTTGGTACATAATTGGGTTCTGAAAGTGGTTAAAGCAATTGTGTAGTCTTATCCTTTTTCGTTTAATTTATTATTGCATCTGGAATAGAAATCCATGATTATATTAGTTATTTGTGTTTGGTACATAATTGGTTTCTGAAAGGGGATAAGAAAATACCCTTTTTTGTTTGTTTGTTTTGTGTTTTTTTATTTATGATTGCATTTAGAGAAGAAATCCACAATTACATTAGTTTTTTGTATGGTATATAATTGGGTTCTGATAGTGTAGACTCATCTGTGTTTTACTTATTTATTATTTATTTATTTATTTTGCTTTTAAGGATGTATTTCTTCAAATAAATCCAAACTTTTTGCAGTTATCTCTATCAATGGACTCGTTTTTTTCAATGATTATTTTGTCAAGTCGTGAAACAATGATAGAATGAGTCAAATATCTGTCATGGGGCCTTTCTGTATAAAACACAGTGTTAATTCTAGGCAGAGTTATCCAATGATTGCTTTGATAATCTTGTAGTCAAATTTGTTTGTTTTTAGCATTATTGATATGACAATGTTCTCAGATTGAAATCTAATTGATATTATCAATTTGTTGGAATCCAATGGAAGGTTTTCTTTCATCACTCTGGAGGAAAGAATATGTACTGTCTGTGCTTCATACTGTCATCAGGCAAAAAGTCATTATATGTTAAAAACAAATATATTTTTGCCTGGAAACAAATCACAAGAATATAAAAGATTTTAAATCATACAAGTTTAAAAAAAAAAAAAAAAACATGTTTCATAGGAGCATCATCAAAATCAGAGCACTGGTTCCTCCCAGTGTTCACTGAAGGTAATGCAATTGACACAGCTCCGAACTCTGAGAGAGAATCTAAACTCAGCACAAACAGTAAAGCACATTTATTACTTCTATAAAAGAAACACTGGCTCCAGCCGTAAACCTTTCTCTAATGTGTGACTTTGTTGCTCGTCTTTACCGTAACAGCGGGGGGAACTTTTTACTGGATCATTTGGAGACATCATAGAACTCGGCTCACTGATTCTTCCCCTGAGAGAGGCCGTTAATGTGTGATTAGTGGTCGGGGCGTGTGTTGACGTCTGATGCTCTTCCACAGGCTCTGCAGCCGCACGCTACCGTGACTCTTGAGAGCCAGACTGGGCCGTGAGTCAGAACAAACGGGGCACTTGTGGCCTGCTGCGCTGCCAGCTCACTCAGCCAGCTGTGACTGCTGTGGCCGGGTCCTGGCTGTGGATAGCCTGACAGTTTCTGTATCTGCTGCAATCTGCGGTCACCAGTCTGGACCTCAAGTGACCAGAGCTGCGTTCTCATGGTCCTCAGAGGGGAGATGAAGGAAAGTCCCAGACCATGTCATATCCGAGAGAGAGGCGGCCCTGTAATTCTTCCTGTGGAGGAAAGTAAAATTAGAGTGGAGTCTTACAACTCAGAAATGACTCCTTCCCACCTGCAAACGATGACAACCTCTTGACCACCTCTTCCAATTAAGCCAGTCATCCCCAAAGTCTGACCCAGGGGTAAATCGTGGCCTCAGGCCCTTGCCTTGTTTTTCCAAAATACACTGTATATGATTAATACATTGAAACCTCAGCAAATTGGTTTAATTTCACTTAAAACACGAGGAGAAGGCAAAGAGCAGCATAACAAGACGTGGCCCAAAAATTAGCAAAACATTTGTAAAAATGTTGCAAAAATATTGTCTGAAAATAAGCATGAAGGAAAGAAAAGGGAAAAAAGTGCTAAGATTATATTTAAAAAAGACAAATGTATTTTTTTACTGTAACATTTAATTTTATTTATATTTATATTATATATCATATTTTGTATTTTCTATATAAAATTATTCTAATTATAAACTTTGTCGGGGAGTCTAATAATGCTCAACTACTTTTAATTCTTTAATTCTCTAAACAGTTTTTTCTTTTTCTTTTTTTTTTTTTACCGAATTTTATTGTCAACTTTTACTAATTTCATGCAATTTGTGGGACATTTCTTGCCAAGATGATCATTTAATTTTTCCCCCATGTTTTTGAAAGAAATCAAACCATTTTGCTTAGGTTTTGAAGTGTTAAATAGCTTGCGAATACAGCACAAGAAAGCTTAGGTCAATTCAGGTTTCAAAAGGTTAACACATTATTGGTTAATCAAACAAGATCCAGGGTTCATAGTCATTTTTAACAAAACATATCCATGACTTTTTCATGACATTAAGTCAATCATAGGTTCCCTTCTCTGAATCGACCATCGCCACTCCTTATCAGTTCTTTTTCATTGCTATATAATAGTTTTTAAACATAAATATTATCTTAAAAAATAAGAAATTGACAACAGAATTAAAACTAAATATTTGAATATAACTTAAGGACTGTTTGTTATTTATGAGAGGGGAGGTGGTCAAACAGTTTTTGAAGGGGAGGAAGGTTTTTTATTTTGGCTTAGGGGAAGGGCATAAAACTTTAAATGCCTTTGCCTTTAAATGCATTTTGTATTTATTTCACTGAAGATTTTTAAGGAAAGCATCCCCTCCAAACCTGCCTTTGCCTTTAACATTTTTGGCAGTTTTTAAAAATTTATCACAGCCAGAAACAGTAAAAACAGAAATTATAGGCTGATATTTAAATTTCCGACTTTCCTTGAACATGTAGTGTTATTATACAGGTTTGTGAAATGAAATTCCATGATTTTTCCAAAAACTTTCAGACACTGTAAAATCTGACAAATTGAAATAACTTAAAATAATCTTAGAAACCAATCGCCTTACAAAAGAAAGGTAAATATAATATTAGTCTTTATTTATGTTTATTTTCTTTCCAAGTGTTAAGTTCACTGAAAGTTCAGCTATATTAACTTAATTATGTAAAGTTGTTGCAAGTTAAAAATGAAAAGTGAAATTACTATGTTCTTTCAAAATGTTAACAACATCAGTAAGCCAAGTTAGTTTGACTTAACTTGATCATGAGTGCCAAAGAGGTTTTTGCCAATTATGAAGTTTTGTTAACATGTTTGAGAATATACAAATATGATTGGCTAGTTTGCAACCATCAGAGTTCAGATATACTGCACAGTAAACTTGGTTTACTAAAGTTACTAAAACTTAAAATAAGAGAGATTTAATTCAACTTAACATTTTTAAGTTGCAAAAACTATTTAAAAAAAGTAAACATAAATAAAGACTAAAAGTTATATTTTCTTACATTTTTCAAAGCATTGGTTTCCTAAATTTATTTTAAGTAAAATCATCTTATCAGATGTAGCTTTCCTAAACTTTTCCAGACCTTGAATTTGCTTTTTGCAAATTCCATGACTTTTCCATGTTTTCATGACCGTATGCACCCTGAAGATCATTTTGCATATTTTTCATTTACCTCTCAATGGCAGGACATTCATACAGTTTGTATACAAAACTGAATACTTAAAGATGAAACAGCTGCGTTTGTGTTATTTCTTTGTGATTATTTTTTAAAAATCTGAATGATGCCCCCACGCCCCAGGTATTTTTTTTTTTTTTCATTCTTATCTGGCCGGCATTCAAAGTTTGGACACCTCTGAGTTAGGGCAACAAAATGCCTGGACCGGATGTTCCAGAGCGGCTCCTTTGAGGTTGACCATGAGTCACTGAAAGGGGACAACACCCTCCCTCCCCCCTCCTCTGGTCCCCTCCCACAGCTTTGAAGTGGTGGCAGATTGTGCACAAACAACATAAACCTCCCTGCGACAAACGCTGTGATTTACCACCCAAGGCAAGGAAATGGCCACTAAGACAGTTCTATTGACTTTATAGGGCTGTTTTGTAGCTTTCGTACCTCCGGATGGACACTCTTTTGTCATGGCCACTTTGAGAATGCTGGAAATGAGGATTCCCAAAGCAGAGCCAGAACAAATGCCCGGCCAGGCGCCTGACTGAGGCTCTCTCTGCTGTGGGCAGCAGATCCAGACAAACGTCAGCTCTCTCAGAGGCTGAGATCCTCTTCAGGATCAGCATCAGGATCACACCTCAGCCAGCAATCCATCTGCAACACTGAAATCCTGTAAACTGTCAAACTGGACAACTTCATGGTTTCTGGACACGCTTTGAGCACGTTGTTAGGAAATCAACTATAATTGGAACAAATTTACACAGTCATGGATGCAAATTGTAACCTAATCTCATGAACTGCAAATCTTTGACGAGAAATTAGACTGTCAGATGTCCTTGTTCTAATAGATAGATAGATAGATAGATAGATAGATAGATGAACAAACACATCAGGTCTTAAGAACAGAAAAAGTTTCCAAGTGCTTCCTCTCACTTGATGTTGTTGACTTCCTGACCCTCCTCTCTGAGCACATGGCAAATGCAGTCTCTAAAATCACCCAAACCGCAATAGTTGGCCCTCCTTTGCTTGCTAGATGCTAGCAAACACACCGTGGATCTATTATAAATCTGGGGGCTGGGCCTTGTTCATTCCTATGAGAGCTGCTCAATGGTGCATGAAGCAGAGAAAGCTCTTTTTCCGGGTTTAGAAACGTGTAAAATATCCAGGTCTACTGGCCCATAGAGCATGCATAGTAGAGATTAACGGCAGCCGAAAGCTGCCAAGCACAGCCGGGCACGGCCGAGTGGGTGACTCTCACCAGCGGAGCGACTCACTTCCGGATTAGCACTTCAGCTAGTTTGAATGGCGGTCTATAAAATTTAATCTTGCGGCTCTTTTAGACTTTCCAAATGTTATCGAACCGGATGGTTTACATCCAGACAGGGATAGAAGACGTTTCGCAAGGGGTCTTGATGCTCACAAAAAATTATTAACTGATTTACATACGTCTCTTTCCCCATGTTAGCAAATGGGGAAAAGTCTCTCTGTGCCAGTGTGCATCACGTGACTGACTCAAATGGTGTAATTCCACTTTCAGCCACTATGTAAATTTTGCATCAACGCATGGCGCACTTCCTGGGGACTTGAAACACCAGTGTTGCCTACTTGCCGACTTTGTCGCTATATCTAGCAACTTTCCAAACCCTGTTGCCGACTTAATTAGTCAAAAGTGACCAGCGACAAATCTAGCGACTTTTTTCTGATCATTTGGGGAATGATTGTGTTGACAAAGCAAATCTAGTGACTGAAAGCTTCAGTGAAAAGCACATCCCGCTCCGTGGTTCAGATTACAACCAAGTTCACGAGAACCAAGTTCATGTGAGCCAAACACACCGAGGGCGGCTGCCGTCTCCTCGTCACCACTCACACAGCACTCATTCAGCCAGTCTGACTAGCAGCCCCACAGTCCCGACCTGCAGCGGACTCTGTGACCGCTGAGCGAGAGCTGCCTGCCCTGCAAATGAATCACACATGTGCAGTTTACGACCAATCACAGATGATGGTTTTGTACAGTTACAGCAGAGACATTATGTTTTTTTGCTTAAATATTTACTCTTTTTTAGTTTCACATCTCAAAATCCCTAACACAGTTCTCTCTGTCTCAGTTAGACCCTTGTCCCTCTCCGCTGGCCAAATATAAGCTACAAGACCACGTTTTTGTTTTGCTCTGCATTCATCAGGTCACTAAAAAATGAAAAGAAAAAAGCTAACATTGTAGTTCTATGACAACAAAAAGAACATTGTAAATACATAAATAGTTAGTTTTTAAACCACCTGGTCAGCCTTTTCTATTAGTTTTGCCTCTCTCAGAATTTCATATTATGCAAATTAGTTGATTACATCATCTAGCTACTTCTAGCGCCTTTTGAGAGAGCCAATAGCAACTTTCCTTACAGAGTAGTTGGCAACACTGTGAAACACACAAGAATGAGGAGATGTAGCGTAGCACATAGCAAAGCGTTGAGGTCTAATGTTTGGTAACAACAGCTTTGGTAATGGTAGCTTTAAAATTTGATAACCAACATTAGTGTTTTAGCTAATATTTGGTAACTAATACTTGTGCTGTGGTAGCTAACTATATTTACTGTGTTGCACTGTGGTAGACCAAAATGATGCCCTGTAGGTGGCAGGTGGAGGTGCTCTTCCCTCAAATCACTCAAATCACTCAAATCACAGGCAGGCCACATATTTATCTGTAAAGCAGAACATATGAACATATGAATGAAATGTGATACACTTTCTTACTTTAATAAAAACTGCAATAATCTGTAAATTATGCAAAGAAATGTATTATTTCAACATATAATTACTTTAAAATGAACCATTTTGTTTGGTTTAGGGCTTTACAAAATATTACTGTGAACCGAACACTGTTTCATTGTTTATCTATTTACAGTTTCATGATGTCATGAATTTACAGCATTTCGCTATAGAGAAAAATTTTGACACAGATGGGTTAACATTTAATATTCTGCTCAGTTGTCATATCTTTTTTGTGATCAAATTTTTATTAAGTTTTGTGCAGGGTATAATGATAAATCATATATACAAATTTCACAGGTATTGATACTCCAGAAGGAAAATGAACCTTTTGTCAAATTCTCCCCTCTCCTCCCATCCCAGCTGGCTCAGAATGACCTGTGATGTCTAAGTCATATAATTTAGAATAAATAAATAAACAATTAAATAAATAAAGACACAGAAATAAGTATATGGAAAGATGAATGATCAAAGAAAAATAAAATAAAACTAAACAAATTAAAATAAGATAAAATAAAATCTTACTCGTCTTACCTAGATAATTATAGTAATAAGGCTATAACTAATAAATGTGCTGTATGTTCACATATACTGTATATGTATGCACATGCCTACACACAGGTACAGGTAATACTACAACTTTCATAGTAACAAACTGATATGTTAGTATACTAACATATTACCAGCATTTTGGCAGTACAGGGTTTGTAATTTAATTTTTCTAAAGATGAGGATAAGTTGAGAGAAAAAATTAAACTGAAAGCCAAACACGTCAAATTTTTAAACGGCAAATAAACTTTTAATTTATACATTAAAGACTTGCTGATGGAGCCTTTAGTGACTATCAAGCTGCAATGTTTAAAATGATCACTAGAGGGCAGCATTTTCTAAAAAATTCATTCCACATCTTCCTCTGACTGATGGGTTCTGTGAGACTGAGTGGATTTCCCTTTGGTTTAAGAAGTACCTTAAAATCTAGCACTATAGTATAGTATAGTATAGTATAGTATAGTATAGTATAGTATAGTATAGTATAGTATAGTATAATGGTTCTTAATCTGGAGGTCAAGAAAAGGGGTCAGCAGGTCCTTCTGTGACACAAAATCATGTATATTTTCCTGATTTTTATCAAATTTTAGATCTCTTGTTTTGTAAATTAGCTGTCAGGCCTCCTTCAAATGAAACCCTATGAGAAGCAAAAATTACACTTTGGATGAACTGCATCTGCTCACAGTGTCATGGTTTGGGGGGAGGGTTGTTATACTGTGGACCTTGTTTGGGGTTTTCTGTTTTCTAGTTTTTCCTTGTTTCTAGCTACTGATGTTCTGTTTCCTGTTTTATTTATGTTTGTATGTTTACTCCTTGTGTGTCACCTGTTCTTTTTCTCTGTGTCTCCCTTACTCTCTATCTCTCCCTGTCTCTGTTTTTCCCTAATTCTGTGTCCCTCTGTCTCTGTTTCCCTGATTTCTTTCACCTGTGTCATCTTGTCTTGTCTGTTGTTCCCTGTCAGTCTCCCCTGCACACCTGTTTCTGTTCAATTCTCGTCTGCTCCCTAGTGAGGTCACACCTTCTTAAGTTAACCAATCCCCGTGTTTCCCTCCTGCTCCTGTGTCCATTTACCTAGCTGTGTCATTGTCTTGATTAGTTCCATTATACCTGTGTTTCTCTTTGTCCTTCGTCAGTTCATCTCTTTTCCTTGCAGTGTTCCTGTTGTCCCTGCCGTGTTTTTGCCCTGTTCTTCACTCGAGTTCTTTTCATCAGCCTGGTTAGTTTCAGTCTAGTTTTTTGTTTTTTGTTCACCTGTTGATTTTTGTGGATAATCTTCAGCATTAAAGCTCATGTTTAGTTTGTACTTCTGGCTCCCTTTTTGTTTGTTCTGTATTTTGGGTCCTCATCCAGCCTCACACATGACACACAGCTCATAACCACACTCAGGCCACAGTGTGTATTCTATTCTAAAGGGGTGCGGGACAGATCGTCAAGGGCCATAATTCAAGGGGAGCCCTCAAAAAGCCTGAAGTGAAAAGTTTGAATTTGTTTGCAATTTTTTTTTATTTCTAAGTTAAGTAAGTCATGTCTTTCCCAAAAAGAGGGAAATTGGGGTTCCAAAATTAGATATAAAATTAAATATTAAATATAAAAAACTTAAAAATATAAAAATAAATGAAAAAAGAATGGAAGGGAAAATAAGCACACTGACATTTAAAAAAAAATTCTCCTAAATGCTTGAGAATTTCTGTAACCCTCTGAAACCTAAGGAAATTGGTTTTATTTTTTCCATTTTTTTTTTAGAAAAACATGGTAAGAAGGCAATGAGCAACTTATGAAGACAAGGCCCAAAAAACTTCAAGAAACCAGTAAAATAAGTCACAAGAAAAATACCCCAAAATAAGCAAAAAAAAATTGCAAAAAAAATGCTTTTTTTTTCTGTAACATAATTTTAAATGTAAAAATTAGACATAAAAATATAGTTTTCTGGAATTTGTTTCTGTATTTTTTGATAATTATCTAATAGCCTCTTTTTTTAAAATGAACTTTTAAGTTCATTTTCTTCTCATCTTTTACAAATTTCTTGCAATTTTAGGGACATTTCTCAGCAAATTGCCTTTTTCATGTCATGTTTCTCATGTTGTTTCCCCCCACAAAAATCTAACCAATTTGCTCAAGTTTAAAGCTTAAAAGAGCTTAAACAGCTTGTGAAAGGCGTCTGAATGCAGCACACGAAAATCTATCCAGGTTTCTAAGGGTTAATTATTCCGAACATGTAAAACACAATGTGAAATGTTACTTAATGTTGCCTGTTTTTTCCTCACAGATGGGTATCAGGGAGCTGAACCTCTGAACCTTGTTCCAGTGGACACAGAGAGAGTGAGCTGTTAGCTGCAGAGCGTCTGAATGGGCCATCAGGAGCTGAGTGATGGCAGATAAGAGGACAAAGTGAGTACTGTACTCCAGCAGAGGGCTACCTCACCTCTACCTTACCTCATCCTCTCTGCACTGATGTCAGTGAAGTCAACCTCAGTCACAGAGTCTACAGATAGAGACTGCTGATTGTAAAACCCTTGGAGGCAAAGTTGTGATTTGGGGCTTTAGAAAGACTTGACTTTGAAAAACGAATGTAGAACTCCATGGGAAAGTCCAGAACAACTCTCCAGTCTGTGTCAGTCTTGCATCATAAGAAAATAATCAATAAGGAAATAAGGGAAATAAGTGCAAAAGAGATTGTTAGGCTCATTATTTCAAAGTCTTTTAATCTGTGCCATCCTAACAGGACTTTTGACTCACAAGCTAACCCTTTAAGAGGCACTGTAACCACAACGGTTGACATGTTTTGTGATCAAATTGCTGTACAAAAACTCCACGAAACCCAATTTGATTTCATAAAGACGTTTTTATCTGATGCTTTTTAGTATTTAGATTAAACTCTTATTGTATTCAATTCTATATTATCATAATACATTGACTATTTTTTTTTCTTTTTGTACAGATTTTATTACTAGATTTATTTTTATTTATATTAATTTATTTTTCTTTTTTTTAAATTATTTGTTTATTGTTTGGAGGCACTTTTTACAATGCAATATACAAGGAAAACATAAAATGTTTTCCTTGTATATTGCAATATTATAGATATTCTTAATGAATTGATGCATTTTGTCAACATATTATTCTGCCTATATTATCGTTATATTTAAAAAAAAAAAAAAAAAGAACCAAACACAAATAAAATAAAATGAAAAATGCAGTGAATTAATGTTAGGTCATGCTAGAATTACCCTAAATCAACTTGCTGGTTGACTTACATATATGTGTCCTGTCTGAGTCATCTGAAAAGAAAAAAAAAAGGACAAAAATAAAACTAAAAAGTTGCTAAATGTGGATTCAGGAAGATAATTTTACAAAAAAAAAAGTGATTTGCAAATTCAAGGGTTAAAAACAGTCCATATCACAACACTGCAGTCGCTGGTTCTGTTGCCTTCATTTGGCTGATTTATTGTCACTTTGAAACAAAATATCAAAAACTTGTCTCTGTCTAACGTGAGGTCAAAGACTGTACTGATGCCCTGTTTTATACACTTGGTTTCTAAAGAATCAAAATACTCAGTCCAACCCTCTAACACAGCTGATCAGCATCTGATTAATCACATTGATCAGGCGTCACTTGGTGGATAAAAGGAAAATTCTACATAGATTTGGTAACTGGTGACAATATTCATTTTAACATAAAAATGGCTCTAACAGAGATGGTATGTTAGCCACTCTCTGAGACATGTATGAAGACAACAAGGTTATTGTAGTTACTAAAACTTAACTACAAAGTTGGTGTGAAAAAAAAGATGTTAGTTAACTGAAATAAAAATGAAAACTAGATTTTAGTAAAAAGTAAAACAATAAGGGGTTATCTACAAAACTATCAAAAATGAAATAAAAATACAGAAAATGTATTTTTTTTTAGTTTCTAAGCAGTTTTTCCCAATCATGTCCTTGTTTTATTTGTTTGTTTTATTGTTTTTTTCACCTTCACGTTTTGTTTTGTTTTGTTTTGTTTTGTTTTGTTTTGTTTTGTTTTGTTTTGTTTTGTTTTGTTTTGTTTTGTTTTGTTTTGTTTTGTTTTGTTCAAGGGTTTTTGTTTTGTTTCTTATGTGTTTGTTTGGTTGGTTTTTGTTTTGTTTAGGTTTATATGCTAATTTTCCCGTAATCTTCTTAAACTTTGTTTTGTTCTGGTTTTTTTTACAAATTTCTTGCCAGTTTTGGGATTGTTGCAGGAATTTAATGGATTAAAATGAGGAAAATAATCTTATTCCTCTGCTGGGATATTATGTGATTATATGTATCATTGCTTGCTTGACAAGATCATTTTTCTTTTTCCCTGAAACAAGACTTTTTTTACTTTTTTTTTTTTGCACTGTGGTATATTTATCAAATCAGCACTATTTAATGGTATATAATATATCGTACACATAAAGATTGTGTGTAAGTGAGAACTTGACTACAACACCATAATTTGTTTTGGATTAACTGCTCAAAATGGGCGATGAGTTCATTTAAACGACATGTGCCCCATAAACATTTGGGTAAATAATGAGTTGCACCATCACAGGCTGCAGATGTTATCACAGAGGAATGCATGAGGTAATGTGATCAAACCATAATATTATCAAAGTCTCCTCGCCTCCTCACCTTTCTCCCCTCTCCTCCTCTCCCCTCTGCCATCCAGCAGCTTTACTGTCAGCCCTCTGCAGTTACATTCTTCCATTCCAATCAGAAAAGCCCAACAAGCTCATTAAAATTCCTGCTTGTAAGACCGAACCAGTGCGAGAGAGAAGGCCAGCGAGCCTGACACTGGCATTCACCCTCTTTTGAGGACGTGCACAGGCACAGAGGCGCAGGGAGTCGCAGAGGTCGCTCATGTGCACAGGCGTGTTTTGAGAGTGGGCACTCAGGCATGATGCAAGCACAGAGCGAGACAATAGGTGGCAGCACCTCGAGCCCCGAAACCAACCAGGCCTGACAATCCCTCTGTGAGTCAGTCTCTTTTCATCCCCTCCATCCAGTCAACTCTTTTTGTCTCCGCTGCTGCCGAGCTCAACCGCGGCTCTGCAGTTTAAACTGCCGTCGCACAAAGAGCGAGGACCAATCTGTGTGCAGCTTACATGTCATTCTCATGTTTGTGTCTCCTACATAGAAAAGACCAAGCAGGTCACCTAAAGACGCCAAACTGCTTCTAAGAACATGTCTAAAAACTTTAAAAATGTGGCTAACCCGTGACAGGGCCGTAGCACCAAACCTTGGTTCTAAAAACATTCTAAAAATGGTACAGTTCAACCAGTGCAATGTTTTAATAATATTTTCAGTGGAAAGTTTTCTTTTAGTTACCAGAACATTCTTCTCAAAGTTGAGGTAACACTTTCTATTAACATCAAAAAATGTTGAAAATGTTTTTGTTTTTTTTTTATTATTATTATTAATCACATTACAAACATTTTTCTATTGAAAAAGGGGTCTGTAATCTCAGTCCTCAATAATGTGTTCTGAATGTTGCTTTTAAAATGTTCCTCTTTCGTTTTCATGTAACACTGTGGGAACATTTTATAAAAAGAACATTCTATGATCTGTTACCTCTCAACATCACATCCTCAGAATGTTGCAGTTATAACATTATGTCTTAGTTCATTTAACCTCACAGGAACATTATTTGAAATGACAAACATCCTTAAATTGTTCTTTGAACATTAGATTTAAATATTTTCTTTAAAACATTATTACAACTTGTAGGTAACGTTAGCAAATGTTGTGTGAATGTTCCCTGCTACCTGAGATGTCTCTAGACAGGTTTCCATTACAGATTTGTGCAAACCTTAAGTCATATTTCCAAAATGTTGATGAAACACAATTGCGAGGTGACTGTGTTTCTATTGAGTGATGTTCTGTGACTTCTCCTCTGGCAATAACATTCCAGGAAGTATGGTGATGAAAAACATTAGCAGCTTTATTTCTATTGCAGCCATCACACTAGCCATCAGTATTTCCAATTCAAGGTCATAGGCGTGTTATGGAGCCATAATGGAAAGGCAAGCCCCTTATACATGGGAGCGGCCACATATTAGGGATTTCTGGGAGGTGATAGTCCATGATTTCACAGAGGAAGTGTGGATTAAAAACTTCCAGTTGATCAGCTCAACTTTTGAAGAGTTATGTGATGCAATAACACCTCTTGTAGCTCCTGCTGCATCATGAGGGAGTCATTTCCTACTGACAAGCACATAGCCATAGCATCATGTGACCTAGACAAGCAAAAAAAGTGTTTTTTACAAGCACAAGTGGAGCTACGGTTTTGGCTCTATTAGTCCATTTAATTGGACTGCTGTCCTTGTTTCTAGTGTACATGCATCACTATGGTAGGTGGAGATATACCTTCTTTCTGCAGCTAGTTGCTATTGTGCATTTTCCTGGTTGACCAATTATGTCACATACCAAACAACTTGGAAAATAGAAAACAGGCTGCATGTAGAAACATGACAACATGGATACATTTTCACTTTACTTGGTACCTTCATCTTGTTTTGTTTCCTTCTGTTCTTCTCCTTTTGTTTTTCCCGGCTTTCTTCTATGAATATATGCTGTTCAACTTTCAGGTCGAAGCCTGGTGTGATGATTATGAAGCATGTGCAGAACAGTTTAGATCTGGTTCAGGTGCATACATAAAAGAGTAACTTGATCCCAAATCACATTATCTAGGTGTGTTAGTCCAACTTTCAACCGAAATTCAACTTAGAACGATTTCAGTCAAACTGACATTTTTATATATATTCTTAAAGTCCACTTTTAGTCGGACTGACACAACATCACTAACACACACACATCATGTAAACTCACTCGGTCTTAGCTGTGTTTAGAGACAAATCTTCATGTAGGGGCCGATTAAATCATTTTGCACCTTTAATTTTACTTATTTAAATTTATTTATGCACTTTATTTAGTAATGCACTTATTACTCAGAAATAAAACATCGCAAATAGAACTTTTTATAACAGGCTTTTTAAGGGTCCCCCTCTCAGTGGGGCCCTGGGTAATCAGTGCCACTTGTCCCCTGATTTTGGGACCTCTAAACCCATGAATTCTAACAAGTATAACAAATATAGTCTATATGAATGAGTTTTCTTTTTAAGTATGAAAAGAGGAGAGAGAGAGGTGACATGCAGCAAAGGGCCGAGGTGGGAATCAAACCTGCGGCCGCTGTGGTGAGGACAGTTTTTGTTCATGGGGCGCCTGCCTATAGCACGTGAGCTGCTGGATGCCCTGCAGGAGGGTCATTCTAAATCAGATTAGTTTTTGTCAGAAAATAATTAATAAAAAGACATTTTGCATTGTCAGAGTAACATACATACAGTATATACAGTATCTGTATAAGTGAAAGGTGTATATAGATTCTACATTGTTTTATTTTTATTTGATCTAATTTGTATTTGTGGCACTCAAATCACTTTTTTTTCATTTTTACTCTTGGTCCTGATTCGTTAGCTATTGTAATTTGTGAATCTCCCCAGTGTGGGATTCATTATTGTGACGTGACGTGACGTGACGTGACGTGACGTGACGTGACGTGACGTGACGTGACGTGACGTGACGTGGCGTGGCGTGGCGTGGCGTGGCGTGACGTGACGTGACGTGACGTGACGTGACGTGACGTGACGTGACGTGACGTGACGTGACGTGACGTGTCGTGACGTGTCATGTCGTATCCTACCATATCGTACCGTACCGTACCTTACCGTATCATACCGTACCGCAGCGTACCATACCATATCGTGTTGTATCATATCGTATCGTAACGATGGCAACAGGCAGAGCAGAACATTCCAGTTTTCAACCTTTCAGTGTTTGCTCTCCTCACTCATGCCAAGAGGCAAATCCAGTTGCTGAATTTCCTGACAGGTCATGTGTAAGCAGGGCCATATCTGGGATTTTGGAAGATTCAGGGCTAAGCCACGAGCTCTGGGGGGATCCTCTGCTGGCACATTGTTTTAATAAACAAGCTCTATTTTGATGCTTTTAAAAAAATGCATTGTGGTTTAGCATGGCATATTCATCAATGATCCTTTATTTGGTAAATGAACATGTGAGCCAATGTGGGGCTGATTGTTTCCATGCTGACACAGAAATAAAAAAAAAAATCAAAATCATTAATTCTCCCATGTGCTATTTTTTTCTAAAGTGAAATGCAGGACTTTCACTTATCGTGGGGCATTTTTGCATTGTGATGTTGGTGATTGGTGACCAAACGTGCATAGTGGACAACTGCCCCGGGGTCCTAGAACACCAAGGGCCCCGGCTTCAGTCATACTGTGATTCAACTGTTTGTGCCAATTTAACTCTTTTAAAAAAAGGGCAAATTGGCTTGATTTCTCTCAAACACATGGGATAATGAGATAAGGGCAACGAGGATCCAAAAAATTGGCAAGAAATTAGTAAAAAAAAAAAAAAAAAAGAGTACAAGTAATCAATAATAATACAATAATACAAATAATCTGAAAATGTGAAAAAAAGTGCAAAAGAAAGTTCAAAAGAACAGCAACAAGGAGATAATCTGGAAATTACAAAAAAAACCCTCAGATTTTAAACATGTAATTATGATAATTATAAACATAGGTTTTTTTATTTTTGCCCTACACGTTTTAACCCTCACTTTCTAACAAAAAATGTCTAAATCTAGCCTACTAATTTCTTGCAGGTTGTGGAACATTTCTTACCAAGTTGCTCATTGCCATTTTTTCCCATTTTTTGAACGACACTGCACCATTGTGCTCTGGGTTCAAAGGTTTAAAATCTCCAGAAAGGCATCTGAAAGCAGTACAAGAAAAGTGATGTCGCTCCAGGTTTCAAAGGGTGAACAAAAAAAGCAGAATAATTGACATGATGAAGATGTTTCTCTAATATTCTTTAAAGATTTTTTTTGGCTTTTGCTTCTATTTTATAGGACTGATTGTGTGTGAAAGGAAGAAAGAGAGAGGGGATGACGTGCTGCAAAGAACCACAGGCTGGAATTGAACCAGCAGCCACTGCAATGAGGACGTTGCCTCCATACATGAGGTGCCTGCTCTACCAGGTAAGCTACAGGCACCCCATATTTTCTCATCTTGACAAGAGTGCACCAAATCTAGCTTTAAGATCTTCATTACTTCACTTCTGTGCTTATATTTTATACCTGAATTAATGTTTTAAATAATACAGCAAAGTTGTATTCCAGCATAGAAACACTGAAAACATTTCAGAGTGTGGGAGTAACAAGAAGGGGTCATAAACTTCTCTCTATTTTCCTTCTAAATAACAATGAATTCAAATATGCTAAATGAGCATTTAGATGCAGTGGCATGAATGTAGTTACTTTTTCAGCGAAATCTACATGAATCACATAATAAATGCTGTTTGTCCACAACGCATCCCCGCCTCCTGCTCCGCTGCCCCCGCTGCTACGCTGAATAAAAGGTTCCAGCTAAGATGAAAAAGGATGGGAATAAACAAAGCATGAGTTATGAAGATTGTTTGCTGTCTACTTTTGAAATCAGCGAGCTTTAACTACAGGCTCTGTATGTGTTTGTTGTGGAATGTGCCTTTGGTTTGTTAAAGCACTGAGTTGTTTTTTTTTTTTGTTTGGTTTTTTTTTGGTCCACCCACTCACAGAATCACTGCTCCCAAAGAAAAACAATACAATTAGAGCTTCAAGAAACCTTTTTTTCCAACTGCAAGAAACTTGATGTCACAAATTTGATCTCTGGAGCCAGATTTTAACTGTACTATAAAGTCACAAGCTGGTTTTACTTTTAAAAACCTAACTGCCTTTATATAGATAAGTAAATATAACTATTCATTTTAATTTATGATTATTTTATATCTAATTAAGTTCTAATTATCTAATTTAGTTGTAGTTACTTAATTTTGTGTAGTTGTTGCAACTTAAAAATGACACATGAATTTTCTTTGTTAATTATAGCAGCTTAATTTTTTAAGTAAGCCCAGTTAGTCTGAACTGAACAGTTTGATGTGTTTTGCATGTTGGCTGAAGCTCGACTGAGTGTTGATAATTGTGATTAAATGGCATGACAAGGAGTCTTGTTGAAATCTAAAGCGAAGTCAAATAATATACAAATTTAGTCTGAAAAATTTATTTTGTAAGGTTTACACGTGGATTCGTTTTGAGATTTTGCTTGTTTCCTCAAATATTCCTGAAAATTATTCTTTTCTGTGTTTACTGTATTTATTAAATGTGATTACTGTAAAATTCAACAAGCTGATTTTACTTAAACAAACAAACAAACAAAAAGTCTAGGTAACCAATTGCCTTGAAAAATGTAAGTAAATATAAGTGTCTTGTATCTAATTTTGTGACATTGTTGCAACTTAAAAAAGACTGATTAAATATATATATTTTTGTATTTCCAAGTTTTTTCAACTCTTTGAAACTTGGATCGTCAGCAGTTTTCTTGTACAGTGTTAAGACACGTTTTGCAAGTATTTAAACCTTTGAAAATGAAACACGTTGGTTTTTGGTTTTTCACAAAACAATTATGAACAACCTGACAGGAATTGTCCTGCAAAATAGTAAAAAAAATAGTAAAAAAATAAATAAATAAAAAGAGAGAAAAACTTTAACAAGAAGGGAAATATAAGTTCTACTTACATATTTAAAAATATTTTACAGAAAAATTTAAAAAGTACACTTTTTTCATTTTTTTGTTATTCCTTCATGCTTTTCTTTCTGTTTTTAAATTTATGGGGGGCTTATTTGGGGGTAATTTCATTGTTACCAAAGTTACTCGGAACTTTTGTCTACTATCTTTATCTTTAATGTCTGAACTTTAGGGCCAATTCTAAAGTTGCTCTTTGATTTATTTTCATGTTTTTGAGAACAATTGGATTTCAAAAGCTGAAGTAAGATCTTTTTGAGAGATTTTCCATTATACAGAGTAAACAGAGCTGTTCAATTAAGTCAGACTATCTTGATTAAGTTACTATAACCTAGAAAAAAGAGAAGTTCATTTCAACTTTTGAACTTTTCATTTTTAAGTTGAAAGGAAAACTAACACATAGATATGAATTAAACACAAGAGTAGTTATACTTAAAAACCATCTTCAAGACAATCAGTTTTCTATGCTTTTTTAAAGTAAGATCACATTGCCAGATTCTACAGTGTACCGAAAAAAACACAACTGTTCAGTTAAGTCAGACTTACTTGGTTTGATAAAGCTGCTATCACTTACAAAAAAAATGAATCAACATAATTTCACTTGCCATTTTTAAGATGACCTTGCAAAATGAGGTAAATACAACACATTTTTGAGCAGTTGGTTTTCTAGATTATTTTAAGTAAGATCAACTTGTGAGATTTTGCAGTGTAAGCAAAGACGCAACTGTTCAGTTCAATCAGTCTTGCTTGGCTTGATGAAGTTGCTGTCACTTACAAAAAATAGATCATTTCACTTGCCATCTCTACACTGACCTCACTAAATGAAGCTAATGTAACAAAACTTTAAGTAAACCTAACAAATAGATACAGCGTAAGAGTAGTTATTCCTAATAACGTTTTAAAAGCAATACGTTTTATAGATTATTTTAAGTAAGATCAACTTGTAAGATTTTACAGTGTGACCCAAAAGTATTTCAAGTGTGATCATTCTTGTAAACCAAAACTGGCTCCAATAGACATTCTTAACTGTAAAGCCCGTGAAAAATCGAACAATAAATGAAACTTTATCTAACCCCCCCCCCTTGTCTGCAACTGCTGGATAGAGTTAGCCCGGCCCATCTGGTGCAGCAAATGGCCCAACTCACCAGGGAGCACGGGGAGTGAGAGAGAGGGGGAGATGGTAAAGAGGGGGAAGAAGGAGAGAGAAGGGGGGTTTGGATTGAAAACAGATCAGCAGCCTGAAGATCTCAACACCACCGCATGTCTCTGCAACAACTGTCGAGTGAAGCCAAACCGCTTTGACTTCCAAACTTTTTTAACGCGCACTCGAGAAACAAGAAAAAAAAACAAAGCTTTTACGCGTCATGCTAGTTTGCTGAGAGCGCACCTCCTGGAGAAGATGGATTGTAAGAAAAAGTTGTACTCGACTTGTGCTCCGCTCTGAAGTGCTCTCTCCGGTATAGAGGAGGTGGTAATGCCGTGCAAACTTTGAAAACTTTTTTTTCCGGTTCATGGAGTTTGGCGTCAAGTCCGGAGAGGCTCGTTTGCGCGTTTTGCGTTTGGCGGCGGCGCTGTCCTAGTTTACGGGAATCAGGCAAAGTTTTCATCGGACAAAAAGAGTGAGCGGAAGAGCTTCGGTGTCGGAGCGAAAGGAGACGGCAGTAAAGGTAAGTCAGACAACTTTGTTGTGATGCTGACAGTGGCTTTTTTGGGAGAAGTCGCCTCATTTTGCCTTTTGCTTCTCTGTGTCTGTGCGCTCACATTTACACATTAGTTGAGTTGAAAATGTGTTTTCTCGTCTTTTTTCCCTCTCGTGTTGCTTCGCGTGTCAGCGGCAGATGAGGCTCAGGGCAGCTTCACATCTCATTTGCACTTTGAACTTATTTGACACAGGAATCCAAAAAATTTTGCTCTTGCAACTTGATCCATATGGGAAGAAATGTGATCAGAAAGCTCGGCGCCAATCCCCTCCAAACTGCTTTTAATAGATTAACACAAACTATTGGAGTTCCTCCAAAAAATATACTATACTATACTATATATATATATATATATATATATATATATATATATATATATATATATATATATATATATATTAACCTTATAAAAACAGGATTGACATCACGTTTATAGTGCTGCTTTCAAATGTCTTTCACAAGTATTGGAAGCTTGGAACCCTGAGCGAATTGGATTTCTTTCAAAAACATTGAATAAAAGGGAATGAGCAACTTGGTAAGAAATGTCCCACAAATTGCAATAAATTATTAGATTTAAAAATATATTTATGTGTTGTTGAAAAGGGAAAAACTGTATTTAAAACTATCACAATGGATTTTTTTAGAAAGTTGTTTTTTTAAAATTATTGTTGTATTTTTTCATTTTTCCATTCTTTTTTTGTTTGGCTTTTTGGGTGTCAGTTTCAGTTTATTTATTTACTATTTTTTCAATCATTTCTGGGTCATTTCTTCTTAAGTTGCTCACTGCCTTCTTCCCATGTATTTGAAAGAAATAAAGCCAGTGTTAACAGGCTTGAAAGGGTTAAACAGGGGATTAATCTAAGATACAAATCCAATCAAACAGCCTGAAAATGTAACTTTAACATTTAAACCCATTTCTCACATAAGGAAAACCACTCTGCATTGATTTTTCACACCTTTTTTCAGACTTTAATGAAAACTATCAGAAAACAATGTCACAAAGTGCATCAACACGCCTTTCTGTCTTTTGCAGCACTTTACCTTCTTTAATCTCTTAATGCCACAAAGCAAAGAAACAAACAGGCAGAAAGTGTGAGGAATGCAGTAGCAGCACGGACACATCTCAGCCGGTGACAGGACTGTGGGAGATGTGTACTTATTGTTGAAAGATTCAAAGTTTACTGTTTGCTCTCCAGCCTGAGCAGTCAACAAACACTTGACGCCTTTGTGGGGCCCTTAAGCAGCTATATTTGCTGTTGGCTTTTAGTCCTATCTACCATGCGCTGCTAATGATCTCCAAACTCATGTGTGGACTCATGAGTCCCACTTTTTTGTTGGTTGTTTTGGCCTACATTAAATGAAAAAGAAAGTGTTTTTTTTAAAGCTTTTTCTGTTAAATTCTCATTCGAGAATCTATTGATCTCCCTGCTCAGTTTTTTTGCATGCATGAGAAACAAACCTCGAAAAAGCTTTTAATGAATGAATGTGTTGCAAATGATAGCAGTATTGGGGATCTTTTTTTATTTTTCCAAAATCGAGTTCCTGCATGTGTGTTTTCCGCTCCACATGATGACAACCCCAGTCAGTGCCGAGGTGATTTGCATGAGAAAAAAAAAGAAAAAGTTTTAGTGCATTTGGCCATTGTGAGGAATGAAGAGTTCCAACAGTTAGGGCCTACGGAGAGTGAAAGGAGTAAAGAATGGATGAGCCTATTCAGCTCATTCAGCCTCAGTTTCGGGGGAGACCCATAGTGGCCATGTCACTTTCATCTCCACAGCCCAGCCGCTGTGTGCTGTTGTATGTATGCTGCTGTAGCCCCCGTTTTCACACATCGCCTCTGTGCACAGGCCCCACTTTATTGATCTGCCTCCTTTTTTTTTGCTTCTTTTCTGGAAGTCTGCAGAAAATTTAATGAACCAAATACTGGAAAAGGAGTGACTGGGTTCTGTGTGCGTGTGTGTGTGTGTGTGTGTGTGTGTGTGTGTGTGTGTGTGTGTGTGTGTGTGTGTGTGTGTGTGTGTGTGTGTGTGTATGTGTGTTGGAAGGGTATAGACCAGGGAGGAGGAGGAGGGGGTACAGCTTTTTTTGAAAGCAAATACCGATGAAGTCTAGCGTACAGGGACAGAGAGGAGGGTTGGAGGAGAGGGTGAAGAGGGTGAAGTCTGAGTGACTCTGAGGAGGGGGAGGAGCTCACCGCACCACCTCCGCCACCCACTCCTGCTGAGTAAACTCAAAAGTTGTTGGGGGAAAAAAAGAGAGAGAATGCCTTGAATCCCCAACCCATCCCACTGCGAGCCTGGTTTCACTGATGTGAGACTCTGTACTGTACCGATGAAGCCATTCAGCGGCCTGTCACCTCATCGTGGCAGCCGTAAGAAAACGGCGGCCTGCGTGGGGATGCGGTAGGTGGGGTTCTTCTGAGGCCTCTGCGGTTTGGCTGGAAAATGTTTGCACTGGAGTTTAGTGGCTGCGGATGGAGGGTCGCTGCTGCTTTTTAGCTTAATCACTGTGTAAATCTCTGAGCTGCTGCTAAACATACTGCATTGAGTGTTAGGAGGCGTTATTCTCACAGCAAAGTCTTATCATCAGTCATGTTAGAAAAAGTTGAATTGCTGTTTCAGTACAACTCAAACTGGACTTTGAAAATATATGTAAACATGTTCGTCCAAATGAAATTGAAATCGGACTAACATGCCCAGTTATTTCGTTATTACCAAGTCAAGTTAATCCGTCATGGACTTGGTGTTCTGCGCCTGTTCCTAGTCACTGCTCTGGCCTCCATTGGCGGTGAAGAATAGGGACTGTTAGTTACTCGTGAGGGGTGAAGGGGTGCTGCAAAACAGGTCAGGCATCAGAAAAAAATATGTAAGCAGTAAGGAGGGACTCGAGCTTTTAATTTTGGTTTAGGTGATCGACATTCAACTTGAAAAGGTAGTATTTTTTATTTATTTTACATAAAGTCACACCCCAGTAGCATGAGAAGTTCTTCTGGTGGACCAATCTTCTTCTTCACCTCCCTCATTAATTTCAATTAGCTGATTTCCTACATTTCCCATAATGCAGTAACTTAAGGATATTGCATTCACAGTACTTAACAAATGTTCAGCCCAAATCTGTGAATCCTGCACAACTTTGCAATTTTTTCCAACTTAACCACAAATTTGACTATTTAAAAGGGTAAAAGCTCATTTCTTTGAAGAGCTGCATGCAGCATATTGATTCACTTAGCCCTCCTTGACATGCTCTCTGTCTTTTTATCATGAAAAGAGTACCTGCACCTGAGATAGCTACTCTCTCACATACCTTTTCCAACCAAATTAGCATGTGCACTTTGGGTTTTTTTTGGGGGGAAATCCATCTAAAATTCTAAAAACAGTAGTATACACAGCTCCGGTGCAGACAAAAATGCCTTTCTGTCTTTTCTGGTGTGGTATGTTCAACGTCATAAACAGGCTGGAAAACATCTTAGTAAGCAGTCGACAGCAGCATGGATTAAAAGAAAACATCAATAAACATTGCAGCATGCAGTGCAATTTAAAAAAAATAGCTGCTGTGACATTAGGCCTCAACGATTGCAACAAAACAATAATAATGTGTAAAAATCAATGTTGCTGCTAATCATAGACATATCCTAGGCTGTGATAATAAAAAAATGACTTCTAGCTAGTAGTATCTACCAGTAGTATATTGAAAATACTCCATTTTTATGTGTTTTTTCATATATAAACAAAGTGGCATCTTGACAAAAACCTGGCATTCAAAGGGTTAAAAATCTGAAAATTAATGAATATTGGATATTTGTGATCATGATTGGTGTTGGTTAAAAATGAACCATCAATTAAAGTAGAAAATAATATTAATGTATGATATTTTTTAAAGCTTGATTTGGAAAGTGTATTTTGTGCACAGGGAGATACGAGTGTGTCTCATATTTAAGCGGGCCCTGAGGGTTAAAAGCTTTTACTCGTCTCTGTCTTCTAATTGATGAACATTCAGGTTTGAAAAATGGTCAATAAATAGTGAGTTTCCTCATTAGTGCTGTCACGGCCATCTTGCGTTTGAGTTCTTATCTTTAGGCATAGGAAACAGGATACCGGTATTCACATTTGTGGATCCGCAAGCAGCAGTTGTTCTCTACTTTTTCTTAACAGTTTAACTAATAATAATTCATGGTAATGAATACTATTCATATCTCAGTGGTCGGAGTGGGACTTGGGCTGTTGTGGTTTCTTGTCCACTGTGAGCCTGCAGAGGAGGGGAGTGTTGTGGAGTGAAACTTACTCATGTGCAGGGAAGAATTGATGGGACTTTAATGGCCATTTAGGGGGCTGTAAAAGGCAGCTATGTGTCGAGCGATGCCACCGCCATCTTTCACAGTCAGCCCGCACTTCAGATGGAGAGGAAAAGAGGGCGAGCAAGAGAGAGATGGCTGCTTACATTCATCTGTAGAGCCCTTCACAGAAGTCTCTCTTGCTTTTGGCATGGGGGGGACGCCACCGGACAATCCCCGCTTGTTTTAACGCCTGTTGTTTCACTCCCCTCGAGGCATCCTGTTCATTCTCACTCAAGTGTGTGAGGTTAAATAGGCTCACATCATATCTTGGTTGAGGAGTGTGTGTGTGTGTGTGTGTGTGTGTGTGTGTGTGTGTGCGCGCGTGTGTGCGTGTGTGCGTGTTTGTGTTTGGGGGGGGCATTTCAACCCCCTCTTGCCTCCCCCCTCTTTACACTAGACGGCTATGAGTGGGCACTCCAATCCCAGAACAGAAAGTGAGGTCACGCTGGATTGTATGGCCGCCGTCAAAAGAGCACGTTCACACCATCAGGCCTCTAAAAACAGAAGAAACAGAGCCTGATGTGCATTTAACAAGCGATTTTAATGGCTGTATGGTGAAATAACTGACAAGCTCATTACAGGCCGATTGACCTCATCAATCACTGGAGGCGCACCCCTTCGTCTGGAACACGAATGCACAATTGCAGCGGAAACTATATTTCCAAGACTTACAGCAAGGTCTAACGGTCCTCTTCCTATGCCAGCGCATCTAATTATAAACCCTTAGGGACTGTTTTGGCACATTTTACGCGCTTTTCATTCTTCATTTTTTGATAATCTTAGCTGTGTTTATGCATATGGCATACATTTATGGAAAGATTGTGTATTTTTGTTTCATCTTGGAATTTCCAGCTCAGCTCCCACAATAATTCTAAAATACATGTGGAAACAAAATTGTTACATTCATACTGTTAAATGCAAATCAATCAAAGCATAAAAACATGCACTGTATTATTTGTGGGTGTCATTCTGGGATTTTGCCTTGGAATCTGTAATTTTTACAATTTTCCACCCGATGATGTCATTTTTACTATATTTGGCATATGGTGAAAATACATGCTATTTCCGCTAGGTGCATTATCACAATCAATGTTGCTGCTAATCACTGATATATCCCAGGCTGTGAACATCAAATAAATAAATAAATAATAATAATAACAATAATTATAAATAAATAAAAAGTAAAATACTTCATTTTCTGTTGTTTAAATTCAGCTAAAATATAGTGGAATCATGACAAAAACCCTGGAATTTACAGGGTTAAAAATTCTGAAAATTAATAACTTTTTGATATTTATGATTAGGACTGATGTTGGTTTAAAAAATTAACAAAATAAAAATAGGAAATGAAAAGCGCATTTTGTGCTCAGAGTGATATTAGTATGTGTAATATTAAAGTGGGCCCTTAGGGTTAAAGTCAATCAACTAATCAACTTTCAAAATTTTTACAGTATACATTTTTTTAAAAATTCCATCCAGTCCTCCATAAGAATAACATGTATTTGAGTGTGTGTAATATTAACGTGGGCCCTAAAGTTTATAAAATAGAAGAAGAGGGAAGTGCAAACCTAAGCCCACTCCGATATCTCCAAAAGGGAGGAACAGTTAAACAGAACACGTCTTGTATACAGTGTGTGATACATGATGTGTCATCACCAGCACAAAGATCTTCCCGTCACATCCTGGCCGAACTCTTCACACACTCCTTAACTCGCACACTGACTCATCGGAAACCCAGTTTCCCAAAAGCATTTCGGCAGTAACCTCATCATTGTCTATCGGCTCACAAAGGAACAATGGTGATGGCAGCGCTGGGGTCTTCTGGGGAAACCCTGCCCAGGTCACGAGGGGTCAGTTAATTTGTAGGAGGGGGGATGGTGGAGCTAATTTCATTATCTCAACACAAGATAAACTCTGCAGACAATGGAAAGTGACAGGTTGTTTCTAAATTTGTGTACTTGCCATCACTACTCACGGCACATTTAGTGTTGAGCTGATGGTTGAAATCACAATTTTTGGAGCTTCAGTGACCAAATTGTGAGTGAAATGTTCAGGTTCCCGGGACTGTTACATTTAACATGACAGTCCTCATAAGACAAACTGTTCACCATAGGCTCGGATGGTATGTAATATTTCATACTTCATAACCCCTGAAATTTCAGTGGGGTATACGATATATAACAGTATTTAAATGTACAATGCTTCCTGTTAGTAATGTAAAGTTAAGTGGAGAATAGTGAGGATGTAAATTAAAACTGTTCAAAGTTAGCAGGGTTTCAAATAGGGGGTTGGTTGTAGTTTGTGGTTTTTCAGGGACGGTACTGATACAGATTATTTGTTTTTTTTGTATGATGTTTTATGGTGTAACATCAAAGTTGGAAACCAAGCCACACCCACATAGTATGACGAAAAAAAATTTTTTTTGTTTTAAGGTGTCATTGACCACATTTGAGTATGATAAAGCCCCCCAAAAGGCAATTCATTTATAGGAAGAAGAAGAAGAAGAAGAAGAAGAAGAAGAAGAAGAAGAAGAAGAAGAAGAAGAAGAAGAAGAAGAAGAATTCCTTGGATTTCAATAGGGTCCTCACACACGTTTGGTGCTCGGGCCCTAATGATAATAATAATTCCTTGAGTTTCAAGAGGGTCGCTCGGGCCCTAAAAATGAATAAATAAAAATAGCTCTCTGAGGTTTTTTAAAGTAAAAGTTCTTCCCATGCTGACACTTCCTGTGCACTTTTTATACTTTTTTATTTATTATTTTTTTGGCAATCATTAAAATAAAACACTGGCACAGGTAACCAATATTTGGAATAGATATGCATTTACAACAAAATAAAAATATTTCTGTTTAAATTTACAATTTGGAATACAACAAACCCCAAAACTAAATTTTGTTAAAATGCCTTTAGCAAATGTTAAATCAAAACTGAACCTTTCAGCATCAAATACAGTAAGTTCCCAGCAACTTTTTCAAAATAAATTCAGTGAAAATGTAAATAAAAAATGAACAAATGTAAATAGCTCCCTGAGGTTTTACAAAGTAAAAGTTCCTCCCATGCTGACACTTTCTTTGCATGTATTGCAGACTGCCTTCTCTGGTGTTGGTTGAGTGTAATACACACACTTTTACATTAATTTGATAATTAAAATAAAATGTTGACACAGATAATCTGCAAAATGCCAAATATTGGCCCAGATAAATTGCCAGGTATAATCTGTCAAACCCCTAGTTTCGAACACCATTTTCTAGGAAAAGTTCTGTATTTTGTGACCAATCCACTACTCCAAACTTTTTTTTAAGTGGACTGCTCTGAACCCTTTCCTTCTTTACTATTGTTAGCAGTGACATGATCCCAGCCTTCCAAAGTACATGGGCATGCCGGGTTACTGGAACATCATTATGTTCTGGATTTGTTCGAACTTTAGTTCATGGCTTTTTGCAGGAAAATGTCCTAACAAGGCTTGAGAAAAGCCTGTCTTCATGCATCATCTTTGGAGTTTAGTAAAGTAGTGATGTGTCTGTTGGATAGCACAGTGGAATATGAGCTCATAGACACTTTCCTTCATCCTAAATGAACTCCTGGCTGGTCGTTATTAACCCTTGTGTCATCTTAACTGTATACACCTCTTGTCCTAAGGGTCCAAAATTACTTGCCTTTGATAAGCCCCTGAAATAAAGCAGCTTGATTGAATTTAAACCCCTAATATACTTTATTTTGCATTTATGTCATCCATCACAAACTTTATCAGTATCTAGGTTTTCCCTCTTCACAGTGCAGAAAGACTGCATTTAATCAGTGGAATCTACACATTATTATTACAACACACAACATAACTGTTTTAATTACTGAAGTAGAGGTTTATTATTATTATTATTGTTGTTGTTGTTAAATTTATTGCATAGATGTAAACATAAGTTTTTATAATTTTTTAGCAAGATATATAACTTGTGTAGCCAAAGAAAGAAAAAAAGTGCAAAAAGTACTTCTGAATGCATTTTATTACAATAACAGTCTTTAGCAACATCGTATATTATACTGTACAATGAGGACAGTATGCAAGTTTGCGTGCATGTATTTCTGTGTTTGTGTGTGTGTGTGTGTGTGTGTGTGTGTGTGTGTGTGTGTGTGTGTGGTTTTTGGGGTTATTGTAGAATGAAAATAATTGTATAACTGCTGGGTCAAAAATGATCCCTAAGGCAATATTTTCATCCTGTTGGTGTAAAGCTGAGATATGAACTAGGGTTGCGAATTATAGGCACTTTACTGAAGCGATTATTCGGTAAAAATTAATGAACAATTAATCTTAACTTGGAAAAAAAACACAAAAACTTGACTTATTTCAAACAATACCAAATATGTTTTTTTTTCCCAGTCAAAGCTAAAAGCAACATATTGCATACACTTTGACAGCATGTCGTTGCCTATCGATTAATCGCTTAAAATTTACATGTTAAATTAAATTTCGTGTTGATCAATTGTTATCATCCCTCATATGAACAACGGCAATGTTTCACTTTGTCTCATTTTGGGGTCATTTGAGGAAAAGTCATCAAATTTCAAGTAATAAAAAAAAGATTATTTAGCGGATCTACTATATTGTAAAACATAGTGGCAGGGGATTTTTGACCCCATAAAACGACATGGGTAAAAGACAATCAGCTGTTGGTGCCATCAGGCATATGTCTGCAGTGAAGAGGATCATGATTCCCCTTCACTGTATCATTAACACTTCCTCATCAAGCAGCCAACAGGCTTTGCTCTGTGGCTGTGAGCTATTGAGATAGAGTGACACAGGCCCGCAGACAATGGCGTATTGTCTGCGGTGTTTGCCGCGGGCCCTAATCTGATGCAGAGGCAGAGATTGGGGTCTATGCAGAGGCCACTGACAACAAAATGCAGAGAAAGGAAGAGGCGAGGGAGGTGGGATCTGTTTGTGCTGCTGACTCTGGGGTTTGTGTTGGGAGGGGAAAGGGGGGAAGGAGTTAGTAAGTTATGATTTACACTAGGCCCTCCCATAGCTACAAAGTCGACGCAGCCTCAAGGGCAGGGCGGTTGGGCTCCTTTTCTTACGTTTCCATATGATGGGAGATATTAGATTCCAAATCGTGCTGACTCAGTGCCAGGCCACAGTCTCCTCGCTGATAGAAGCCGGAGACAAGAGCCGGAGAGAGTCAGAGTTGAGCTGGGATAAAGAGACATGTGGTTGTCTTTAGCAACAAGCTCTGCAACCTTTCCCTCCTCCTCCCTCACAACATGTCTGTTGCGGCCATCGTCTCCTCTCTGCGCTCTCTCCATCTCTTGCTCTGGCTGCAGGCCAAAAGGAGGTTTGCTCATGTTTTGTAATCAGCTCATTAGAGAGAAAGTGGGATGAAAACCGCGCTGGTTACGTGCAGGGCTCGGCTGTTTCACATTGTAATGTCAGGCTGCTCTCAGGCTGAGCTCACAGTGTCAACAGGTGGTCAGAGTGTTATAGAAAAAAAGTTATTGACAGCAGAAAATCTGCATACATGTCATTCTTACGCATACATTTTATTTTTATGGAAGGCTGCATGCATTTTTAGAAGTATACCATACAAAGTTTGAAAGTTAATAAGTTGATTGACTTTAACCTGCTTTAATATTACACACACTCATATTGCTCTGCACATAATAGTTTTTGAGAGTCAAGCTTTAAAAAATATTACAAATTAAAATTATTTTCTACTTTCATTACTACAACATCTCACCTGGTGACGTGCTCTGACAGCTGTTACTGGCACGTCCTGGGCCAACACAAACACACACATACGTCGACACCCCCCCCCCCAACTTCAAAAAGAAGTTCTCCTCCCATCACCAAAAGGTCTGAGATCTGACTTGGATGCAGCGGCAGCTGGCTTGTATGGGCCGGCAATGTACAACCGCAGACACACACTGTCGACTATCACAGGCACTTCCACTGGAGCGCAGAATTTACCGCAACAATGTGGAAGTTGCACCACAGTGAAACCTGAGTGCAGCAAATGCCAACTTTGATTTGGCCAAATCTTTACTCACTGGCTTGTAGGCACATCCGCTGTGGTACTGCAGAGGAACACACGCACGCACACACATAGAGCCTGTTTTGCTTAAATAGTTGCGAGGTTATTGACAGCTGAAGCAGTAGAGAGTGAGTGCTAACAACACATTTAAGATGAATGACCCAATCCAAATGCTTGTGAGAGGAAGCTGGCTCGACTCAGCAGTGTGCAATGTGGCACCAGTGACAGCTGGGACTTTTACACACAGACACACACACACTTCCCTTACATGCTTACAGGGTCAGTTTAGTGTTCATTCAGCTGTGACATGTCAGCAATTAAAAAATCACTGTCCTAAACTCAGGATTATTTTTATCGTCACTGAATACGCCAGTTTATTTTTACTTAATATTTCATGATAGAAAATGTTAAAATTAAAAAAAAAAAAAAGACAAAATTATAAAATTTTAGCCCCCAAGCCAATGTATTAAAATATTTTTTAATCAATTGGCTTTTTCAGATTACAATTACATCTGAGATGGTCAGCATTTTACATTAGCAGTATGGTTCACATCGATGTCAGTCGTTTGATCCAGAATTTAATATCTCAACAACTTTTGGATGGATTAATTAATTTAGTCCAGATATTCATTGTTCCCAGAGGTTGAAGCATGATGATTTCTGTAATCCCTTGAATTTTTATCTAGTGCCACCATGAGGTTGGGATTTGTACTCTGTAGTGAATTGTCTCCACATTCTTTGGATGGATTGCTTCAAAATGTGGTACACACATTCATGATCACCACTTGACTAACATAGAGCTGCTTGTTTAAGGTTTAACAACGTGTCCATGGTTCCTCATAGTAACGTACTTAAATGGTTGCATAAATAATAAACACAAATGAGTGTGTATTTGTCACTGATCACACTTCAAGGCTTTTATGAGAACACCTTCATGTTCTGTTCCTGTTTTCAACAGCTGACCATCACTACAAGCAACCACGACGTATCCAGCTGAGAGTCACCAGGTCAACATGGTCACTTAATTAACATCAGACAACACCGTGTGTGTTCTGTTCATGATTCCTTATACTACCTTGCACTTTGTGGTAGTTTGTTCTTTGGGGTCATTGATGGAGATCAACCTGGTTCTGTGGAGAACCTAGCTCCGCTTTTTCAAAACCCGAAAATTAGTAACTTATCGATACTGCTGTTGAGTCCCGTGGGTCCCATAACATAACATTACATCTCGAGTTGAGTCACGTCACTGAATTGAATTTTGAATACTGCCAACAGGTATTAAACCAAGCGAAGAAGAAATGTGATGGTCAGTTGCTTGCATGGATGGTCGAATGTGCTACGAAATGTAAAGTTTGGCTACATTTTTCCAAAGCCAAAGATGAGGAGGAAGCCAAATGCAATTTATGTTGAAAAATTATTTCCTGCAAGAAAAGGAACCATACCTCCATGGCCAAGCACATCGAAATTGTGCATCAAATTATCTCTAAATGCACAACCATCAACTATCTTCAGGTTGAAAAATCTCCTTCAACTCCATCAGCTGCTGCAGCTGCAGCACAGTGAGCACAGTGTTTATCATTATCCACTCACAGCAGCACAACCGACTTTTTAACAAAACCCTAAAAAACGAATTACCCTTCTGGCTGTAGACTCTAAGTCTTGTTGCTCAAGAACTGATTTCAAAGACTAGCTGGTTATCAAAATTGCTCTCAATTAATTTTGTGTTGATTGACTTTTTTATTAATCAGTCACATCACACATCCTCCTGTCTAGGCCTATGCTAAATTTTTGCATTAGTATCTGTTCCCTCACTGGAGTCTTTTCATTGATTCTATGAAGACAGAAAACCTCAAATTGCATGAATGTAGATTCCTTCCTGCCCGGGACTATGTGTAGGCCATGAGCTCCACATCTGTTTTCTGTTGGTCGAGGGAGACGAAGAGATCAACCACAGGATATTGCCTTTACTAGCAGGAAAGGTCAGGTTCAGGGGTGGGGTAAGAACTCATCCACTGCTGTTTTAGATGCCTTTTATATTACATCAGTTGTTAGCTGCTCATTACTCCGCATCGTCCGCAATCCACTGGATGATTGGGTTTTGGTAAGGGATTGAGTCCCCATGTGCAATTGGCAGATTGTAACAGTTTGGAACGGACTGAAGATTTAAAAAAGAAAAAAAACTGAATAAGACTATTTTTAAACAGCCCACATGAGTACAAATAGGATTGACACGTTTGAACAATATTGCTTTAGGTCAATATGATATACAAATAATATACAAATCATTTTGTATTGGAATTTTATCACCCACAGGTTAAATATCTTTAACCTGTGGATACTCTCTAATTTCCCTTGGTGACTGAGCTATGTGAAGCACTTAAAAGGTCTGCCTATAGAAAACCTGCACCCTGGTTTAAGAAAACATATTGTGGCAATACTCCTCTTCCTGCTTGAGTGACCTGAATCTATACATGTGTGACAGTCTGTAGTGATGTTGTTTCAACCTCTGAATCAGACTAATGACTAATGTGTTGCTGTCAGACCTCTCACAATCTACCTCATGACCTTTAAGACCCAAGCTTTAAATCCTTGCAGGGAGATGTTTTTTGCAAGGAGTGATTCATTCACGGAGAATGTGCCCCGTCCCAGTCTAAACTTGTCTTGTCCCAAAGATCTTTGAAGCTTGCCGTCCATCAACACAGACATTGTTAGTCTGATATGAATTGCTTTGCAGTTATATCATTCAAATTTTGCTGGGTTTTTAGATTTAAAACTTTTTTTTTTAGTACGAAGAAGTAAAAAAAGAAACTACCAAAATAGGCAATTTCGAGGAAGAAGGGTATTTTGTTTGAAGGCCTACATCCATCCTAACATATTTTAATTTTAAAATTTATAACTATTGCTATGTTTCAACTAGAGTCCACACTACTTTAGCATTTTGAAACCTTTTAGAGACCTCTGAAAATGTTGCTGACCCTGTTGTAGTTCTGAAAATCTAAATCTTGTTATAGTCTGGATGAGCAGAAATTGAGACTTTCGGAAGTGACGAGCAGACATTTAGGTTTGTTTACCAATTGGGTCCTATTAGTCACAACATGTCAAGCCAAAACACTATAACTAGGACTTCTTACCATCCATCTTCCGCTGGTAACATTATTTCTTTCCCATTGCCATGACTTGATCCAGTGATGGATAATGATCCAGATACTGTTTTAACATGTGCATTATTTGCTCTTAAATGACTTCCAACCAAGCCCCCAGGAAGTGCACCAGGCTCAGAAGCACATTCTACATAGTGGCCAAAAGTGGAATTACGTCATCCAGGTCTGTCATATAATACTATGGGGGCCAGGGAGACTTTTTCCCATTGACTTACTTTGGGATAGAGATATGTGTAAACCAATGCATAACTTTTTTGTGAATGTCAAAAATCTCATGAAAATGACTCATTTCACTATCTGGATTTAATCCATTCAGTTTAGTAACATTTGGAAAGTTTAAAAAAACCACAAGATTACGTCCGCCATTCAAGCTAGGGAAGCGCTAAACTGGAAGTCAGTCAATCTGTAAGTGGATGTCACTCGGTTGTGCTTGGCCACCACAAGTCTCTCGTGCACAAGCCTTATTGGCCCAGCAATGCGGAAGATATTACATTCATACCGCAAAAATAGAGCTTTTTCTGCCTCATGCTCTACTGAGCAGCTCTCAAAGGAATGAATGGGGCCCCACCTCTGTGCTGTATCCAGCTCTTCTTAATACATCCATATCCCCAGCTTGTTTTCTGCTGTCTTGGCCACCTTATACTCTTGTTGCATTCAATAACAGATCCATTTCATTATCGGTCCAAGCAAAGAAATCTCTTGCATTACTTTTTGACAATTTTTTATTTCCTATTTACACTGACAGAAGCATGCCCAGTGCATGTGAACAGTTCTGTGATATGCGTCTTCAAGTATGTTAGTATGGATAGAGATTAATTCTGTGATGGTGCCAAAATGCTTAGGTGTATGGAGATGAGTCCAAAACTCTATGTTTTGTCAGATAAATCTAAATAAGCTTTTGGGAATAAGCTAAATATATTGGTACCGTAACACTAAATTCAACTGATGAAGGTGAATAGAAACCACAGACAAATTTTATCCATCTCTATAAGCTGTAGAGGAGTTCAGAGAAAAGAAAGGAGGATTAAGTAGTCTGATGTAGGGTCTTGGTTTGTAACCAGCTTTGTGTTCCAATGATTTCAAAGTGATTAGAGCAGACTTTTGTTTCACCTCACCATGACCCAAGGGGCGTTACTATTTCATCTCTTTATCCCAACCCAAAAAATGCAAAAGTCTAAACATTCAAACCATTGAAGTTGGCAGGAATATTGTCTCAAATGTGGGAAACCAAAAGTAAAAGTTTTAGAATGTGGTTTAAAAACGAGAGAATGCATTTTCTGGAGAGGCTGCGGTGGGTTTGCTGACTGCTGTTAAAGCTGGAGGCTGAACTGTTTCATGTATAGCTGAGAGCCTCATATGAAGGAGCAGCTGAAGGAGTATTGAGTTGGCATAATGGGAAAGCAATGAAGGGGTCAAAGTATACATATAAAGTATGTGTAAGCTACTTACTTTTTAGGGTAGTTCTGTGCAATATCCTATATTCTTCTAATGGTTCAGTATCAATAGAATACATGAGGGTGCATATGAAGGCAAATTGAGTATGTGGATTTGTGTGTATGTGTGTCAAAGTGTTTGTGTGCATGGTGTAAACACAATAGTGTGATCCATTGCTCAACTGCACCACCTGGGTTTGGCTTAGCTGTCGTGTATGTGTGTGTGTGTATGTGTGTGTGTGTGTGTGTGTGTGTGTGAGCGAGAGAGAGAGAGAGAGTAAAAAGAAAAAAGTCATTGAGATTTTTATTTTGAAAGTCCTCAGTGTTCACGAAGGCTGCGCAAAATCTGCAATTCACTTTGCTAAGATGGCAACATACTTTGAAAGAGAAACATTTTTTAATGTATAATGTAAAAATAATGAATGTGCTGTACATTCATTTGAGTACTGGGAGATTTTCCCATAACATTGAATATTTCCAAAAAATCTGAAAAATACAATCACTAAGTAATTTAGATAACATCCTTTTAGAAGAGCAGTTTGAGGTTTGAATACCATTTCTGCATGAAACTAAATGTTTCAGTTCTTGCCAAAAAACCATGTCAGAATGAGATTAAGAAAGAGAAATGGAGAAGAAGATATGAGATTGCTTGCTCCAGTCCCACCAATGAGCAGCCTGCATTTTGACTGTTAGGTAATGTAGCAGCCAAGACTAAAATGAGCTGTGATGTCCGAGGAAGGAAGTTTTTGGTAAGCTCTTATGGGGAGAAGTTAAATTAAAGGTTTCTCATCAAACTGTTGCAGAGTACCAGAGAAAGTCGAGCCAAGGTGGTTAGGGCTGACCATGTGAGTGGAAAAACAGCTGTATTTTGTAGGAATTATGCAAGGAGCTTTCTTGATCCACATAGAGTGAAGGTCCAAATGAAGGCCAGTGAAACAAGAAGCCTGTGTGGACATCTCCCCTCAGTCCTACACCTGTCCACCTGTAAATTAAATGTGACGGTTCCAGCATTCCTCCTGAGTGTATCATGTTTTTAAGCCTTTTGCCCACTTAGGGTACAAATGGAGGAAAGGTTAAGAGCTTCAGGCGTGGATGGTTTTGATGTGCCAGTTGGGAATTAATAGCAAGAAAACGTGACAGGGAAGACGACCGTTAGCATTTTTGTCACATACAGACATTCAAAGTTCCTTTTAACTGTTACAACAGTCTGTCCCAAATCTTTTTTAGTGCTACAGGACAGCAGAAACAAGCTGTAAACATATTGACAAGGCGGGTGTCCATTACAGATTTAGAAAAAACATAAGTCATATTTTTCAAATGTTGGTAAAAGACAATCGCGAGATGACTGCATTTCCACTGGGTGATATTATGCGGCTTCTTCTCTTACTTGACTTGCATGACTGCCATCCAAAAGACTTGACTTTGATTTGGAATTTATGACCTGACACATGACTTAGATACAGATGAAGACTTGACTTGAATATGTTTTATGAAATATTTGCTAGATAATAAGAAGTTTTGTTTTTGAAATGTGAATTCTGGTGCACACCTGGCAGCCTTCGGCAATAAGGATTCAAAGATTATGTTGTCAATTATGGTAGTAAGAACAGAACAGCAGTGTGCCAGGAATGCAGCTTAAAAATCGGTTGGTGGGTTTCTGTTACAGACTTGCAAAAAACCTAAGCAATCTTTTCCAAATGTTGATAAAAGAAAATTTTGAGATGACAGTGTTTCTATTGGGTGATGTTATGTGGCTTCTTTGACTTACTAGCATCTAAAAGACTTGACTTTGAGTTGGTATTTATAACTTGAAACTTGAAACTTGAGGCACAGATGGATCAAAAAGACGATTTCATTTTATCGAATGTTTGCACTCTTCTAGATATGGAGAAGTTTTGTGTTATGTCAAGATAGCTGTGTCCTTTATTCATACAGTCTATGATAAATACTCAGGCAAGGTCCAGGAACCTGAAAATTGTAAGTGCTGCAGGTGAGTAATAGGGTTCCACAGATTACTATTATTGGAGCTGATACTTGGCATTTTGCAGATTATCTGTTTGGGCATATTTTTTTAATGATCGCCAATAAAATTGATCACAAATTGCAAAGAAAGTGACAGCATGGGAGGAAGTCTTAATTATTAAAGCCTCAGGGAGCTATTTTTTTTAAATTCATCTTTTATTTAAATCTGCACTGGACTTTATAAATAAAGTTGCAGGGAACTCGCTGTATATATTGTTCAAAGTTTAAGTTTTGGTTTAACTTTTGCTAAAGGCATTTAAAGAAAGTGTTGTGTTGGAGTTTGTTATATTCCAAATTATAAATATTGACAGATATATATATATATATATATATATATATATATATATAGTTTTTTTTATTGTAAATGCGTATCAAACACAAATAATCATTGGTGGTCCAGAAACAGATTGGTATAAAACCCAATCACAAGACTATAAGAAGCATGAAAATTCTCAATTAATTCTCAGAAAGAAAACATGCCAATGATGAAGGCACAGAAATATGTAAAACAAAAGCATATTTTGGCTTTTGCTCGTTATGTTAACCTGCATGAGTGTCACCATCAGAAACCTGAGCAGAGAGGTCTGCAGGTGGCGCAGGAGCAGAAGACCTCACCTATCTATCTGTCCTGCATTTGCCAAGTGAGCAGAGTGTGGAACAGCAGTTGGTAAGCCTGTTGTTGTGTATGTGCGAATTCATTGTGTGCACCCGTAGAAATGTGTGTGTGTTTGCATGTGTGTGATGAGCGCTGCCAGGAAAGGGAGCCTACCAGCATACGGATCACATTGACTGAAAGATAGGAAGGAAGAAAGTAAGAAGAGCAAAGCCTGGAAATCTTCAAAATGAGAGGGCCTCTTTTGATGTGTGTTTGCATTCCTTTCAGTGTTGGTGAAAGGGGAGCTGTTGAACGGTAGTGGAGGAGAGGAACACTTGAAACTGACCGAGGCGCTAAGGAAAACACACACCAGGTCTCATAACAAAAGTCCTGTGAGTTCTGAGGTTGGGGGGCTGAAGTTAAATGAACAAAGAGGAAGAGAGTCAGTTGATTTACATGCACAGTTAAGTGGAGCTACAGTTATAGCTTGATTAAGCCATTTAATTGGACTGCTGTCCTTCTCCCAGTACACAAGCACTGTGGGAGAATCCATTTATTGACAGAAGTATGTCCATATCACTGTTTGTGGTGAGATGCCTCCTTTCAGCTTGTTGCAATTAGACCTTCTTCTCGTTGACCTATTACATGACATACCAAACAAGTAAGCAAGCGGCAAACAAGTTCCATATGGAATGGCGAAAACATGGATAACTTTTCGGTGCTGTACATTTTGACTCCTCCACAGTCGGTGGAGATATGCTCCCTTTCATCTTAAGTTGACCTATTATGTCACATAGCAAACAAGTTGGCAAGTGGCAAATGGGTTGGATGTCGAACGATGAAAACATGGATAATTTTTGGCGCTGTACATTTCATACATACTTTACTTGGTACCTTTGTCTGGTTTCTTTTTCTTCCCTTCTTCTCAAAGCCTGGCGTGGCAACTATGGAGAACTGTGCAGAACGTTCTAAAAATGTTCTGAGAATGGTAAAATGCAACCACTGAATGCTTTAGTAAAGTATTTATTGGCAAGTTATCATTTAGTTCCCAGAACGTTTGTCTTAAAGTTCGGGCAACATTCAAAAATGTAAAAAAAAAACAACAAAAAAACCAAAATTAAATATAAACAGTATTGTGTGTGTGTGTGTGTGTGTGTGTGTGTGTGTGTGTGTGTGTGTGTGTGTGTGTGTCTATATATATATATATCACAATAAAAAAATCTGTTATCGCAATAATATGTTCTGAATGTTGCTTTGAAAATGGTTTTCCTTTGTTCTCATGTAATAGTAGGAATGTTTTACAAAACACCATTTTATGCTCTGTCACCTCTGAACATCACCAAAACCTCCTCAGAATGTTGCAGTTAAAACGTCATGTCTTAGTCAGTATTTAACTTCATAGGGACATTATTTGAAATGATTAACATCCTTAAAAGGTTCTTTGAAAAGTAGATTAAAATGTTTTCTTTAAAACATTATTGCAACTTGCAGGTAACATAAGCCAATGTTGTGGGTTGTTCCCTGCTAGCTGAGAACACCAGTTCAGATCCAACTGAGGCATGAAGGAGCAAATCGAACCCCAACAGCATAATCTAGCTGTGTTAGTCAAACTTCAAGAAATTCAACTCAGTACGATTTCAGTTGGACTAACCGGTTTACATGTATTTTAGAAGTCCAGTTTTAGTCTTACTTTTTCTATCATCATGTAAACGTACTGATTGTTGTCTTTAATTAGAAAAAATCTGCAAAGTGGACAATGTAATAACTGACCTAAAACTGTAAATTAATTAGTCAAGTGGATATTCTGACTGTCTTGTTCTTAAGATACCAGAAGAAAAAAGCGAGCAAGTGATTCTGCCCTAGAAACAAGTTATCTGAAACCCTAACAACTTGAAGACTGACCTTGGCAGAAGAAAACATAACAGTGACTTTCCCCATTACCTCAGTCTTTTTCCTGTGCCTCGTGTGGTTAAGTGGCATGTCTGGATGGTCCATCAGCAAGAGCTGGTGAAGGAAAATCAAGATGTACAACCTCTGCTGTGACTTTTGTTAATATTTGCAGTCCTGCGCACCAGCCCTACTCAAAAAACCTGACTTTTTCTGCTACCTATTTTAACTATGAATTATTCAGTATATGCCAGAACATATTTGTAGCCTTGCTAGTGTGGGATGGTTGAGTTTGAAGACAGCTTGTAAGAATTTGTTGAATTTATTAAGTACAGGACATATTTCTTGGCATCTGTGTTCACTTCCATAACAGTTCAACCTTGTCAAGTCTTGCACTTGAGAAAAAAAATGCACAAATTCTTCACCAAACCTCACTCTGAATGTTTGCAGGATACACCAAAGGCAAAGACATTTCTCAATGGAAAAACATCCAGTTTTGTGGCTGTGTGGCAGGAAGGAAGGAGAACAAAGCAGCCTCACTGTAAAAGTTTGGGTTAAGGTTTCGGATATGGTTAGTCTAGCCCTCCAAAAAAAAGAAGGCAGTTTTACATTGAGATGAACCTAATAAATCATTTAAATTAGTAATCTGTAAGGTTCTTGTTTTGGCACTTGGCTGCAACACAGACATTGTGATGGTGTTTTTGCTCTGCACTTCCCAGAAATCATTTGTTTATGAGACAGTTAAGGCGGTCCTTGGGCGTCTTTTCCCACAATTTTAGAACTTGTCTGTTCAATATCACTTCCTGTGACAGGTCTTCAAGACATCACATGTAGAGGTTTAGGTAATGCTTTGCATGAAGGTCCTTGTAATAAGTGTTAGGTAATAGGTGATCTTTACAAACAGATTCTGCATGTCTGTAGGCAATGGGACAGGATTTTGGTACTGGAAGGGTTCTGATTTCCATTCATAGTGTGTTTGTGGTTTGAGTAGTGTTGACCATAAATGTTCAAATTGCAGGTAGAAAAACGGTAGTTATATGGACATCACGTAGGTGCAAGGCTATCAAAAAACAACTTTCATGAGGAGTAAAGGTAACGCCTGCACACTTACTCCATGCAACACAAGTTTATTCGAGATGTTTCGATCCTGCTCAGATTTTCGTCAAGTCAAAAGAAATGGTTTTTGGCCTGACGAAGATCCAATTGCAGGTGAGCAATTTTTGTTGAGAGGTGGAACACGCTGGCAATCTCCCATCCACTATCATATGACGACAATGTAGCTTTATATCAGCATTTTGTTTTTAGCATTGAAAATGACTGGTGGAGGGAAGAGGAAGTCTTGGCTCGGATAACTGCTGGCTACATCCGATCAGCCCAAAATATTTGCCCCTATTCAAGCCTCTAAAAGCAGCGCCAGGCTTTGAAGCCAATTTTAAATAGTGTCCAAAAGTGAAATTACGCCGTCCGGGTCTGTTTCATGATGCCTCGGGGCCCACAACAGCCTTTTCTCATAGACTTGTAAATCAGTGAATCTATTTTTTTGAGTGTCAAAACTCCCACAAAAAATGGTCCATGAACGCAGCGTAGGCTGAGCTCTCCATGGGTAATTTTTTTTCCTCAGCAGCAGTTTGTGACTCACGGGGTGGATAGTTGATCTGTTGACGTGTACGGATCTGGAGGAGCTGCTGTGAGTGAAATCAAACTTTGAGACCTAACAGAATAAATGTTTAAAATGTATAAAAGTTTCACTTTAAGTGAACCTGATGTTCTGCTGCTTCATCCGTGCCCAGAGCATGCTCTACACTCTTGAGAGCAGCATTGCACGACTGAACGATATAAGTCAATTTTAACAGTGCTCCTAATCATGGTCCAGCTTGAAAAATCAAAAATCTATTTGTGGAGGAAGATATTTCAATTGTGGCAGACTGCTTTAAATAAATGTGTGGGAAACCCTGAAGTAATAATGTTAACAAGCATCATTTAAGGAATTATAAGACCCGTATTACTGAAAATCAAAAGCCTCTTACAATTCCCTTGATACAGTAAAACTTCGAATATAAGCCTAGTCCTAATTAGATGCCCAGTCTCTTTCAGACGCCCGGTGTAGCAACACATTTTGACAATTAAAGGCCTGTCTCAATTAGAGGCTCGGTTTATCAAGTAGTTCATTTTTATAGAAGTTGTTATTTACCCACTGAAGATAATGTTAGTTAGCTGCTTAGGTCACTCATACAAATATAAATGTTAAAACTTTTGACAATATGGACATGCTACACACAATGTTACCATGGCAAGATTCTCCACAATTCAATAATTTAGTTAGTTTTACTGACACCATGAGCATAAAGAAGTAATAAAGGCAGAGTAAACCAGAGAGATGCAAAAAAGAGGTTTAATGAAACAATTTGATTGTATACATCTTTGCTGAGGAACAGTTTTATGTGAAAGTAATTTAAAAAAAACCATGCCATATAGATGCCTGTCCCAAATATAAGCCTGTTGAGTTCAGTTGTTTAAGCAAATAATTGTAAGTTTTACGGTATAAAAACTTTTTAGAATGTAGCTGGAGGTTACAGAGGTGATATATCAGACATGACATAAAATGGAGGTTTTAGTTATGTTACATTTATTTAAATAGTAAAGAATAATGATTTTGGGAGTTGGGTGAGTGTTGTAAGTGGGGGTAGTCCTGCCCCACTATCCGAAGTCCCCAGTATGTGGTCACATGGCACAGGAGGGTGGGGAAAGGAGAGGGCGTGTATGGGGAGTGTTGTTTATCCTGTTCGTGCCACAACGGGCTGCCCAGCCAACCAGAAGATGAGAAAAGAAGTGCACCCTTGTTGTTTGTTCGCCTTTGGCCCCTGCCATCTGTCCGCTTGGTTCCTGACACCTGTACCAGCCTGTCAGAGCTGGGCTTCCCTGTCATCAGGGGCGACGTGGGTTTGGCCTGTAGGGAGACACCGGCAAATGGGAGGGGGGTAATGTACCAGCTCCGCGGAATTAAGAAAAAAAAAGGGTGGGGGGATCAGGGTGAAGTTGGGGCCACTTTTTGAGAAATGAGCTCAAATGTAGCACTTTTACTGAGACTTTTTTTTCTAAAATTGAACAGTCCACTAAACTGCACATGCTGATTCATTTTGTTATTTTTTTAGGTAAATGACCTTTACAGGTGCTTGTACCCCAAACGTCTCCCCATCAAAACATTGGCTGGAGGTTCAGAGGAAAGCACATACTTGGCACGCTGTGAAAGCATGGAAACAGCTATTAATGTGGTGCCAGATGTTCATCAGACGGTGATGTTAAGGGGAGGATTCTCAGTTATTTTTAAGGGTGCAGGCATCTTGAAAGGCAACGCTCTGTTGCTGTGAGCTCTCGCCGTGTTCACGGGCACATCTTATCTCTGCCAAGAGGGTTCACTACCAAAGAGAGCCTGTTTTCTGGCCAACTCTGAATAAGGTAAAAAGCCCATGAAAGAGCACATTAAATTCTATCACAAAGGTGATGTCAGAGTGACGGAGTTCTTCAAGACGAGACCGAGGACGCTTGGCACCGGAGAAAAAATGAAACAGATGCAGCCTAAACCTGTTAGTCACCCACCTCTAATCGGCTTACATTGGCTCAGTGACAGCCGACTGGCACCTCCGAAGGGTCACAGACATGGCTGCTAATACACACACGTCACAATAAAGGATGACATGTTGGATATCCACATGAAACCAAAAAACAGCACTTCACAGGTTCGGCTAGTGGAAAGCAGATCGCTGTTCTATTACCTTTTCTTCTCAATTACGGTTACAGAGATTGTGTTTGAAGTGTTGGAATAATTTTATGGTCTTTCTTATGGCCAAAATTCACATTTGTTTCCTGACTTGATTGAAAATTAATTTCCAGATTGTTGTTTCAGGGTGTTATTTGTGTCCTTTGGGCTCAAGTCAACCCATAAACACTTTTGTTTTACAAGACTTGAGAGCGCGATATGATTTTTTTCGTGTAAACTTTTCATCAGCTGACTTCCCATAGCTGCCAACAGGTGTTAGAAGCTCCCCATTTGGATGCCCCAAAATGTTCAGATGCATACTAAAATATTTCTCACTTTTCCAAACATGGAAAAAAAAGTTCTGCACCTGTGAAACATGAAGTCACCCCACTCTGATGTACGTAATGTCATCTCAGCATTCTGTCAGAGCACACACACACGCATTTTCTTGCCAGTGTGTGAAAGCAGGTGGAAAAGCGATGACCGCGAACTCGCTGCGGAGTGTGGAATGATTTCTCCCTCCCGGCCCGGGACTGTTTGTTCTCGGCAGAGGATGATCTTGTAGGTCCCACCAAGTCAAACAAGTGGCGCATTGCCAAGTCGTCGAGCCATTCACACAGACGTGAGGAGGTATTGACACAATGCGTGCGACTAAAACCTCGGCGCTGAGGGCCACTCACATTTACAATTGGGACAGAAGAGCAGTGAGAACTCATTACATCAAACTGAGGAACCTGTCTGTGTGTTCAGGGCCTGACCTGACAGAATAAATATACAATTCACATTGTAAACTTTATAGGACATTGGTGGTTTGGTATTTCACAAAAAATGAAACATTTATAAATAGTTCTTCAAAACTGACAATGTTAAGCTTAAATGAGGAGTAGAGAAATGTGAAAAAATGTAACATGGCATGCTTTTTTTTTTAGTATAGGCAAGTCCGTCTTGGGAAAATGAGCAGTTTTGTGAAGAGCATAAAATGTATAAAATCTTATTTTAAATTAAAGGACAGGTTCACTGTGTTTGTCAAGTAGAACTTCCCCTTCAACCATTAGCAGAAAAAGCTGGAAAAATTGATCTTTGGGTTGGAAGATAATGCTGTTTCATGGAAATTTATTGCTGCTCTGCAAAAAAAAGAAAAGTCATCAATATCGGGTAATAATGTGAGAAGTTTCTTGAAATAACGAGATGGCTTTCACGTTATTTCAAGATATTTTCACATGTATTATCATACAAACAGTTCTTGTCGTAACGGCATGCTGTTCATTTTGTTTTAACGTGAAACGTTTCACGTTAAAACAAGAGAAATAGTATGTTGTTACAACACAAAAAGTTTCTTGTTATAACAAGATGTTTTCACGTTATGTTGTACAAACCCATCACTTAGAACAACATATACAATATTTATCTTATTTTAATATGTAACGCTTGGGAAAATAGTATTTTGGTGCTGACACATACATACTGTGACCAACTTTTAAATTAAATCTTACACTTATCAATGTAAGATTGAATAAACATGTTTATCTGCAGCATTTCTGACTTTTAAGTGATGCTTTTGGTTCTAAGAAAGCTTCAGTCAACATTTTGACATTGCCAACAGACTGCGCTGCTCCACTGGCTTCTATAACTCATATGATCTCCCATCAAGGTTTTTCTTCGCTCTTTGTGAAAAATGAAGCTTGTTTGGGGGTTCACTATACATAAGATAAATGAGTAGATGCCCCCTTCCTGAAAAGCTTTCTCAAATTAAAAAATGTGACTGATTCGTTTGTTTGCATACAACAAAATACAGCTTCTATGAACTTTAAAAAAATATGTAAATAAATAAATGTATGACCTAATAGTGTCTCTCTTGCCTCTAGGTCGTGACTTAAATCGAAGAGCAGCATGGAGACTTCAGCTCCAACAGCCACTGAGAAGAAGGAGTGTAAGGGTTCAGGTCTGGATGGAAGCAGCTTCTCAGAAATCCCAAAGAAGCCGTCGCCCACCACTCTGACCAGAGGTACAGCTATTTTCCAATGCTCTTTGCTCATTTCCCCTCTACAATCAGTATTTGACATAGTTTGGACATACAGTTGGTTTTACACAAGGTAAAGTTGTTTGTTAGAGAAACCGGCAGCACTTCAGCTCATTTTAGCTCTAGTATAATGCAGCGCTCTAGTATCCTTTTGTTTTGCTGTAGGATCATATAGTGCAGCGAGCTGAAACATTATGGCTACTCACATAAGTAGCTGGGTGGCACATGAAAAGAGTTAGACCAAGAGATGGGGGCCGCATGTTTCAGAGATGTCAGAGAATGGGTGATGAAAAAGTGTTATAATGAGGTCGAAAGACCTTGTTCTCACCTCCCGAGTATAAATTTCATGAATTACTAAAAGAGGCTGGCGTAGCAGTGGACGACATGGTGTATCAGAGGCTCAGGCTAGAGGAGAGCACCTTTGAAATGCTAAGAAGATGTCGTATGACATTGTGGCGTTAGCGGTATTTCTGCTTAATGATGAGCTTGGTGGCCTGCCACGAGAGGAGCCACGAGCATTAATTGTTTAGGGATGCGGGGTGAGAAACTAGGACGATTCAGCGCGCCCTCCCTGGCACCTCCACAAAGAGGCCACAAGTTTTGTTTTTTTCAAACCAGCAAAGAAGAAAATATTGCGCTTGCCACGACATGAATAATTTAGTCATTTACACAGTTGTGACCATTGTGTGTTATGTAGGCTGTGGTGGATGAATTTCCTAACCTTGCACCATTGAATATAAGCAGCCTGCAACCATCAGGGCTTATTTGTGCTTGGGAGGTACCACAGAGGGTGCAGGGGGTGCAAGCTTCCCACTATAAAGGGGTCATAATTAAAAGATGAGAGCTCATGTTTTCATTAGTGAATGTGTGATGAAAACTCCTCATAACGAGGTTTGAGGACCTTGTACGGGCCCCTGAGGTAGCAGTGTTATAAATTACTAACGCCTGCTGATGATCCCGGCTGGTGGACACTGAAACCCCTCAGGAAGACGCACTGGCATCATCTGAGGGGCTGCTGCAGGAACATATCATTCAAGTTGCTTTACAGTTTAATGAAGGGCCTGGTGGCCTGCCATCACAAAGCCCACTTTGTCCCACGAGGGGATGAGTAAAAGTAGGACGTTAGTGTGTCATTAGATAGTTTTAATGCTCTGCTTTTGTTTTCAATTTGATTATTCTTTCTTTTCTTTTTGAACTGGTTCACAAATAAGCATGCATGTGGAAACAAAAATGTGGGGCAAATGTGAATAAATCAAGTAGCCTGGAAACATTCTTTGGAAGATGTCACAGGCTGGCTCACTTAAAGGTCCTCTTTATGCTCGTATTTGAATTGCAAAGTACTCCAAACCATGCAGACTGCATTAAAGTTTTTTAAGTCTGCAAATGAAGCCACACAATACAATAGTGTAACTTAAGCAGAAACATCCTGAGAACATCTTGTTCGCCCTAATCCGTTGTGTCAGCTGCCCACAGATCTCATAACTGGTTTCACGAGAGCTCGTTTTGCTTGTGTTTCATAGAGACATGCCTTGCCCTGTTGAACTTGTCTGTCTCTTGAATGTGAAGACATAATGGAAGTGTCTGGCCACTAATGCAGAGTGTGTGTCAGGGTCCAAGGGGAAGGAAAAAGGATAGAGGCCAGGGGTCGTATTCACAAACATCCTTTGATTACTCCCAGAAAGCGCCTTACTTGGGCTAAAAATTTCTAGCAATGAGTCCTATCTCAGGAGTGATTTAAGGAAATTCTCAAAGCAATTTAAGAGAGGAACCGACTGAATCTTTGTTTGTGGTTGAGTTGTGGTTGATCCTGTTGCTAGGTGTAATGCATTCTTTCTGCAGATGTGATTGGTCGTCAAAGACATGCACCGATGTGAGCCTGCAAGGTGTGGACATCCAGTGGAAATGACATGAACTGCATCATGATTCTGAAAGCGCTGTTTATGTGATCACAGTGCTGCACTGTTGCATTTTTCCAGTTGCTAAATATCTGACTGATGTGTTCACTTTATATCTGGTATTATATCGTTGTTTCATTGGTTTGGAGATGCAAACGCCATTCAATGAGATTTTCCACAAACTTTATCTCTGCACGACGTAATCTTTAGCGTTTCATTAACTCTGTAGTTCAGTGTTTGGTGAATATTTATTCTTTCTCTTTGTCTTTCCACTAGGGATGCACAATATTGGATTTTTTGCCAATATTTGATATACCAATATGTAACAGCTCATTTGGCCGATAACAATACCAATATTGAGATACCTACTTTTTCCCCACCTAATTTTCGTGATCATCAAGTCTCTTCTGGAGTACCATCATATTATGCATATCATCATATTATGCATACTCTTGATATGATGGCGTACCAGATGGAGACATGAATGCGATGCTTTCAAAGTTTTAACTTTGGGTCAGTGTTTTGTACATGCTCTCTATGTCAGTGAAAATAAGAAAAAAGAAATCAGTTTGTGATTATCAGCAGAATTCAGCACGTTGGCCAGCTCAGATATTTCATTATGAAGCCAATATCTGTCATTACCTGATCACACGCTTATATTATCATTCATCCCTACTTTCCACTGCTTTCTCCTCTCCTTAAAACCCCTTAAAACTCTTAAGCTTCTTAAAATTCCTCCTCTGCTAACAGTTTTTTTTTTGCCTTAGGAGCTTTCTTAAGGGCTGAGATGCTCTTTGAAAAACCTTTGTCTTTACTAAGACTTAGTCTTAACTTTAAGGGAAAATTCTTAGAGAAAATTTAAATTCTAAGAATTTTCCTCAGATTTTGTCACCAAGAACAATTCTTGGTACCAGGAAACATTGTGAATATGGGCAAAGGGATTCTGGTGCAGAACTGCAGGTTAGATTTAGTCCATATGATAGGAATCAGGCTTCTTTCTCAGGGCCTTGTTAATGGTTTTAAATGGGCACCCACATTTTGTGTGACAGCCTGCATCTGTCTCGCAGCTACAGGGCGTGCTTCCACAGGCAGGGCCCTTGCAACCCAACTCCCAGTCCCTGGGATTTACGAGTCTGTGTTGGCTTGTGCTTTACCATGTCAGAGTAACATGTGTCCAGATTAGGTACCAGGACTGTTAAACATCTCACGGTTTCAAAGGAATACCTGAGATTGATGCGCCCCCCCCCCCTTTCCCTGCTTCCCACTGGCCCACGGACGCTCAGACGTACCAAGGAAAAGCTTTCAAACACAGATCTGACAACTTGTTGTTTTACAGCCCTTATTATATTCAGAGAAAGTTTGCCAAAGAGAATTTTTCCATCATCCCTCACTTTGGTGTTGACTGTACGAGGCCAGTGGAGCAGACAAGCTCGCTAACACTGATTATTTCTGCCTAAGCAGTGTGTTGTGTTCATCTTTCTTAGAACTCGGCCGCAGCTTGCAAACTCCCGACAGAGATTGATGTTCTTCAGCATAAAAAAAACACATTGTCCACAGGTAATTATTCACAGATTTGATGTATCTAAGGAGAAAAGCTGAAAAAATACACAAAAAAGTGTCCTCACCTTTGTTACAACACAACACTTGCCTTCTGACTACAAAGAATACAGCGGTAAATCAAGCGACCTCTAGTTTTTCTCATGAAAATGGATCGGCCGCAAGTCTGACTCTGAATGGTCACCGCAGCATAGATGGATGAGGAAGAGTAGTGTGGTGTAATTAGTCTTGCAGGGAGTAGAGCGTAGCTTTGCGATAAGAAGCCGTGTGTTAATCATGGCCATCATGGGGGGAGTCTTAGACGGAGCTCCAGTCTGAAGGGTCTCCACTGGGGTCTCCGCACTGGCCACAAGGCCTTTCTCTGGAGGGTGCTCTGGAGCAGGTCACGGCCCCTCCCTGGCAGAGAAAAATGTCCCAGAGCAAAATAGACCCCCGCCTCCCCCAGCTCCCTCCCCGTCCGCAGGCCTACTCCAAAGGGACAGCCACTAATCTTCCTGAGAAAGAGATTTCTGCCTTTCTTTCTATGCTCCTAAATGAGGCTCTTACGCTGCTGTGGTTCCACAGACCGGGCGAAGGGTGGAGGAGGGGTGGGGTGGGATGGTGATAGTGATGGGGAAGGGGGGGGGGGGTGCACTCAGTGGCCAGGGTTATGCAGGGATGATGGCATTCATGCCAGACCACTGTGCCCCCCTTTTGGTTTAACTCCTTGGCACCTCCACCTTAGTTGAAGGAATCACAGAATCTGTCTTCTGAAGATTTTCTGTGTCCCAGTTGCAAAAAAAAATGTTTGTATTGTACATTTCTGCAAATCTTAGATATGATGCATGTGCACCCCTTTTTGTAGTAGACATTTTGAAACTTTTTTAACCTTTATTTTCCCAGAAAACCCTTTTGAGATTAAAAATCTCTCTTTCTGTTCTGGCCAAGACAAGCAGCTAAAAAAGTTACAGGCAGACAACATGGACCAAAAATACAAAATCAAAATATACAACTCCAAACTAAAAATATAAAACACAAAAAGAGCACAAAATAAAGTTACCACAAGGAAGGATTAAAAGTCTGTTAATATATGCTGTAATGGAACCATAAAATCAAGACAATTAAAAGACCAGCTAAGATGCACCCTGACATTGGCATGTAGAAGATGACATACAGAAGCCCTGCAACAGTATGAAACAGCCTTTACATTTCAACAACACTGTAGTTACTCAGTGGTCAGGTTTAGGCACAAATATCAATTGGTTATAGGAGGAAAATATGATTTTTTGGCTTGAAACACCCACTTTGGGTGGCACATTACGGTTAGGGTAGGAATGTCAACTAATACCCCTGTACCACCAACGTCAGTGTGAAAGAACTTAATATAGGCTACTGTGAAAAATAGGCTACAGACTTATGCTGGTTCTGGCTTTAGCTGGTTTTAGCTGGTCTTCTATGGTCTTAGATGGTCGTGACCAAGTTCTTGCTGGTCTTTGATGGTTTGACATTCTGGTGTGACCAGCCTGTTAAGCTGGTCATGCTGGTGTAACCAGTCTATCAAGCTGTGCACATTTATCTTTATGCATAACACATTATAGAAGACTTAACTGATTTATTCCATTTACTTTTTATACTTTCCCCTCATGACATGCTTATTTCTCCATACTCAAGGACATGGATTTGGTTTCAGTTTTACAGGAAGTGCAATGGATAAACCAGCTAGAGTGACCATCACAAGTTGGTAGGATTAGCTGAAACATCGAAAATGATGCGAAGACATACCTTAAAATGGTCCAAAAAAGCTGGTCAGCCATCTTAACCATCTTAAGCTTTGGAAAGTATATGAAATAATTTAAACAGTAATAGTGGGGAGTATAAGTAAATCACAATATGGTTGGATCACATACAATACATTCATGTAGTCCTGCGGCAGAACTATAAACTGGTGGCTCAGTGGATAGAGCGTGTGAAGACATAATGGAAGTGTCTGGCCGTGTATAGAGGTTGTGTCCTTGCCGCAGCAACCGCGGATTCAATTCCAGCCTCGGCCCTTTGCTGCTTGTCACCGCACCGTTCTCTCCCCTTTTCACCCTTGTGCTGTCCTATCAATTAAAGGCAAAAACGCTCCAAAAAATATCTTTAAAAAAAAGAACTATTAACTCACCTAATTATAAATCAAAAACCTGCAGCGTGCATGAGTTAACCCCTTGCATTAAATCTAAATGGAGCTGTAGTGTGGATGTACTCTTAGAGGGTTTTACTGTAGTTTGCACATTGTGAATGTGTGTGAATGTAAGTATAGGGCTGAAAGTAATGATAGTTTTCTTTATTGGGTAATCTGTTCTGAAAAAATGCCTGTCTGAAAATTACAATTTCCCAGAGCACGGGTGTCCTCATATTGCTTTTTTTTAATTAATTTTTTTTTAAGTCTACCAAAAAGTATTGAAGAATGACAAAGGGACAGCGACAGAAGCAAATTCTTCCATAAGAGCAACTTAAATGAGATCATGTTTGGCATCTCTGCTTGATAAATGATTTACATGTTTTATTTCAGCTATAGTATAACTGCATTTGCTTTTAAAATTACTTTTACAAATGAAAATACAAACTTTACAACGTAAGCTGATGGGGGTCAAGCTGATAAACAGTCTGCTTGCAGTGCTGTGTATGTCAGATTCGTGTCTGTCAGAACATGTCTGTATTTGCCACTGCCAGGGGATGACCCTGCTGCTCTTTGAAGCCCAAGCCAAAAATTCTCCGGCTTAGCTAACACCGTCGGGGAAATCACCTGGCAAACAAAACACAACAGGCTTACACGCTATACTAACACACAGGCTCTCATTCAACAAAGCCTTTTCATTCGTAGACTGTTTATTAGACGGATGCCTCCTGCCACTTACGTAACGGAACTAAGGCAAAGAGTTGAACCTTGTCGCCGTAATCACAAAATGAGGACTGCAATTATATCTCCATGGAACAAAAGTTTGATTTAGCAGTTATGGATGTTTATTTGACAGAAAAGGGTTTGAGGGTATTTTCATTGTTTGTATTATATGATGAATGGATGATTGACTTTGAACACCATAGATTTGGCATCTGCAACTGGACCAAAAAATCACACATAGCCTCTTGAAGAGGCATTCCTGTTTTTTATTGCCCAGTGTAGATGTTTCTATTTAACTTTTTCTATGTCACAAGATCTACTTTGCTGTACCACCACCTTCATGGCTCATTGTTCTGAGGCCATCCGAACTAGATACGGCCCTGTAAAACACGTGGTGAAAGTATCAGCCAAAGGGCAAATGTATGGTTTGGGTACGAATTTAAGATTCAGATCTCAGACATCCTGTTTCTAGAGACACGGTGGCTTCTTTCATACCCAAAAAAAAACAAAAAACTACCCTGCCAACCTCAGCCAGGGTCAGCACTCAATCATCTGTTGCTACCCAGCTGTTACAGAACTACCATCTTTATTCCCGTTTCCTGCAGCTGTATGATGAATGACATTACAAATCAGTTTTCCATATGGCAGCATTTTGTTTTCCTTTTTTTTCCGAGGAACCATGACAGCCATACAATGCCCTTATGACAGGCTTGCTGTGATTACAGAGTAGTGTAACTAATAGTAGCCCAGTCCTGAAGCACTTTCTCACAAAGAATATGACACTGTAGCAAATGGCTGCTTATGGCTGGCTGGAAAATCCTTTTTTATCCCTGAGTAAAGAGTTCTACAAGAGGAAACTGTCAACAGGAAAAACAGTCTTCAAGTGGAATTCCATCTGTCTGGCAAAATAAAGTCAACTCAATTTCACTTACTAGTTTATCAGAGATTGCAAACACATCTCGCAGTCTTCAGTGGTGTCATAAGTTTGATGTCTTTTACGAGATAACAAGTGTACACCAAAGACCATGACACCTGAATCAGCTCTAAAGAAGACCATGAGATGTGACTGAAAGGTCCTGAAAAGCTACTAACTAGACCTTTGAGTTGATATTATTTTCTCACACATATTATTTCCAATATTCTGTGTTTGCCAACATAATCTGAATACAATGTTTAATTATTAGCTTTTGTGGAGATTTCAACCACATTTCACAGTCTTCACAAGGTGTGCAGTGGTTGCTGGTTTCCAGGCACAATGACAACAATGAAATCACTGTGCCTGGCTGCTGTTTGCCAAGAAAAACTCACAGCTACTCCTGTAAACCACAAATTGTTGCTTGGACATTTCTACATTTCTGTAGGTGGATTTTTTTTTAAAAAACTTTCGACAGTTAGACTGGGTGTTTCCCCCTGCTTTTAGTCATTATGCTAAGCTAAGCTAATCACTGCCTTTCAGATGTGGGAGTAGCCTATGTCACATGTGTCACGACCATGTCTCAAGTCTTAACCTTCGAGTCTCAAGCAAATCCCGAGTTAGTGTGGTGAGAATAAGGCAATTAGAGCCCCTGCAATAAGTCTAGCAAGTCATGGCTATGTGCTTGTCAGTGGGAACTGGCTCGCTTGTGCATGATGTAGCTACAAAAGGTGTTTTTGCATGGCATAACTCTTCAAAAGTTGAGCTGATCATCTGGAAGTTTTGAATCCACAATTGCTTCGTGAAATTGTGGACTATCACCCTCCAGAAATCCCTCATACATGGCCGCTCCCACGTATAAGGGTCTTGCCTTTCCATTATCGCTCACATAACACGCCTACGTGGCTTTGGGTTGAAAATAAGGATGACTAGTGCGATGGCAGCAATAGAAATAAAGCTGCTAATGTTTTGAACATCCATCACTATGCTTCTTGGAATGTTATCGCCAGAGGAGAAGTCGCAGAACATCACTCAGTGGAAACGCAGTTGTCTTGCAATTGTTTTATTGGCGTTTTTTTTTTTTGGCAATTCTGTAGTGGAAACCTGCCCTCTGATTTTCAAGCTGCATTCCTTACAAATTGCTGTTCTGTTCTTACCACCATCATTGACAATATAATCCTTGAATCGTAATTGCTGAAGGCTGCCAGGTATGCACCAGAAATCATCCAATCACATTTCAAAAACAAATCTTCTCCATATCTAGAGGAGTGCTAACATTTAATAAAACTAAGTCAAAGTCTTTTTGATCCATCTGCGTCTTAGTCAAGTTTCTAGTTATAAATACCAAATCAAAGTCTTTTAGATGTTTGTCATGTCAGTCTTGAGTCAAGTCATATGACTCATGTCCTCATCTTTGATTTCTGTCTCTAGCTCCATGCTCAGACAAAAGACTGATATCAGTTTTCTCATCTCACTCTCAGACAGAAATATTGCTTTGAATCTTTGGTTTTGTAATAGCCTTAAAATTAAGCAAAAGTTGTGCTTGAATATTAAATCAGAAATTCATCAATAAACTGCAGGAAGCAAAAATGACATCAAATCTGATACGTAGCCCAACATTTGTTTAAAAAGTCTTTCAGTTTTTCCTCTCTGATTCTGTTTTGAGGACATGGTCCAATAACTAATGAATCATGGGCAGCTTCTGTTTGTTATACCTGTGTCCATTGTATTTACCAAGGCGACCTCATCTGCTTATTTTGCTGGTTGCATGGTTTACTGTGACTCGTCTGCGCCCTGTCCTTGGAGCAAAGCCACTGGAGATGGACGGTGTCACGGCCGTGCACTCCATCTGGAGAGAGCTTTCCCCTCCTGGGGATGTGACCATGAAAATATATTGTAAAAGTTTATTTTTCCATAAATGTTTATGGAATTCCTCCACCTACGTTGCAAACCTCGCTGTAGACTGGGCAGGAGGGTTTGTTTCTGGCCGCAAACCATTTTATTTAAAGGATTGGGCCCAGTTCCTTTCACTGGCAGCTAATGTGTATGAACAAGTCTGGCTCTATGTGACTATGCCCTTGAGCTCTCAGTGATTTGGCTAATTGCTAAATGCTAGCAGAGGCGGGAGAGCAGCTGTGAAACCTTAGATCTGTAATTACAAGAAGCAGCGTTTCTCTCAGGAGAAATTTCACTGATGGCAAAAATCAATTTCCTCCTCTTGTTTTCTGGGGAAGCTACAATACAATTACAAAGGGCATTAATTGGACCCCAATTGTCCACTGGCAGAGACAAACTGGTCTGTGACTGTTTGGGGATCTTAAGACCAGAAGCAGGGTTCCTACAGCTAAGTTGGATTTAAGACTTTTTAATGCTACTTGAATTTAACACCATTTATTGCTTATGCTCATTTATTGCTTAGAGTGGGGGACAATTTTTTCATGTATTTATTGTAACATGAAACATGATTTTTTTGGTGATGTTCATGTTAAAGGAATTTGCAAATTTTATATAATAATAATAATAATAATAATAATAATAATAATAATAATAATAATAATAATAATAATGCAGTTATTTATTTAAAATTTTACAAATGCAGCACTGGAAAAAATCATAAAACCCTATTTCCCTTGTCTTAGCAATTTTAAGACTTCTACAAGATTAATTTAATTTTTTTTTAATACCAATCAAGGTCTTTTTTTTATAGATTAACCCCTAGAAACCTAGAGAGATTCAAGTATTTAAACCTTTGAACCGTAAACAAATTGTTGTGATTTCTTTCAAAAACATGGAGAAAGGCAATAAGCAACTTGGTAATGGATGTTTTTTTTCAGATTGCAAGAAGTTAATAGACTTAGATTAAAAAAAACCAAAAAAACCAAGGTAAATGTCTAGAGAATAGAGTAAAAAGAAACGGGAAAATATCGTATCATATCATAATTCTCACAATTACAACGTTGAAATTACATCACAGAATTTTAATAATTTTTAAAGCAATTGTTTGCTTGTTTTTTATTTTTTAAATTTATTTTGCATAATTCTTTGAGAATTTTCTTGTACGTTATACTAATTTCATGCTCATTTTTGGGTCATTTCTTCTTTCATTGCTCAATGCTTTCTTCCAATGTTTTTGAAATAAATAAACCCAATTTGCTGAGGTTTCAAAGAGTTAATAAATTCAGTGCCTTTAAGACTTTTTAAACATCCAAGGGAACCCTGAGGAGTCTGAAACATTTAATAAACCATCCTCCCAGGAGAAATGCTTGTTCATGCAAACTTCTCGAGGTGTTTATTGTTCTATATATTCTCGTCTGATGCCTCAGTGACTGCAGACATACACTTCTCATCATGGCTGAGTGGGCTTTTTTTTTTGTTTCGTGCAGCGCTGCGATTGATTCTTTTCCTCCAGCAGCGTTTCTACAAGGGCGGACCACAGCTGTGTCTGCAGGCGAGGTTGGGGGTGGGGGGGGGGTCTGAACCGGAAGAGCCTGACCACAAACTGTCCGCCTCTAGACCAACTCAGCTGTAGGAACCAGGCCTGTTTACATAAGCGCCTCCCGCCCGTGTTTACAGCTAGCACACATTTTTGTTTTACCACGTCTAAACTCCTCGGACGTTTATTTTGCTTCACTTGAACTGTGAGTGTTAGGGCTACATTAGCGGATGAAAGTAGCCGAGGCTGGCAGACTGGTGGCTTGAGTCTGATGGATACTGAGGGGGGTTACACCGGGTCAGAGAGATTGAGAGCCGATGGCAAAGAAATGCACGGGCATTGACTTTCAACAAGTTCTTTAATAACATGCAGCGTCTTCCCGTCAAAAGAAAGCGGTTGCCTGAGGCGACACCTTGGAGAAGAGGGGAGAGCTAGGCACCTTATTGGGCTGATTCCCATCAGTCCAACAAACAAAACAGGCAGGAAGTGTCTTAGAAGCAGGGGCATGGATTACACTTCGCATGCTGGGAAAGAGCTTTCTGTTTAAGAGAGGATGAAGCACAAAAAGAAAAAGGGAAGTACAAGCGAGGGAGAAGGGAGAGACTCGAGGGAAAGGGAGAGAAAGCTGGCGGAGCGGTTGTTGGTTAATCCCCTAAAGCATCCATATATTGCCTGCACCTCCTCTCCCACTGCTTGTAAACGGCGAGGAATGTAACATGTTGTCTTTGGGCCCTCTGTGTGTGTAGACGCCTCTGGTACAGAGTGATTTATATTCGCAGACATTGCCCCAAAGCATACCATGTTGCTTTTTTAACTCTTGGAGGCTTTGAACCAGAGGCAGAGGGTTCCAAAGAAACAACCAATATCAGAAATGTCCTCTCATTTGAGCCTGATTTATGTCTCATAACCACATTAGAGACCTTCCAAAGGCTGTCAGGGCTCCGTTCAGTCAACGTACTATTGGCATTGGTTCGGAAAATACAATCTGAAGACGAGGCTGCTTAATATTTGCCTTTATGGCTGTCTTCTAAGCATTCACTAAAATAAACATTTGTCTTGAGATATTCTTTTTCAAAACTAGGAAGACAAGTCTCAATAGTGCTTTCAACTCGTTAAGAATTCCTCTGAACTCCATCGCTGGATTCAGCTCACAGTTTCTCTGCGTCCTTATTTAAAGTAAACATTAAAAAGAATCCAGGAAACTAATGTATAATTCAGCTTTAAATCAAATGAAAAGTAATGATAATACATGTATATACAGTAGATTATCCTTCAAAACCCTTGTGAACAATTGCTACCAATCAGCAGAGGAGACTGCAGCCTCCTGCGGCTCCCTTCTCTTAGTATGTAGGCCAGCTCGTCTGTGATGAGAACGCCCTGTAATGAGTGGTGAGAAAGGGTGCAACTACTCCTGCTTCAAAAACCTGCATTTTGGGCTTTCACATAGCAATCAGCAACCAATGAGAAAACTAGATGTCCCCCTTCTGCTTTCACTAAGCATTTCTAACCCTTTGAAATTTGCATTAGAAATGATTGGCCAGTGCCCTGACTGGTATTTGTGCTTATTGTGATGAAGTTCAGTTCAGTTCAGTTCAGTTCAGTTCAGTTCAGTTTATTCAGTTCAATTCAATTCAGTTCAATTCAATTCAATTCAATTCAATTCAATTCAATTCAATTCAATTCAATTCAATTCAATTCAATTCAATTCAATTCCAGTTGTATTATAAAGTCCATTATCACACATCACAATTTTCCTCTGAGGGCTTTACAGCATACAACATCCCAAAAAAGATAGAACCCTCAGGAAGAGTGACTGAGGATGTATCCCTCCTCCAGGATGGACAGATGTGCTAAAAGAGGAATCCCTCCATATTCGCTCCTCATGAGATTCCCCCCACACACACACACACACACACATTAAAAACTTTTTTTAGGGGATTTTTTCATAGAGAATCTTCAAATGAAATGAAAATGAAATCTGTGGTTAGGCAAGTACATAGATTCAATTTTGGTGCAATTTCGGCAAAATACTTTGTTTGCATGGCATGTAAGGTAAAGTAACATAAGGTAATAATGTGTTGACAGGAAAGATTCTTACCTTTCTGCTGCAAAAGAATGAATGATCTAGCTATTATGGTTATTCTTTTAGATCTATCTAAGGGAGTTCTGTTTTTTAAAGGGTTAAATCCACTCTTTGCCAACCTGAGCACAAAATTAAACTCTAGATAGACAGAGAAAGAGAGACAGAGAAGGATGGAGCCTGGGAGGGGAATTGAGGAGCGGTTTGGAAAGTGACCAAGTTCACAGTTTAAAAGAGCCACATGAAGTAATGTGAGCACTGATCTCTGCAGCCCAGATAACCAGTCACCCATTCAAGCATTTCAGCAGGTTGTTTCTTTCCAATCCCTCCAAAAAATGGATGTAATAGTACATGAGTTGTGTCCAGTCCCAAGAAAGGGAGCATACCGGACATATCGGGTACAACATGTGTAAACTGACTCTGCAGATGATGAAGCTATACAAATAGAAGGCCTTAAATTGAAAGTCATTCCGGGACAGAAACAATATCGGCCTTGAAGTCATTCTTAAATGACAGCAGTGAGTTCCTGATAGTGTGCAGCTATAGACCCTGACAGGAAAATAAACAGTGGGATTTGGTCAATAGGCCTTCCTGTAAGCTTGTTGCTTGCAGGTCTTCTCAAGTATCAGGAAAGGCATTATTGATATGCTGTAACAAAATGTTACTGTAGATGACACCTGAGAGAGCACAGTCTTTCTCAACAGTGGGAACACAAATATATACTTTGGGCTGTTAAAAATGAAATCCATGACATGTTTGGAGGCTTTTGGAGTCAGGGGAGGTGTTTCTTGTATGAACAGCCCTGTAACTTGATCTACAGTATTTCTTTAAATAGCAAACACACTGTCCATAAAGTTGCATTGCTCTGCACACTTAAACCACAAGTTTGTTGGCCTTGGTCAAAATTAATTGACTCATCCTGATATTATAGTGTATCATAGCCATTTTCAAGAACTCCATATTTCTTGTCTTTTGAGCTCAGCGGACAGAAGTCACCAGGCGAAAATGTTGGTATTTTACATTTCTGCAGATACGTATACGTTTGTATGTTTCATATGTATCGTATTAACGTTTCTAAAGTAACGTAGTATATGAGCTGTCATCCCGTGATGGAAGGCTTGGCGTATGACATAGGTTAGATGGCTGCCAAATTGCTGATCAATGTCTAAGACCAACAAACAACAAATTTGGTTTAAAAAAACAGAGCCAAAATAAGACAGCTTACGTACTTGTAACGGAGAGAAATGCCCAGACGAAGGTTGCTGTGCTGAGGCGCATCAGAGATTTTTTCCTACCTACCTTCTCTTTCCTACTCCTTTTTCTCTCTGTTACAAGAGTGCCTCCGACCGCTTCAGAAGACCACCACATCTAGGTAAGCTGTTTTTTTGGAAGTTATTTTCTTGAAGCACAACAGAGCACCTTGTTTTACCTCAAATAGCTCGACTCATATGCAGAATGCCAGTCTCCATTCACTTTTTTTTTTTACAAAATTGGTTTGTTGTTTTATCGTTTGTTGGGTTAGCCTAAACCTAATTCTAACCAATGTTACTCCTCTTGCCTAAAAATAACCAGTACAACCAACAAAGGCAACCATTACCAGTCAATCATCTGGAGAATATTGTAGGTAATTCCTTTGCTATCCTAGAAAATGAAAATTTGACTATTAATCAACTTTTTTAGGTCGTTTGTTTTAGTCAGTTTACTTTTTTGTGCTAATTTTCGCATAATTTTCTTGTATTTTAATCTTTTTCTTCGCTTATTTTTGGGTCATTTCTTCTTTAGCTGCTCATTGCCTTCTTACCATGTTTTGAAAGAAATCAAGCAAATTTGTCCAGGTTTAAAGGGTTAAAATGAAAATTCATTCATGTGGATGTGGCCTTTGTGTGACCATAAAGCCTCACAATCACCTCTTGACACTGGTGGCTTATGCTGCCTGTCTCCAGATGCTTGTCTTATCAGAGATTATAAGGTAAACTGTCATGGTAAAAGATCACCATTGGCATGTTGTGGCAAGGTGCTTCTTCATCACAGATAATTCTGTTACTACATTTTTAACAATCAAATCTTGACTTCATAATGAATGCAAGAAAGTATAGAAACAGCTAAACTAGTGCAAGGCACATTTAATGAACACGTGCACTTGCAAATGTGTGTGTGTATCTGCGGATGCATCTTCCATGAGTGCACATTCTCTGAGTGTTAGCTTTGGCAAAACAGGTTTGAGATGCTTAAGCGATAAAGGTACTGTAAATCCTCTTTATTCAGCAGAGTTGTAGTCTTAGAGAGAATCTGGCCCATCTGAAATTCCCACGGAACAAAGAGGGAGGCGGGGGAGGCAGGGGGGTGACAGAGAGGAAGAGCGAAAGAGAGAGAGAGAGGGAGAGAGGGTACTCAGCTGAAGAGGGGGTATTGTTTACATATCAAGATGCTTCCTCTAACTCTCAGGAAAAGCAGTAATTTACCTAGCAAGGTTTTACAGTTTAATTTCTCCATTGTGCAGGGGGATAACCCCTTAATTATAGAGGAGGAAGTAGCCCTAAGCCCCGGACAGAGGGCGAGGGCTCACAGAGAGCCGCAGAGAGCTTTGGACCCCCTCTTCCACATCCTCGATCTGGGTTACTCACTCCCTCCTTGCTGTGGCCATTGTGCCTGTTCATTAACACTTGTGGGGTGTCTGGGCTATTGCCAATTAGCGCTCCGCTCCAAGTAATATTTCCTGGCCAGACCAGCTCTACTGGTGGAGACTTATAGGCGTCTGGGCCCGAAGGATGAGGGGTGAAGGGGGGAGGGGGTGGCACAAACTGCCAAAACCCAAGGGACCCTTTCCCTTTACAGACTGGAAATCACTTCATAAAATCGTCCCAACTTGTGGAACATTTAATGCAAAATCCATCTCATAACAACTTTGGTAATTAACATCCAGACTGAGTGCTTGCACAGTCAGCCGTAATGACAGACATGAGCAAATATTGACCTAAGTTATATAGGGTCAAATATATGAAAACTGCAAAACTGTCCATCATCAAGTTATTAAGTTGTGTGTTGGGTCTGAAGAAATGTGCAGAGGGTTTGGGTTTCTCGCTTCTTTTAAATGCAGTTTAACTCAAAGTGACAAGTGCCAAAAACCTTAATGGAAGATCGTTTCCAAACTCGGGGAGCAAGTTTTAAGGCGGGTAAGATTTTCTCAAACAAGTTAGAGCTGAAACAATTACGTTATTAATTAACTGGTAGATCGACATAATTAGCAACTATTTTGATTAGACATTTTTATACAAATAAAGGTATTTTCTAGTTCCGGCTTCTTAATTGTGAGGATTCACAGCTTTTCTTTATCCTATATGACCATAAACTAAATCTTGTGTTTTGGACTGTAAGTTGTAAGAATATGCCATTGGAAGACGTCACCCTGGTGCCAGTGAAATTTGTGTTTCCACTACAGATTTGCATAAAACTTAAGCAATATCTTTGAAATGTAGGTAAAACAAAATTATGAGATGAATGCGTTTCCGTTAGGGATGTTCTGCGATAATATTCCAAGAAGCATTGTGATGGATGTTCAAAACATTCGCAGCTTTATTTCTATTGCAGCCACCGCACCAGCTGTCATTATTTCCAATCCAAGGTTATGTAGGCATGTTATGAAGCCAGAATGGAAAGGTGAGCCCCTTATATGTGGGAGCGGCCACGTATTAGGGATTTCTGGGAGGTGATAGTCAATGATTTCACAGAGGAATTGTGGATTCAAAACGTCTGGATGATTGGCTCAACTTTTGAAGAGTTATGTGATGCAATAACACCTCTTGTAGCTCCTGCTGCATCATGAGGGAGCCAGATCCTACAACTGCATATTGATAGCATCATGTGACCTAGAAAAATTCAAAAAAGGGTTTCCATTGCAGTTTTTCAAAATATGGCTTTTCTGAATTTCCTAAAATACCGCCTCATGTGAGTGTAAAAACTTTTTTCAAAATTGACGGTTTTCCATTAGGCATTTATTATATTTGCAGTTTCAATTTGCTTAGTTAAAGGGTTAATGGAAACCTGCCTAGTGATGACAATTATATTTGAGATGGCCACTATTTGCCCCAACCCTTGTCAACAAGGGGGGTTCTTCAGGCCCCTCAGGACCCACCTCCCTGCGACCATGTCCAGAACATTCAGCCATCAAAGATTTATGTTCTTGTGTGCATGCCAAAAGACGAGAGGAAAGTTTAATGTCTTGTAGGACTTTTACGACACTGTCAGAAAATACTGAGTAACTGATGCAAGGGAAACTGCCATCGAGCTGTTTTTGTAGGTGTGCGTTGAGTTAAGTCAATACTGGACAGCTTGTGATTTTGTGAAATGAGCTATGTGTGTGTGTGTGTGTGTGTGTGTGTGTGTGTGTGTGTGTGTGTGTGTGTGTGTGTGTGTGTGTGTGTGTGTGTGTGTGTGTGTGTTGTCCTGACTGGTTAGCATCATCAGCTTGTCATAGCTGTGGAGACATTGTAATTGCCCCAGAACTTGGCCGTGTGGCAGATGGAACAACAGCAATAATACAATGTATTCAATTCATGTGACTCACCTCTCCTCACAACCAGGACAGCCGACCTGAACAAACCCAGCCAAATCTTTATCATTTCTTGCTGTATTTTTTGTGGTAAAGAGTAAGTGAAAGATGATGTGCATGTTTCAGTGTTGCCTTTGTTACACACTGGTAACTCAATACTTTTTACACACTGGCAATTTGTGCTGCCCTTGCCACTCACGAGAGTGTACACTGGGAGGAGGAACAGAGCAGGTTCTGTAGACTCATGTTCAGCAAAGATTGCTTGAGAAATATTTTCCCTCATAAAATTATTGCTTGAGATGCATTCTGATTTAACAGGTATAGGTTTACAAGTCTGTGTTGTCCTATTGCAATAGCATTTCAAGATATTCTTAGAAGAATAAAATATTTCTAAAGAATTTAATGCTAATAAATCATGTCTTTAAAAGCTGCAAATGCAACATCCAACCATGCTTAACGCTGGCGCAACATCACTTTTCTTGTTCTGCTTGCAGACATATGTATTTAACCTTTAGACCTTTGAACCCGAAGCAATTTTGTGTGATTTCTTTTAAAAAACATGAAAAAATATCCAATGAGCAACTTCATAAGAAACAAATTGCAAGAAGTAGATAGGTTAAATGTCTAGGGGAAAAAAAGAAAAGTCAATGGAAAAACTATACTTATAATTAGCATAATTAAATATTTAAATTTATCTTACAGAGTAATTTTTTTCTTATGTAAACCTTTGAACCTGAAACAAATTGGTACATTGGTTTCTTAAGGTAATTTCCTTGTTTATTTGATTTCTTTTTGCTAATTTTCAGGTAATTTTGTTGAACTTTTTTTGTTTGTTTGTTTTTTGTTTTTTTTTAACAATTTCTTTTATTTTTTTTGTTCATTTTTTCCTAAATAGCTCTTTGCCTTCTTTACATGTTTTGAAAGAAACTGGTACCGTTTTACCTCTGTCTTTCTCTTCCACTCCCACACTCTCTCCCTCATTCTCCCTTCTCGCACTCTGCTGCCACACAGTTACTAGCACCATTAGGCTGTCATAACACGGCACATATAACCTGAGGTGATCCCGGGACTGAGTGAACCGAGCGTCCCTGGGGGCGAGGCGCTGCGGCAGCCAGGCAGGATTGCTACCTCATGGTCTCGGGTGATGGGTACCACATGTAAGCAGAGGCAACCGCTGGCCCTAATAGGAGCTGACAAGTGGCGGTCTGACAGGGGGAGATCAGATGGCTTGGGCTGGCCTATCGCTATAGAAACAGAGCTCTGTGTCTATAGGGCCGATGGCAGAGTGCTTTGCTTTAAATAGAGGCTTTGTGCAGAAGAAACACTCACTCATGGTCCCCCTCCTGCTTCGTCTCTCCATCATTCTACAGCGACACTAGATGCTAGAGTTCATATGTTCCCTCATCTTTAACTAATCCGTTCAATTAAAGGCTCCTGGAGAGTTTTCCACCTCTAATAACTATGGAGCTATTTGTCTATGAGGAGGTCCACATTTTGTTCATGCCATGCATGGGTTACATGATACACAGTCAAGCCAATAGTTTCTTTTCTACTGCTACTACTTTAGTTGATGGTAACAAGCCAACACAGACAGAGAACCAAGAAGAATGCCAGATTGTAAATGTGGATGTAAACAATGTTGTATTTAAAATACTTTTAAAAATCAACTTTTAAAGTGTTTTTTGAAGGTAATGCATGCAACACGCTTGTTAAACCTAAACAACAAACAGTATTTGTGGGCGGTAACACTGAGCATTTATTAGAAAACATTAAGTTTCAACTAGGAAGAAAAAGAAAAAAATGTTTGGTTTTGCCACATAAATTTTTATCCTTTTATTCTTAAATTATCCATGATAAATTCTTTTTTTAGGATGCCAGTGATAAAATCAGTGTTGTATTTTTTATGTACACTCATCCTGAATTTGACGCCTGCAACACTTTCCAAAAAAGTTGAGATAGGGGCATGTTTACCATTGTCTTACATCACCTTTTCTATCAGCGACACTCAGTAAGCATTTGGGAACTGAGGAAACTAATTTGTGAAGTATTAAAAGGTAAATTTTTTCCCATTCTTGCTTGATAAACAACTTCAGTTGTAGTTGCAGCAGCTGTTCCATCGATCTGATAAGCTTTAACCAGATCAACTGATCAATCACTGTAACTCTGAAACTGCTGCAGAGTGGGGAAAAAAAGAATTCATGAAGAGTTCAGCTTGTGTTGCATTCATGGAAACCCAAAAAACGTCAGAATTTAGAAAGGGTACACAAAATAAAAAAGAAAGGGATATACATTTCCTTTCCCGCTGCTGTGGCTCAGGAGATAAAGCAGGTTGTCCACTAATTAGACCGTTGGATGTTCGATCCCTGGCTCTCCTAGTGAACATGTCGAAGTATCCTTGGGCAAAAAGCTGAACCCCAAATTGCTCCCAATGGCTGTTCAGTTGGTGTGTCAGTGTGTGTGAGCATTTCAAAACTAGGTAGCAAATAGCACCTTGTACAGTAGCCTTGGCCACCAATGTATTAACGTGTGTGAATGTGACTTGTCGTGCGGATATTGCTCTAAGTAGTCAAATGACTAGAAAAGCACTATGTAAGTGCAGGTCCAGTTACCATTTACCATGAGGAAATGTCTTGTTTTAAAAAGTTATCATCATATTGCCAGGGCTCATCGGCATCCGTAGAACTCGGATAAATGTTTCTCCTTGACACCAACAACACCACACAAGAAGAAGTGCTATCAGCAAGCCATTAGGGAACGTGAAAGAATCACAGCTTTTCTGGAGTGTCAACTGGTACTGATGCTGGGAAAATAGGACAGTGTAATTTTCTAACATGGTGCATCTTATGAAAGTACAGCTGAACACTGGTGTGTGGCAGTATGTACAAGTATGACGTTTGACCCTAAGTACCTCAGACGTTTTGCTACTACTGTCTTGGGTTGGTTGACAGAAAAGATCTCAAAGGCTACCTGAGACATGCAGGGTGAACAGTAGTGTCGAAGTACTGATAGTTTTGATGGATGAAAACCGGTAGTTGCATTGTGGTAGAACATTTTTTTCTAAGAAAATCCACACTGGAGATAAAGCCACCATAATCACAACTGTTTATCTTCGTTGCTGGAGCCATAATTCATCTCCCCTATCCTAAACCACAGCGCACAGTTCCACTTCACATGTTTGCTGTGAGCTCTTAATGTGGTGCATTTAAAGAGAAGATTAAGAATAATACAGTGGCAGCATGTGGCACCCTTTCCCCACAGAGAGAACAAGAGTTGGTTGATGAAGATCACAACTGCACCACATGTGGATCATTATCAAGAGCCAGGCAGGAACCGTTCAAACTTCAATGTGCTCTCAGATTGGGGCTTTGAAGCAGGGGAAAAGGAAAAAATGCTTTCTAATCAGGGCCTCGCAAAAACAAAAGCCACAATGCCTAAACTCCAAGACGATCATCTCCAACCTTAGGAGCCAGATGGTTTGTGTTTGTGTGTTTCTATTGAAGGGAAACCCAAATGAAATAGTAAAAGAATTATACGATAAGTCAGTCTGTAGTCATTTGTTTGTTTAGTGCATAAAAGCTAGGGTAAAAGTTCCCATTGGGGATTCTTCAAGACGTATAAAACATTTTCTAGGTTTAATAAATGGAATTCAACACTGGAAACAGGCTGTAAAGACAATTTACCAAGGGTTTTTCCCCCCTGTTTTGAATCGAGTCAAGATAAGCATACAAGTCTTTACCCTGGATTTGCTCTGGAGCCTGGAGTTTGGCATGAGTCCACACTGTAATTGCTTCACTATGTTCCCGCTCAATTGCGCCGTCACTAAGACTGAGATAGCATATGGAACTCTCTCCCGTTTTCAAGCGCCTTATTTTAGCCTTCCAAAAAGTCGAGGTTTGATGAAATCCCACTGTTATCATCACTCTTGTAGTCTAAGTAAGAAATACCGGACACTGTCTTCAATTTGTTCCCCAAATGTTTCACTTGGGGTGTTGATAGATGCTCTCTGGCAGTATTTCAGTGCAGAAATGGGCTCAATGACAGAGTGCAGTGGCCTTTACTCAAAACTCCTTAAGTATGGGTCACCAAGCATGGACATGTTATTATAATACAGAACAGATATAATTAGAATGTATGATGTTTTAGTTTTGTCTCTAGTATGATTGCACAGATTCACATTATTTAACATCTAAGTCACAAATCATGATGCCATTTGTTGCAACAGAGTTAAAGTCAATTTAAGGCCATTTAAACAGCAAAATTTCTTCCATGAAAAGTTAAACTTTTGTTGTGGTTTGGCCTTTCATTGACATGACAGTGGTGGTTTGGGGGCCTGAAAATGCAAACTTTTGAAACTGGGTATTAGTGTGTAATCTTTTGAAAATGCAGCATTTTCTGTCACTGTGTAAATAATAATAATGCATTTTATTTATAGGCGCCTTTCTTGGCACTCAAGGTCACCTTACATCATCAACATAAAAGCAGACACAATATTAAAAAGACAAAATAAAATATAGAAATACAATATAGAATTAGACAATGCAATTGTGATCAGAGGGAATAAGCCAGTTTAAACAGATGGGTTTTGAGTTTGGATTTGAAATGTGGTAGTGAGTCTGAGTTATGGAGGTCAGGTGGGAGTGAGTTCCAGAGCTGGGGAGCAGAGCGGCTGAATGCTCTGCTCCCCATGGTAACAAGATGGGCGGGGGGGATGATGAGATGGATGGAAGAAGAAGATCTGAGGGTGCAGGTGGGTGTAGCATGTGGAGGAGGTCAGAGAGATATGGTGGGGCAAGGTTGTGGACAGCTTTGAAGGTAAGGAGGAGTATTTTGTAGTTGATGCGGTATGTGATGGGGAGCCAATGTAGCTGTTGTAGAATAGGTGTGATGTGATGGATTGAAGGGGTGCGTGTAATGATACGTACAGCTGAGTTTTGGACCAGTTGTAGTTTATGGAGGGTTTTATGTGGAAGGCCAAAGAGAAGAGAGTTGCAATAATCTAAACGGGAGGTGACCAGAGTGTGAACAAGAACAGCAGCTGAGTGAGGAGTAAGAGAAGGACGAAGCCGGTTGATGTTACGAAGATGGAAGTAGGCAGATCGAGTGATATTATTGACATGGGAGGCGAAGGAGAGGGTGCTGTCGAGGATGACACCCAGACTCTTAACCTGAGGGGAGGGAGAGATGGAGAAGTTATCGACGGGTATAGAGAAATTATGGAGTTTGTTTAACATAGATTTTGTGCCTATTAAAAGAAGTTCTGTTTTATTGCAATTTAATTTAAGGAAGTTAGAGGTAAACCAGGATTTTATTTCAAGGAGGCAATTGGTGAGGGACGAAGGTGGGAGTGTGGAGTTAGGTTAAATGGTTAGTTAAATGGGTAATGCACAGATCCTGTTAAAACGGTGATGTCACGGCTGCACTTAGCTCACATGCATTGTGTTCTTCTATGGTGTGTCATTACAAAGTTACACCACCAACTATTGGCCTAGCTTTTTGCGGATCCATGTTCACAAGGATTGTTTTCATAATATTATAATTTGAACACATTTCTTCTTTTAGAAGCAAAGACTTTACCGTTTTTAGTAGGGCCTTTCTTGTCTAAACATGGTGTTAGAAATGTACTTTCTCAAAGTCGCAGTACTCCAGTTGGTTCTCACTCCCAACTTGTCAAACAGCGCCGCTTTGTAAGTGATGTCAGTGTCAGAACCTGATGAAAATATGCACCTTTAGCAGCAGTTTGATATGCACTGGGCAGTGACTGCTTTTTGGGGGATGCACTTTCAGCAGGTAGTGTTCTGTTCAGGACTTGGGCCAGTAGCAAGAGAGCTGCTCACATTCTGGCTGGTACTTTGACTAGCAACATGGCTAATGTTTGCATCCTCACCACTGATGCTAGTTTTATGTTGTGTGCGTCTAAATAATGCAGATGTTTTAACCTGCTTTTTAGACGCTGCAGTACTTTGCAACATACTTCATGTAACACGAGTAGAATCTCTCCTCTCTGTCTGACTGTGAAAAGTGACCTCAGATGACTTCTGCTGTGATTCAGCGCTATAAATGAAGTAAAATAAAATACATTTGAGTTTTCAAGTGGAAAATTTGAGTTTGAATTTTCAAGTGGAGTGCTGGGTCTCGCTGGGGTGGGAGTATGTAAAATCAATTCAAGGAATTTTTACTTAAGACAAACATCATCCACTGACTATGACATTGACATCAATTTTTCATGAAGTAAAACTTTATTTTCACATGCACACAAAATTGTGCTTTCCACTCTCCTACGAATGAGGCCCTCCTCATCTCTGTAATCACAGCTCAGTCGCCCAGTCTCAGGTTTCATGGGGAGCAGGGATATAAGGGTTCAGGCTTTAATCAGAACCTGCATGCTTTAGCTACATTTTCAACTACTTGATTGTAGTGCTGTCATCGCCATTTCCATTCTATTCTTCATTTGCTTTAACCCCCCCCCGAGCAGCCTTTCACTTGGATTGGATTGTTACATTTTTGACATTTGCGTGTTTTGACATAGTTGCTGAAACACTCAACGAATATATCTGAGTAGTTCAGAGCAAATGAACACAATGCGGTCCAGATGCAGAGCGGCAGTATACTGTGAGCCAATCCAGTGGATTAAAATAACAGTCACTTCCTCTCTACTTACTCCATACACGGCAGAGATAAACCTTATGTTTTATGTCTCCATTGACATCTTCAGAGTTCTTTCACCCATCATTAATTGTTCAATCATTAAAGTATCTAGTATGACAGGTAGACCTTTTGTGATCACTAATGGCTTTGCTTAGCTTTGACAGACCTTATTGAACACTGTAAATACCTAATGAACTGTCCATATTCTTTTCATAATCTTCTCCGGGCATTTGATGAAGGCATGTTCTGTATCAGTATACTAACCAACTCATAATCAGAATTTGGGAATTTTAAAACAATGTTAATTCAGTTCAATTTCAGCAGAGAAATCTGTTTTATATCTGTCAGAGATTTATCAGGCCTGACCCTTACACTAATATTAGCCTTTGCCACAAAGTATTTGAAGGCAAAAGAGACGAGGAGGTCAATTTGTAGTTTTTCCATCCTCTGACAGTGTTATCTAGGCTGTTGAAATCGCTCTGGGATTGTATGAAAAAAACATGGCCCTCAGTGTGCAGTCCTATTAGCAATTACCGCTCGAGTTTTGATGCTGCTTCTTGCTTCAGACATCACATTGTTTCACCTACCATTATTTTTGGGGAATATCATTTAAAAATTATAAGAATTATAAGAAATATATTTTTAAATATGTAATTAGGATAATTCTAATTTAAGTTTTTCCCTTGCTTTTATAAAATTTCTAAATCTATTAATTTCTTGCAATTTGTGGAACATTTATTGCTTACTGCCTTTTTTTGTCTCTTTTCTTTTTTTAAAATCGCACCATTTGCTCAAGGTTTAAAAGTTTAAATACTTGTAAAAGACGAAAATCTAAACTAACTTTTTTTTTGCAGTTTGAAAAAAAGAAAACATTACCGAGCTGCTCATTGCCTTTTTTCCATGTTTTTTTTTTTTGTAATAAGAAATCACACCAATTTGTTAAGGGTTCAAAGGTTTAAATACTTGTGAAAGACATCTGAAAGCAGCACAAGAAAAGAGATGTCGCTCTAGGTTTCAGAGGGCTAAACATATAGCTAATAGAATTACAAGTTAATTGCACATTGTAGTGCATGTAACTCTGAGATGCAGGATAAAAACCTAATTAAACCAATGTGTTTAACATTTTCTGTTTAATTTCTCCTGTTTGTCATTCATTATTCCATCATGTAATCTGCATATTGAAATATTCTAATTACTGGAAGTAACCCCCCCTCATGAATAAAAGTTCCCAAAGTGCAGAGCGTCTTGCTGATGATTGAGAGCCCTTCCCAACATATCCAGCGTCAGATAAAGGAGATTCCCCCACAGACGCACCCCGAGGTGACTCAACTCTCTCGATGTCACACCAGAGAGGCGGCGTGTTGGCTAATTTTATCCCACAATGCATGCTGTTTGTCAGTGCAGCTTTCAGTGACAAATGATTCCTTATCTTTAGGGCTGTTGTTTGTTGTTGCTGAGTAATGTCCTGGCCACTCTTGTCTCTGGAGCCTTTGGGGGGGCTTCAGCTGCCCCACTGTCAACTGTCACATTACAGTCATATGTGCATGTGAACGCACCTGAACACACACAATCAAAGACACGCTGGACTTTAAGTACAGCTCTGCACAAAAACAAACTTTCTTTGATTTGTACACAAACTCAGGTGTCGTTTAGCCCGCAGGCGAACTGTTTTCTGTTTGCCATTTCCTCTCTGACTTCAGCCTGATGGCCTTTCCATTTGCCTGCGCACAATCTAATGAAGACGGACATGTAGACTAACACAGAGCGAGCCCCCTTTCTCTTTCAATGTTGCAAATCCCTCTCCTTTATAAACGCTTCGACCCCGCTGCCAGCGAGGGACTGATGAAAGCGACATGTGTTACTCATAGGGCCCCTTGTTTATTTGATTTCCATACTTGCATTAAGGCTGAGTAAACATATCAGCTGCCCTCCAGGCTGCGCAGAGATGCAAGCCTCTGCCGTTCAGATTCCTTTCACAGCACCATCCATGCTGCCAGAGGGAGCTGCAGGGAGGAGACGGAGATCTCCCTGGCAAAGAGTGAATCACTGATTCATGTCAGTCAGCACACAGATAGTAGAGGAGGGATTCTCAACTGCTTTGCTTGGGGGCCACTTTTGAAAATTGACAGGAGGCCAGGGGCCAGTCACAGTGGCCCCGTACATGTTTCTAGGATTTTAGGAAGTTTCTAGGATTATCAAGCATGTCTAGGTTTTTAGGTTGTTTCCAGGATGGATTTTAGGATATTTCTAGGATTTTAGGATGTTTGTAAAATTTTAGAGAGTTTATAGGATTTTAGGATGTTGCCAAGATTTAAGGACATTTATAGGACTTGGGGACTTTCAGATTTTAGGATGTTTCTAGATGTGTAGGACAAATTCAGAATTTCAAGACATTTGTGAGATTTTATGATGTTTCAGCCATTTAAGGATATTTCTAATATCTAAAGATTCTAGGAAGTTTCTAGGATTTAAGGACATTTCTAGGATTTTAGGATGTTTTGAGATTTTAGGACATTTGTAGGATTTTTGCACTTTCTAGGATTTAAGGAAATTTCAAGGATTTTAGGATGTTTCTAGGATTTTAGGATGTTTCTAGGATTTTAGGATGTTTCTAAGATCAGAAGATATTTGTGGGATTTAAGGACATTTCTAGGAGTTTAGGATGCTTATAGGATTTGAGAATGTTTCTAGGAGGTTAGGACATTAGGGGCTTAGTTAGGACCTTTGTCGGGGAATGCAGGGGATCCTCCATTGGCACTTTTTGAATAACAGGTTTATTACAACTATTTTGATGCTGTTGTATGCACTCGGGTACCTTATGTGTACTAAAATACAAAAACAATCCCAAGTGTGAATCACTTTATGTTTACTGTGATTTAGAAAATGATTTCGGGGGCCACTCCACATCCTATCAGGAGGCTGATTTGACCCGCCAGCCAAAAGTTGAGTATCACTGTAGCAGAGGGAAAACAATTGGTTGAGCTTTATGTTTGACTCTTTACAAAATAAATCAAGAAGAATGATATTTTCAGTGCAAAAAGGAGCTTTTCTGTTTAGAAAACCTGGCAGCCCACAACAGAGAAACATTAAAATCACGTTTTGTGAGCTGGCAGATCCCAGAGGTTTAGAATTCCCAGAATTCCCAACATCGTTAACTCCATGCCCTCTTCTTCTCCCTATTTCCTTTCCTCTGCACCTATCACTTGATCAGCTCTTCACTTCTTCCTCTCTTGCCGGAAGGCAGGCAGTCTTGTTTATTGTTTTTCTATCTTAACCACAAGACAGGAAGGGAAACTGATGCTGTTTAAATTGACCAATAGCACAGTACACAGGTCTGACTCCATGTCAATTCACAGATGTGAAAAGTGAAAATTTTAGCTTTTTGTTTCTTGTCTGCACCTTTTCAGACCACTGAGCTTGCCATGCTGAGCCGTGGGACTACTTTCCTTTCACTGACTGTAAAAAAACAACCAGGATGCTTCAATAAAGAGCCTCATGTCAGAGAGGGAGATGGAGAAGGAGGCGCTGAATGGAAACTGTCTCTCCACAGTTCTTTCTCATCTTGTCCGTGCAGGGTTTGAAAGCAGCGGCACAAGCCTGTGCTGTTAAAAGTGCTGTAAAAAGCAGTTGGTTCATAAATCACTCCTCTGTCGTCACTGTGATGGGTTAAGAGTTGTCCTTCTCGAGTAGCTCTTACAATAGAGTCTGACTAGCTGAAACAACAACAGATGGAAAACAAGTCAGCAAGCATGCCAGTGAGTTTACTGCTCACAACTGCAGGAATATAAGGTCGGCTGATGCTGCTCCACACAGTGTTTGATCAAATGAATCAAATGAAAAGAAAGAGGCTATTTAAGTTTAAGCTCTGAATCAAACCTTCCCCCGTTAAGTTAAATTATTACAGAAATGCTGAAGAGAGAATAGGCTATTGTTTATTTCAGTTTGGATATATGGATGCATGTCCTTGTAGGCTAAGTAAACAATTTTTGGTTTCAGTTATTGCCTTAAACTAGGGATAGCCTGGGGTCATTGCAGTGTGAACTGCTAACCCGAGTGTTGTTATTGTTTCTTTTGTTGCATCATTCATTAGGTTTATTCATTCAGATTTATTCATTAAGTTTCTTAACCTCATCTGTTGGAAAAAAAAACTGTTTCACAAAAGTTTGAATTGAACTGTGAATTTTTTTGTGTCATTAGCAACCAAGCTAAGCTGATGAACTGAAGAGTTTGCAAGCTTGCAACTCAGAGAACTATTTTTTTAATGTCAGCCTATGAGCAAGCAGCAGGGGACATGGAAGAGTCTGACATCTGTTTCAGCAGGTTAATGTTAAATCCTTCATTTACCCTATTTATGTGTGTTAATGTCTGTTTTTAAGAGCTCCGCTTAGGCAAATTCCTACCCGCTGTGTTGACATGGCAATAAAAAATTGAGTTGAGTTGAGTTGAGTTGAGCAGAATTTAGGAGATGAAGGCGATTGAGGAAGGAAGGGAAGGCATTTTTTTTTTTTACCATCTCTCACCTGTGGTGTATTGAGGTAGTTGAAGCCAATTATCAGTGTAGAGCAGTTAGTTTTTACTGATCAGCTTACACTTTTAATGAAAAATAATTTTCGCTAAGAATAACTTGGTGTCTCATAACTGAGAAGAAGACATGAAGCAACTTTAAAGAACAAATTGCTCAATATATATGTATATATATATATATATATATATATATATATATATATATATATATATATTCCCTAGCTTTTTAAAAATAATTTTCTAAATCTACTAACTTCTATTTGCGACATTTTTTGCTCATTGCCTTTTATCCCATGTTTTTGAAAGACAAACTTAAATGCTCAGTGTTCAAAGCTTTCAGTACTTTTGAAAGGTGTCTGAAAGCAGCAAGCAAAAACTCATGTCGATCCAAATTTCAAAGAGTCAAATTGAGGGATGATTTAAGTGGTGATTTTGGATTTTAGATGATTTATAGTTATGTTCAGTTCTGACAGTGTATTTCAAGCCAGATCACCTTATTGTGTCAAGAGTTGGTTAAATCAAGACTCTTGAAACGAGATGTGTTTCCGTTTAGCAGATAATGCTAACCAGAGCGACTTACATAGGGCCAGCAGAAATGTTTTCAGGGACAGAGGTTTCCGGCTTTGTGATGGATGCTCTAAGAGGCCTTTTGAAAATATTAAATATCACATATAATAACCACTATCAACTTTATCTTTTTCCTTGTAAAACATGGACCCTAAAATGAGGGTCACTTCACAAAAAGAGAAGGAGCAGGGCAGCATTATCAGACTGTTAGGGAGGGGTGGGGGGTATCACCTGAGAGCCAATCCAGTTGGTCGGAGGCCCTCTGACCTGCTTCACAGCTGTTTCTTGTTAGTGCTTTAAAACAAATTCCCAGAGTGAGATGGTTTCCACGCTCAATCCTGCCCTGAAGAAAGAGGCCAGACAAGAAGGGGGTTTATAAGACCCTGCTGCCGCTGCTGCTGCTGGTGAGAGTGTGTGTGCGTGTCTTTGTGTATGTGTGTATAAACAGCGTGGTCTCAACGTTTTATCTTATCGGGATAGATGACCTGAGAGCATTGGGGCCTGCACTGAAGATGCTCTGCCCTTTGTTATGAACGCCACCAACAGTCAGCTGAACGAGTCTTAATTTCTTTTAAATTTGAAAGCCGTTAACTGAGCTTCAGCAACACTCAGAGGATGTTTACAGTCATTTAGTGAGAGTCGACCTTTGATTCAGCTGGTTCTGAATGTAAATAAAGCTTATATCTGATGGTACAAATGGATGGTACCAAATCTATTTGACGGTTTATTCTCACCTGTCAGCAGACTTTTCAAATACTCCAAAATGGGTCAGCCTTTTAATGCAAACACACATGAAGGGAAAGTAGAGGGATGCTCTCAGTGTCCTCCAGTTAAGTCTGAAACGGGCCACATGTTTTTAGAGCTCTTGTAAACTTTGCTGCTATTAATGTCAGCATGAAACAAATGGATATCAGCCGTTTATTTAATTTAAAAAAAGCATGCTGATGGGTATAAACATTTTTAGGAATTATTTTAACCCTGTGAAACCAGGAGAGACATCATTTTTCTCGTGCTGCCTTCAGACGCCTTTCACGAGTATTTAAACCTTTGAACCTCGAGCAAATTCTTATGATTTCTTTCAAAAACATGGAAAAAAGGCACTGAGCAACTAAGTGATAAATGTTCCACAAATTGCTAGAAAAGAATAAAGTTTGGGAAAAATGTCTAGGGAAAAACTTAGATTTATAATTATCATAATTTTGTTTTTAAAATTACGCTACATAATTATAATTTTTATGCAGGTTTTCCTGGTCATTTCCTTGTTTTGTTTCTTTAATTAATTTATTTTTTTAATATATTTTTAAGTTTATATAATTTTTGAAACATTTTTTCTGTCGTTGCTCATTGCTGCCTTCCCAAAGATAACCACGCAATACGATTTTCTAACATTAAGTCAACTCAAGTCTTGTTTGCTACTTTTTTTTAAACTTTTTTTTTTAACTTTTCTTTCTTTCTTTCTTTCTTTCTTTATTTGTTGTTTTTTTTCTTGTTTTTTATTTTTATTTTCTACTAATTTGCAAGTCATTTTCATGTACTTTCTTTTTTTTTTTTTTTAATTAATTTCTTGCTAATTTTTATCTTTCGTTGCTCGTTTCCTTCTTCCCATATTTTGGAAGAACTCTTGCCAATTTACTCTGGTTTCAAAGGGTTAAACATGAATTATTTCCCCCCAAAAAGAATTTACTTCTGTCTGCCTAAATCCATCTGTGTCTTAAATAACATTGGTGTTTTAAAAGGGGAAATGTTGTGCATCATTCTGTGAGAGCATAGACACATCTAACAGACTCAGCATGGCAGTTTGATGGAGACCAGGCCAGGTCTGTCCAGGAGATCCTCCCCAGCCTCCTGCTCGGGCCTGGAGAGCAATCTCCCCGGGGGGCGCCTCACCTCATGGTGACCCCCAGCTGAGACGGCTTCAGATTGATGTGCGCTGCCTCCCTCTCCCACACATTGTGAGCTGTTTTGGGTATTTCCTCTGCCTTTTCCTTTAAAGAAAAAAAGCCCTGTTTACAAGTCGTGCAAGGGGAGTGCTGAGCTTGCGCTGAGGATGCCGTCATAGGGTGCAGAGGACGCTCTTTGTGCGAACTGGCAGCTTCTCCGTCAGCTGTGTCTCAGGGGTTAAAGGGCTCATGGAAGACAGAGGAAGGCTGTGAGTTCCCGCCGTTTGAAGTGACTTGGCTTCATTGGTGCGTTTACACTTGCGAGGAACTGGCAAGCAAATGCTGTTCAGACCCAAGAAAATGAAGAGACTGATGAAGTCGCGCATGAACTGAGTTTGCATGTGTTCTTTTGATTAATGTGAATAACAGGAAACAAATAATAAAACAGCAAGCAGCAATTCAGAGGTTCAAGCCAGCATGGACCTCTAAAACATGAAAGCTGGGAAGGATCCAGACCATTGACAATGTACAACATCTACATTAAAGATAACCAGTAGGTTTTACAATGATTGTATAGAGGCTTTACGTCCAAGTCTGTGCCAGGCCACACTCTTCTTTGTCACTTCCTATTAGTCAGTTGCAGAAACAATTTTGGGACATGCTTCAATGTTGGAGATGTTTGTACAAATTGTTACTGATTTATAGCCAAAATTTTGCCCAAGACCAACGCAGTTGTTTGGAAGTGGTGATGCCCCCATTGGACAATTTACAAAATAATTTTACAAACGTGATTCAACATTATTAAGAAACATATCCTGCAAGTTTTGAAATTGTTAGCCAAAAAAATTCTGATTCATAGTTTAATTTGTGTTATACAAAGCCCATTTTTGCATTTGTAGTGCCCCCTTATGGACATTTTGAATTACACTTTCAAAATATGTTAAAGGTACCAATGAAGACATTTCCTGCAAGTTTGTGATGTTTGGCCAAATGGTTTCAGAATTAGGTCTATTCTGAGCCTGGCCCCCTCTAAAGTTCATTGGTCAATATCTTTGAAATGCAGTGAGATATCAACAAGCTTTCGATAAGCTTTGGCAAGCTTTATGCACTGATCCACAGAAATTTTGGTACAAATCCAACCTATGGTTTAGGAATAGATGTCAAAAGATGTGTATTTCAAAGAATTAAAAATGGCAGAAACCTTTACCATGGAATGTTAAGGGTTCTTAGGGTTCTAAGGGTTATTCGCAGATCACATTGCGCTGCACTTTTATGTGGCCTTTCAAAGACTGGATTATGGGACCATAATTATAGCACCCCCGTCAGGCCAATTGGCATCATATTTGTTTAGCAGCATTCGTACACAACTTCTAATCATTAGTGAAAGTTTCATGTCGTAAAAACAGTAGGGTTTCATCTCTTCAGGCTTGAACCCTCTTATAGTAACAACTCAGTATTTCAAGCATCGCTCCACATAGTGGGCAGCACAATCGACTCTCTAGCTGAGGTTTTATCTCGTCTTTCCTCGCATCCTCCTGAATTGAAATCACCCTCCAGAGCAACAATAACAAACGTGGTGCATTAATTACTTGATCAGCCCCACACCTGTGCTCTAGAGGGGCCAAGCGATAAATCAGAAGTCTGCACGGGACGCTGATTATCCTGACACCTCATCAGTCTTCGCAGAGAAGCCCACTGCCTGCCACAAGGAGAGGCTCACTAAGCCAAGCTACTTGTATGGTTACATCATACATTCACACATGAAGGGTACACTGAGGCCCACTAAACACTGCGGCCAGGTGATGCATGGCGGTCGTTAGGCAATCATCTCTGGGTGCTGCTGCTGGATGCCTCTGATTATACCACCCCATAGAACAGTGATACCCGACTTTACTGTTCTAGAATCCTAGAAATGTGCTTGAATCTAAGAAACCTCCTAAAATGCTAGAAATGTCCTAAAATCCTAGAAATGTCCTAAAATCCTATAAACTTGTTAAAAGCCAAGAAATGTCCCTAGGAACAAATCCTAGGAACAGAAATGAAAGAGACTGCTGCAGCTGGCTCCTTGCCTTCTGTCATTTTGCAAAAGAGGCCCCCAAGTAAAGCAAGTTGAGGATCCCTGTCTTTGAAGATGAAAACTTGTTCCTGATTTTTGTGGTATTGGTTGCCATCAGTGGGCTGAGATTGTAAAATGTTGCTAGGGAACTACAATTTCTTAAAAGCAGTCTTTTTTCAGGCAACTCACTAACATTTTGGAAGTGCAAGACAAAAGCAAGAGTCTCCCCAGTGCCCTGTTTCCCTTGATACCTATTTTACACTGAATGGACGTTAGCACAGCCAGCTAATGGCAACCCAGGTGAGATAAGGTCTTCATAGCACTCAGTCTTAACAACAATTAGGAGAGGCGGTGCAGCACCTTATAGCCCAGGTGATGGATCATACTGGTGGTGGGTTCGTGGGGTTGACGCTGAGACTAAGGAGTGATTGGCTGAGGCCGGCGTGCAGATTTGACAGAGACTGATCACAGAGGAGAGAGGCCAGCTGGGTCTGAGTGGGATCTGTAAACACAGAGGGACAATCGCAGCAGAGGCCCAGGCAGCACAACAGCACCTTTGCCTAAACAAAACAATCATAGACAGTAATCTAGGCATGAATTGAATGTCAGTTTTGCTATTTGGCAGATTTAAATCCTTCAATTCAATTTTATTTATAAGGCTCATTATCACATATCACAGTTTGCCTCAGAGGGCTTTACAGCATGCGACATCTCTCTGTCCTTAGTTTATGTATGTGGCAATAACAAGCGCAGCCACAGGCAGAATCACAGCATCAGCACAACCATGGCCACGATCCGGGCACTGCCATGATTTGAGAAATCTACAGGACAAGAGAGCACAAATGCTCCAGAGAAGAAGTTAGTGTTATGCAGTAATGGGACATGAATGTTTGCAGATGAGGAGAGAGAGAGGGAGGGAGGAGTACTGTGTATCATAGGAAGCCCCTGTGTACCATGGAAACATTTTGTACAATGAAAGTGTTGAGGTTCAATTCCCAACCCCAGGAAAAACTACTGACTAATAACCATTGTTTTATTTGAAATCTAAACATTGGATTTCATAATATGCTATAAAAAAGTTACAAGCTTCCAGCACCATGCCTTCGTTACAGTGCTGACTCAACCCCTCTGGAAAACAACTGTGTTAGTCTTCCGAGGGAGTGAGTGTTTGATGTGTACATCATAACATACACAGACTTTGCACGCGTTCACAGGGACTAATGAATTTCCGCTCAAACCATCTTGTGTCATTACCGAGACCATTGGCCTAATCCACTTACCTTTTGCCCAAAATCCCCCTATCAATAAAAAAGGTATCATTTTACCCTCCCTGAGGGCTGTTAAAAGTAAAGAGCCACTCTGTTAAGACTTCCTTTCATAGATGGCAGTGGTTCCGTGCTCTCCTGTAAGCCTCTAATCCCTCTGTCGCCATCACTCGCCCATGCACTGCCCTAGAGGAAGCGACGTCTTGCAAAGTAAACCTGCAGGTTTCGTGTTGTGTGTGTAGCGCAGGATTCCCGGATTACGCTAAACATACACTTTTTATTAACCTTGGGCATAACACTTGCTGTAGTGTGTTTTGTGTGTGTGCATGTTTGTGTGTGTAAGTGTCTGTGTGTGTGTGTGTGTGTGTGTGTTTAAGAAAGGCATATCTGTTGAGCCTCAAAGTAACACATTTGTGTTTGTCTCCGTTGCTCTTGATGGTTGCTTACTGAGAGCGAACTGCAGAACAAATCTGTATCTGTGTGTGTAATTGTGAGTGTGTGAGTGTGTATGCATGCACATGAGCATTTGTGTATAGCTGTTGGCACGGCGCTGTGTAGTTAGGATCCAGGCCAACTTTTTCTGCTGGAATTTCCTGTCTGAATTGAGCACCCCCACCTCTCTTACTCCTCTGCTCTTCACTTCTCTCTCTCAGTGCTTTGCTTTCTTTCACTGCCGCTTTCTCTCAAAGCACGACAAAAGCCTTTTTTTTTTTTTTCCAAAATTATTCCTGGCCCTGGCCTCTCAGGGCATTATTATTGTCGTTGAGTACTTCCTTGAAGACATGAGCCCACTCCATTCTCCACTTCAGTATGGTCCTGATCTCGGCTTCATTTGGTCATAATGAGAGAGTGCTTTTCCGTCTTGTGTCTCTGAGTCATGAGACTCGGAGGGGCCTTTGTTAACATCGAACACCTGGCATTGTCTTTAGTGCGGGATCAAACTGGGGCTTTAAGATGCTAACTAAAAAGCAGGGGGTGGCAGGATGTTTGGCACGCCTGGAGCCTCGTTATAGGGGCTAGGGGGCAAAGATATGTTCAGTCTTAAAACACGTTACGAGAGATCAGAGCAGATATGGTGCCTGAAAACGACCACCAGTCAAAGGTTCATGTGGGCTGGATTGATTTATGATATAAAATTACACCAGAACAAAAACCCCTCAGTGCGCTGTGCATGGCGCATTTGACTACATTTTGAGTCCTTGTCATGTTTTTTACAAAATTAACACCTTGTAGTAAAACATAGCCTAGCTGAAATCCTAATGAACCAAATCCTAATGGACCTTCAGTAAGAGTTTACGGACACCTGACGTCAGTATGACAGTAGAAAGACATTAAACTCCTTTGTTTAAATGCCTTTCACAAATGCTTAATCAAAAGCATTGAAACTTTCAACATCTAATACAGCAAGTTCCCTGCAACTTTTTAATGAAGTCAAGTGAAAATTTAAATAAATGTATAAATAAAAACAGCTCCCTAAAGTTTTACAAATTAAAAGTCCCTCCCATGCTGACACTTTCTTTGCCTAGATTGCAGTCTGGCCTCCCTGGTGTTGGTTGAGTGCAATATACACTCTTTTTCATTAATGAATTTAATCAGGTATCATCAAAGGCCGGTACAGATAATTGTCAAAATGGCAAATATCGGCTCCAATAATCGGACATGCTGATAATCTGTCGACCCATACTCTACTACAGTAATTCTGAGTTCTTGTGGTATGGACACAACAAAAAGGGTTTTTAGATCTATAAAAAAGTCCCTACGGTTTGAAAAGTCCAAATGACCTTTATTGACTTAAAAATGAGGCATCATGGTTAAGAACCAGCACTGCATTGGAAAGTGGTTCCATCAGTAAGGGTTTGTGGTTTCAGGTACTATTGAGACAATGAAATACATTTCAGGAAATCCATTTTGGGCAGTAAATCCATGGCTTTGGAGACTTACCAGATGCCAAAACATTGCACAGTGCTTCACAGTACTCTAAGACCAAGTTTAAGACTCTTATAAAGCTATCAAGGTGACCATTTTATCCTCCATCTTAATGTCACATTGTGGCAAAAGTTGAGACACGTTGTGCTAATGTTGGTCTGAACAGTTCTGTTCTGTTCTGTGCTGTTTTGGATATGCAGTATGAGGCCCAGGGTGGAGTAACCCTGCATGCCAACACACCCAAAGGGGACGTCCCGGCGGTAAATCAAGAAACTGAGGCGTGTGAATCGTCCCGGTCACGTACCTGTTGGTAGCTGTCTCTGCAGCCCGGGAACAATGCAGCTGTCTGGGTGATGGAAGGGCCTGTTCAGCCCTTATCACCCCCACATTCAGCACCCCCAAACTGGGAGCGGGCAGTGGAGGGAATTGTCTTCTGGGGCTTCTGCTTGGTTCAAGTTATTATTGTGTGTTTGTGCATTTCATTATAACTTTTTCAAATGGATAAACTATATTCCATCACTTCCATCAAAAAGTTAATTAAAAAAAATGGAGTTCTTCAGTGTGACAGTTTAATTGGTCAACTCTCCAATACGTCTAAATGAAGCCTCTGTGCTGGCCTGACTTCCAACACATCCTCGCTGTCTTTGTCTCTGTCTCATCTCCTTGTCACGTGCCCTCTTGCCCCTCTCCACCAGAGATGTGCCAGGCAGCACAAGCAGGGGGCACCGCTCAGACAAAGCCCCAACTTCTGGCTCCACTTGTGAAACAAAGCTCAAACTCCTTTTCCCAGCTCTTGCTCCCTCTCGCTCATTTACTGGGTGCCTCTTTTGGCTTTGTAACACACAGTTGACTCGGAATTGGCCGCCTGTCTTGCGCACAAAAGCTTGGGAGGGTCACTGGCTGAGATCCAGCCGCATAGATCTTGATAGAAACACAGAGCTCCTTGGCCTGGTGAGCTCAGAGAAGAGAGGAGATGAGGAGTGCGGGGCACCAGAAGGAGTTTTACAACTCACTTTGGCTTCACAGACAATTTTCACTATTCAGAGAGTGCAGTGGAACATATTGAGTTTAACACTTATATTACCTGCAGACATCCTGTGATTTGTTGTGGTTTTTCAGGGTGTTAAATCATTTGACTTCTGTTTAAATCTGCCATGTCTGTAATTTCTGAGGTCAAAATCCCAGCTGAGATGCATGCTGAAGACAGAGATCCTCTGACAGTACTAATCATTTTTTAAGCTCAATTTTAAAAATCTGGGCCTGTATTCACAAAGGGTTTTAGTACTAAGAGTTGCTCTCATTGACAGCATTCAAAGAAAATTTACAGAATGTTGATGTTTTCTAAGAACTTCTCCTTAAAACATTTTTGTTTACTGTGGCTTTCCAATAACATGTTTTGCTTGCTTTTGCTCTTCGATTGTCTGTGTTTGAATGAGATTTTATGTTTTTTTTTTAAGTATTGTACTTCATTTCATTTTTCTGTGCCCCTGTAGAGAACTTTGAATTGCCTTGTGTCTGAAGGGTGCTGTATAAATAAACGTGCTTTACCTTAAAGTTCAGACTAGATTCTGGTAAAGATAAAAGTTATTCACAAAGCACTTTAGTTTTTAAGAGAGCTCCTAAGATGAAAAACTGTTAGGAGTAGTGAAGAGGACTACGCTAGGCTCAAGAGTTTTTTAAGCAGAGTAAACATTTGCAAAAAGAATAATAGGTAGGAGAAATATTCTTCTTCAATATTGGATGATTTTATGAAATGCTACAGATTAAATAGTGCATTGATGTTTGTGCTTGATTCCTTTAAAAATTTACCCACATCTCCAACAAAACACAATAATGGTACATAATAATAATAATATTTGACAAATGTTACAGTGCAGCAGTGTGATCACCCAAAAAGCACGTTCACAGTATTTTGACACAGTTCATTTTACTGCCACAGGGTGTCCGCATTTTGCAGGCTCACACAATGCCATATCTGTGACAACCAATCACGTCTGTTAAAGGAATGTGTCATACCTAGCAACAGGGTTAACAACACCCCCTAAGGTAAAAGGTTCCATCCCTTCCTTACTCAGAGGTGCTCAGAGACCTTTCCTAAATCACTCCAAAGCTATGATTCTTTGTTGGAAACATTTAGGCTAAATAAGAAGCTCCCTGAGAGTATTCTTAGAATATTTTTGAATACGCCCTGTGGTGTTTTTTATGGCAAGTGATTTTTTTTTTTTTTAAATTTCTAGACAGATACTCATCTTATTTTCATTGATGTGAAAAAAATTGCAGGCATTAGCCAAATCTTTACAGGGACATTTTAAATACTGTGGGACCACCTTCATGTTTGGATTTACAAAAACAAGAATTAACCAATCGTCCAAAATTCCTGTCTTAATCAACTGTATCTTTGGCATACCTGTCATAATGGTATGTTTCCAAAGGGAAAACAATCATTGTGGGTAATGCTTGTTATTAAACAAATTCCACACCAGTCGAATGATTCCCAGTTTAGGGCTGCCCTCAGGGGAACTCTACTCTCCCAGTCATGTGTAATCCCATCAGAATTAACTAAGAACAAGACGGTACAACGTCATGATGACTGCCTCAATCACAACAACAAAAGGCTCAATCAGGGTTAAGTAGCAGTAATGTCTGCCTTTGTAATCGGCATCACCTAAAAACAACTTGAGGCATTCATTCAAAGCCTGCAGGCAGTCCTGTTACACCTTGTTTTTACAGCACTGCCAGTGGCCCATTAGGGAGACACATCTCAAATAAGGACATGTTTAAAAATTGACTCAACAAATAAACATAATTTGACACAAAAAAGTCCAAACAATTTTTAGAATTGTTGTTGGGTTTAAAAAGGAAATTCCATGTATCTAAACATGAATTTCTAAAAAGTAAAACAACAAGGATCAAATTTGCCACACATTCATTTATTTGTTGCAGCCTGCCAATCAAAACATCTGCCAACATGTATTGATTTTAAATTTTTGGAGCTGGACCACTCATTAGAAGCACTGTTGGAAAATATATATCATTCCATTATTGGTTGCACCACTATCACGGAGCACGGAGCGTACTCAAGTGGTCCAGTAGAATACCAGTAGTAAAAATGTCATTGTTAATTGCGCAAAGTCTAAAAGTTAGCTTCATTTGCCTCTGCAGCAGCAGCTCCTTTCATCCATCAATCTGATCAGCTCTGAACAAATCTGAAGATCAATTATCCAACCCGCAAGTCAAACTCCACAAACTCCTGCTTTTTTTTTTTTTTTTTAAAAAAAACTTATGAAGAGTTCCGCCTGTGCTCCGCCTACAGACATGCAAAAATATCCAAATTTAGAATGGGGACACAGAAATTTGCTGTAGTAAAATCAACACTGACTGTCCAATCAGATACAGTAGAGCAATGTTAGCCAGCAGTCCTTATTAAAAAAATGTCATTGCTACAGGAACAAAAGACCTCCTAAATCTTTCTGTGGAGCATATGAGTAATAGAAGCTGTTTCCTCCTGCCACTTCTTGCAAAAGTGCTTTGCAGAGGGCACTGACACAACTAGAGCTGTAGAAAATGTACATTTTGTTGGGTGTCTATTGATTCTGGCAGCAAATCCTTTGGACTTAAACATCCTCAATTTGTGGCATATTGTCCATCACATTGGTGTGAAACAACACACCCATTTCCCCCTCATCATCCAATCCCAGTGGTCCTCTCACGTAGCAATAATGATCTGCTCTCTCTGAGCTTTGACCTTTAACCTCGGTGGTCTGTGCTCCCAGGTCATCCCAGGTTTACTGGACCGTACCGCCAAAGAATCCTAATAGCAGCCAGGGATTAGCCCGAGGGAGCTGTATTGCACTGTGCTCTCTGTCTTTAACTCTGTCTCTACAAAGTGCACACACACACAACCGCACAAACACACTGCTGAACGTTCTCAGGGTTAGAAGTTGCTCTTTTTGACTTATTTTCCAGCATCAAACATGTGAAAGAGAATTAGTAGGCTTTTGTGTATGATTAGAGCTCTCCTCCTCTTCAGTCAGGACAATCATGTCTCCTGCTCAGCCGTTGTAATCACAGTAATTAATGAAGATCGGCTGTGTTGTCCTAATGAGACTTCCCTCAAGCCATCAGACCATTTATGGCAGGAAATGGTGGATTGGTGCATTCTTTTGTCTGACACATAAAAATACATTCATTGTTGTGTAAAAGCTGCTTTGGTCTCATTTGATGGAGGGCCATTAATGAACAATTCTTGGGGCAAAAGCCACAGACACTAGACAGGTTTCAATTACGGGCAGATTACAGGAACTGTAAAGCGGTACAGTTGCATGTCACGCTGCGTTGCAGGCATTAGTCAGGAACTTTATTTCAGCCATAATATCTGTTTGTGCTGTTCAGTACTATTCTTATTTTGCCAGCTTTGAGAAAAGTGTCAACACACAGTGTTTATTTGACTGTATTTCATTGATCTTCTAATTTGTGACCTCTCCCTCTCTTTTTATGCACTCAGGGGCCCACCACCTCTTCCCCACGTTTCACACACCCATCCCAATCGACATGAGACACCACGAGGGGCGATACCATTATGAGCCACACCCACTCCACGCAATGCATGGGTAGGTGTCATTAAAGTGTTCGAAAGAAACCAAATATGTCAAAAATGACTTTTGGGGAACTATGCATGAAATGATGTATGATATGTTTAGATTATTTAGATTAGATGGAGTCCTTGGTTTGAAAGCCTAAATATAAACCGGTTTTAGTGAAGAGCTGAGGCAAGTTAATGCTGAAGTACAGTGCAGAATAACATAATTTTTAATTTTTTCCAACTATATGTTTACTAGAACAGAATATTGGTACTTGATGCCTTTAAGGTATCAGCCAAAATAACCTAGTAACAAGTAGTATCAAAACTTCTCTGTTCAAAGAATACCTGCATTTGATCCTTCTTGTACCCAGATCTAGAAAAAATGGCTATTGCTCACAGCCGATCACCACAAGCATCCTTCAAATTAATGCAATGTGTTATTGACCTACTACTGCAGCAGCTACAACCCATTCAGTCTGTGATGTGCTGTAGTTTAGAGCAGTGTATTGACAGAGAATGCAGTTCAGTGTATCAAAAAATGTCAAAAAAAAAACATCAAGTGTAAAAGAAAACTGCCTGAAAATAGAAAAAGTCTAAAACAAACAAAAAAAAGTAAACAAGAACAATGAACAACTGAGGTAATAATCTGAAAAAAGTGCTCAAAAATGCCAATTATTTTGTAAAAAAAAAAAAGTTTAATATATATTTATGATAATTATATAAATATAGTCACTTTGGACATTTGTTCTTATCTTTTGTTCTAATCTTTTTTTCCAAAGCTGCTAATGTCTTGCACATTGGGTGACAAAGCAAACCAGTCTGCACAGGATTTGAAGGTTTACATACGTGTGAAGGTGTCTGTATGCACCATAAAGAAGTGATGTCAATCTAGGTTTTAAAGGGTTACAAAAAAAATGGTTTTATGTTCAACTTTTATGTTGAACTTCCTCCTCAATTGGGGTGATACAGTGACATGTGAAGGTAATTCGTCACTTTTCATTAGCTTTCTCTCTCTGAGCGTTGCTTTACTGCTCCTTCCTATTTGCCCACACCAGAGCTGGAGAAAATCCTGCCCCTGCTTCTGAGCTTCATTGACAGAGCCAAGTTCAAATAGATGGAAGCCAGAGCAGATACACAGAGAGAGAAAGACGGAGATGAAGAGAGACAAGCCACATTAGCGCTCCTAAAATTTCATGGTGTGGGACTTACAGTAGATGAGCTCTGCTGAGAGAAATCCCAGTTAAAGACTGTTGGAAGATGAACACAGATGTGTCACTGGCAGCACTTTTTATATATATATAATAGTAAAATCATTTTGGGGGAAAATAACCTTTACTATCAGCTAGAAAGTAGAAATCTCAAACACAAATGTATATATTTCAGCTCAACAAAACATTCCATTGTAGACCATGAGCTCACAGTGTATTGTTTTGGGATAAATAGGTTTGCAGTCCAGTTTGTGTGCCTGGATTTAAAAGTTGTATCCTAACCTGACCTACAAAGAAACACTAATTTATTTTCAGACTTTCTTAATGTGGCATTACCATAAAACTCTGGCCCTCCTAACCTTGCCAGGCCCTCTTATTCTTATCTAAAATATTCCATCCAGGTAGGGAACCCAGGAGGAAGATCAATAGAGGTTTTGTGAGAACTCTGCTGTTACATTTAAATTCAGTGAGATCAGGTGATACACAGTGCAGGCAGAGCGATTCATCACCTGCAAAGCAAGCGGGGGGGGGGGCTGCACGCCCGCTTCATTTTGATTTATGTGATGTGACTCTGACAGAGTGCTCTTGCTAATTCATCAACACTTTGATGTCGCTGTCTTTTCCTCACTATGCAACAAATTCACCTAATTACAGCGTGTTGTCCCAGTGAAATGGAGCAGGGTGTAGGTGCACAGCACAGTCAGTGGTTGGTCTTGTCAGGGTTGCACCTTCTGTCTGAAGGATCGTGGTAGGTCCATATAAAGCACCCTTCATCACTGCTTGCATGTAACATAATGAGCAGCTCAGGTCAGCTGTCATATTGCAGGACTCAATGCTTTATTACCTGCTCTGGTCCCTGGCTGACAGTTCAGGGGTATTAATGTGACTCAGTAGGTCAGTGCACATATCACATGTGCACTGTAGCTTTGAGTGCAATTAAAACATTTGTTAATCTGAAATACAAAAGGTTTGATTGGTTTGGCATTAGTTAAGTTTAAAGTACTACCAACTTGTGGTGGTAGGCTTGGGCAGTTTTGTGGTATTAAAGTATACCAGGGTGTTTAGAAATCCAGAAGTTATGTTTTACAACACATGTAGGTGCTCCTCTTTCTATTAAACTCATTGCAGTGATGCACAACATGCATCACCAGAGCATGTCTACAGTCTCTCCTGGTGGAACAGGCAGCTGAGCTGAAGGACACTGTGACACCTACACCCCTTTCTCACCAAAATTAGCGTGTGCATGCAGTTTTTTTAGATATGGGTAAACCTGCTAAATATGAGCAATTGGCTATATTCCCACTGCCACTAAAGTGAGCCACTGGAGTGAGCCTGCTTTTCTGTCAGTGGTGTCTTTTCTTTATTCATCTCTTATTAAGTTCCCCTTTCAAACTTGGTTCAGACTACTTTAGAACAATGTGTTTAGTGCTGCTTAGGAGGAGAAGGAGGGTAATTGGTGGTGGCATGTCATTGCATCTTGCTGATTAAGAAGCTTAAATTACTGCGTTCACACAGTCGTTGTGTTCCCATCCATGTTGATCGAACCCGGAGGGAGTAAAAACCTGTGTCTACTGCACATCATTTGCCCCAGGTGTGAATGCCGATTGTAAGAATTCTCATTGCATTAAAAAGCCAGACGTTAGCAGGTGATAGCGTTTTTTTAGTTTGTTTTTTGTGCAGTGGAAATGGAGCTCTAGTGGTGGAGGGAGAAGTTACAGGACTTTAAACAGCCAGTGGCCAACAGGCAGAGGCAGTTTACAGTACAGCACTGTAGAGAACAACATGTTTTTTACATCTAACAAGGGCCGATACGGATACGAATACCGATTATTGGTAGTTAATGAGACTGTATGTCTTTGAACATCCCATAGACTCTGATTAATTAGTCAATGTGATAAATTGTTCAACTTATACTACTGCTATCCCTCCTCTATTCAAAAGCTACAAAGCAATCTTCCGGGCAGTATAATACAATTTATCTTCATAACTCAGGATTGCAACATCAATACATAAAACATCTTTTCACATGCCATCTTTCAGCACCTCTAAATGCCTGATGCAGGATTTTAAAGAAGCAACCTTCTGGCTGTGGTCTCACTGCCTTCCACCAACCTAGCAGACATTAGAGAGAAGAAACACTCCGAATCCAAACTGCCTCTGAATCACGTTAGACAGAGCCTCTCGTGGGAGGGTAGAAGAACTTGGACTTTGAGACAGCACTTATGTGCTGTTTGCTGCACATTGTGGAGTCGGGCATCTTCTGTGCGAAACCCACAAGCCAGGAAAGCCAGCCACCGTGCCAGCATGTTTGACCGGGTAATTAGCATCCGAAATCCAGCCTTCCGTTCCCAGAACCTCAACGACAACGCAGCGGATGAGAAAAACAGATCCCCCGCTCATTCCACAGCCCGTATTTATGCTTTTTGGGAAGCAGTCGGGGGGACAAATTGCAGCACTGAAAAGTTGAAATATGCCCAAGGTTTTTGTGTGGCAGAGCTGCGGCCTGCACCGCCCCTGTACACAAACAGATGTGGTCCCACTCACTAGGCAATCAGCCCGTTCAAGGCCCACAGCCCCACAGCACGGAATGTGTTGATTAAATACAGTTTACAGATCAGCCATTCGGCTTGATGTTGTTCTTTCCCCTCATTGTTTTGGTTTGGTTAACATGGAAAAGGGGAAGGGTGAGGAGTTGAGTGGGAGGGGGGGGTGCAGATTTTGGAGCCTGACAATTGGTTGTCAGTGGTTTTGACAGACATGTTGTTAGCTTATGTTGTTACTTGTTGGCTCCAGCCTCGGCTCATCGTCACAGCTTATGTTTGAATTTGGATGCTCCCCTGAGTTACAGCCTGGAATGTGCTGCTGAAAAGACAAGGGACCCGTCAATCAAAGGACTGGGAAGTTGCAAATCAGTAGTCTGAAATTTTCACGCTTTATCACACGGGTCTCAACATAATTTTCTCGCACTCAAAAAAGACTAAATGGTATGTGACAGCAGCGGTGCTGAATAATGGATAATTACCCACTGTATAATCCCGTCTCATTTAAGTATATTATCCCGTCGTCTGACATAGTTCTGCTGGGCCCCTCCTTTGTGCACAGTCCTCGCTTCTTAGTGAGTACAGTATCGAGTTGTGTCCAAATCCTCAGCATCCTGATCAGGGCCCCAAAAACAACTAAGGCAGGATCTTAGCATGTCCCCTGTGGGGCAGCATGGTGATTTATCTTGATCGCCTTGGCTGCCCAGAAGTACAGAAGGGAGTGTGTCACATCATAATTCATCCCACCCCGAGCCAATAGGGAAATGCCAGAGAGGCAAATTCTAACTTGTTGGTCAGCCAGGAGGGCAGGGAAGCAGGCGGACGGACAGAAAGGGAACTTGTCGCGTGGAAAACATGTTACATTGGCAGCATCCTTGGCAGTGACGATGGATCGTTTTCAAAGTCATCATTTGCAGAAAGTCTCATTTAGACTGAATTCATTCATTTTGAGACTCTAGTTTTGAATATATCTATACAAAAACACCTCCTAAAAGAGATAAACTAGTTTGTATCAAGTATCGCTTGTCTCAAGGCAAGTGTTTATACTAGGCTTGGGTGGTATGTAATATTTCATACCCTCATATCCTCCTGAAGTTTCATCAGGGTGTACACTGTGACAGTGTAAGTGTGATAGAAACCCACAAAATGTTAAGAAAATATTCTTACACATTTCTCACAAAAATGTACTTATTAAACAAAGAAATACAACTTAACACCTTGTGAATTCAACTTTCTCTCATTCATGGAACACTAACAAAGCTTAATCCTTTGAAACCAAAGCAAACTGGCTTGTTTTCTCACAGAAATGTTGGGAGAAGGTAATTATGAGTAATTAAACAAAATATGGCCCTAAAAGTGGAAAAAAAATGTATAGAAGTTAATATTACCTGAAAGTAACACAAACTTTTTTAAAAGGCCTAAAAAGGCATGAAAATAAAAATTAAAAAAAAACTATTATATATACTTTCTTTCTGTAACAAAATTTTAAATATAAGATTAAATTATTGTAGGACGTATATTGCCAAGTTGGTCTTTGCTTTTTTCCTCTTGTTTTAAAAGGAAATTAAACCAATTTGCTCAAGATTCAAAAGTAAAAAACAAAAAAAAACCATGCCTTTATTCCCCACAGTTTCTCTCTGCCAACTGGCTGCCGGCAGTTTACAGTCCTGTAACTTCTCTCTCCACCACTAGGTGTCCCAGTGTTTTTCAGCTCAGCTAGTTGAGAATAAAGATCCAGCTCTGATGGTGCGTGTTGTGCACTACATACAATGAATGACAATAATAAGAGCGCCTGTATTCATGACGGTATTAAAAAACATATGTTAAAAGTTTTTAAATACCATGGTATATTGTAATGTCTTAATACCGCCCCAGCCTATTATAAAGCATTTTCCAATGGCCACACTCCACTGTACGTGTGCGCTGGTATGTACTTAGTCATTGTGTTAGTCATATGCTCAACAAGCTGCACCATGTCCAAATCACTTTTTCTCACAGCTGAGTTTTAACAATGAAACAACAGAGAGCATGTAATCACACAGTACAGAACACAGAGACAAATAGCAATTACAGAGTTGAAAGCATGTACTGACTCACATAGACTTCCTATCCATCCATCTATCCCTCCATCTATCCCTACTCCTCACCAACTATCATCCTTACCAGGACAATCTCCTTAATTCAGCAGCAATGAAGAATTAAGATTTTCAACAGCATTTCTTCTTCTTTTTGCAACAGGACAGCCACCCATACTGTTCAGTTATGATGAAACTTTCTTTAAATGGCAGCCACTAATTAAGAGATAGGTCTCTTCCCATTCAACCACTGTGGAAGCCTGTGGAAAACACACACAATTCAAGTAACATCTTGTCAGAAAAAGGGTGGATCGACAAGGCTTCAATAATGGTACCTGCCAGACAGGGCTATTATTTGCAGCCTCCTGACAGGCAACAGCAGTAAATTTCACCTTATTATCAAGGCCTCATACACACTCCTGGTCGTCTGAGTGATTTACTGCGGCTTGAATGATGTGTGTTGACATGCTGGTTTGCTATCAGCCAAGAAACAAATAACTATTGTTGATGGATATAGGTTTAAAGTCAAATATTGCATGTTGATTTTAATAGATATTAAAACAAGCTCACACTTGAAGCTCTCATTATGTCTCTTTCAGCAAAGAAATATGAAGCACGCTGAGGGTATGTTCATAACACGATTGTGTGGTGGCTCCTGTCGTCATGATGTTTCAATTTGCTTTTGAGGTTAAGGCTGCTGATTTTTTATTGTCTACATATATTATCAGACTATACTAACAGGTACTGCTTAAAAACATGAAACTATACAATGAAGATGTTATGATGACATTTTTTCCTTTTCCAGTACCAACTGCAGTACCTGAACATGCGTATTGGCTGATATCGAGTGCAGATCCATTGTTGTATTGCATGGCTAAGGTTAACACTGTGAAACCTAAGCAAATTGGCCTGATTTCTTTCAAAAATGTGCAATGAATAAATGACCCAAAAAGAGCAAGAAATTAGTAAAAAAAAAAAAAAAAAGTTCAAGAAAATTACCCCAAATAAAAGGTGAAAAAACAATGACCAGAAAAGAGTGCTTAAAAATTATACCTATTTTGTGACATAATTTTAGTTCTCACAATGTTATCATATAAACGCGGCAAAGGAACGACTTTTCAGTTTTTAGTGGGGCTCATCTAAACATGAAACTCATGACAAGTTTGCTCTGTGCTGTGTTAATGGATTGGCAAAAATGGCAGGATGCAAAATGATTTCTTTTTAAAACCACACACACAAATTGAAAAAAAAACAAGAGAAAGCCATTCTGTTAGAAACACAGAGTACTTAAAAATTTTGAAATAAAATTTGTGGTATCAGATAGGTGCATTAACTTTCGTACTTGCCCATCTTGCATTTCAAGCAGTATCGCAGGCATTTCTGATAGTGCTACCAGTATCAGAACAAGACAGAAAGACTAACATGTTTTTTTGTGCCTGGTAGTGAGATTTGTTGACGGTGAGAAAATTATGCAATAACATCCACCCAATCACTTAAAAATGCAAAATTACTGTAAAATATTTGAACCATACTTAATGAAACTTCAGCGAAATCTAATACACATTGAGATCTATTATTAAACAGCATTGCATTTCATTACTTTAGACATGCTTTTTTAATATCCAGGAAACTTACACTAAATTACACTATATTGTATTATGACTTTAGCTCAATACTGGAATCCCAGTGTCTCTGATATCTTTGAATCACCAGTCTGATAAGACAGAGAGCCAGCAGCAGTGCCAGCTTACCCAGATAGTCCTCCAGTGAAGCACCGGAGGACTAATCTGAGGTGGCACTGCCAAGCTCTCTGTATGCTGCTGCAAGGCGGACTGAGGGAAGCGTGTTTTTGTGTATGGAGCGTCTGTTTCTTCTCACTTCTCCCCTCCCGCCCAGAACAGAGGGCTCTTTATGGCTGTTTGTAGGAGAAGACTGGGCCTGACGGCAGAAAGTTGGCCCTCAGACAAGGCCAGCAGTCTGCAGGCGCTTACTGGAAATGGAGCAAGGGCCGAGGCTCTGGGTTGGTTGGCTCGGCCCGAGCTGGGCAGGGCCGGGTCGGGTGCAGGGTGGCGTCTGCACAGAGGCAGTGAATGAGAGACTGAGGAGGGAAACTCTGGAGGGAGGATGGATAGGAGGGGGGATACTGCAAAAGCATGCTTTTAGGGTTTCAGGCCCACCGCTCATAGCCACGGCCAGGAACTACAACTTGGACCAATCATGCTCATTTTATCAGAGTCAAATGATCTGACACTCTGTTTCAGATGCAGAGGGATCTGAATATTGACCATCTTTACTATTTACTAACCTTATGTCATCTTTTTTCAGTTTCAGTCTTGGTTAACACTCAACCCATAAACAGATACCAAACTTTGGATGTCATGTAGTCCCTCAGAAGGTCATCTCCTTATTTAACTGAATTGCATAAATGTAGGTTTTGGCGGTACCAAACCCACAAAATGTTAAGAAAATTATACTGTAACACCCATTTTTCTCATTAAACTGAGAAATACAACTGAATAACTTGAATTCAACTGGAACACGGACAAAGCTTAACACTTTGAAAACTAAGTAAATTGGCTTCATTTCTTTCAAAAATGTGGGCAGAAGGCAATTATGACCATTTGGATCAAAAATAAGCAAAGAAATAAAAATAAAATAAATAAATAAAAAAGTTTGAATTAACTTAAAATAAGCACAAAAAGTAGAAACAGCAAGAAATTACCTGAAAAGTGGTAAAATTTATATATATATATATATATATATATATATATATATATAAAATTCCCCCTTTTTTTCTGTAACCAAATTTAAAATATACTTTTAAAGTTATAAATATCGTTTTTCTGACATTTCTGACATTTTCCTGACAATTTGTTTGATTGTGAAATGCGTCTGAATGCAGCACAAAGAATAAAATGATATTGATACAGGTTTTAAGGGGTCATTTGCCTCGTTAACTCTTAAAAAAACTCTTTTTTAAAAAAACTTTTAAACTATTTAAAGTTGAGCAAAACAAAATAAAACTAACCCAAACCACCATGGTTACTCGTGCTAGTTACTAAGTCCACTGTTTCAACAATCACCAGGGCTGGTTTGGTCGAAATTAATCCTTAATTCACCGAAAACCTGCCATTATGCCCCACAGTCTCTTTCTGCCTGCTGGCCGCTGGCTGTTTACAGTCCTGTAACTTCTGCCTCCACTACTAGGTGTCGCTGTGTCTTTCAGCTCAGCTGCCTGTTCCACCAGTAGACTGGAAATTGAGCTCTGGTGGCGCATGCTGTGCACTACTTACGATGATTTTAATAGAAATGGTAGCGCCTGTATTTATGACGCTATTGAAAAACATACCTTCGGGGTATCTAAATACCCTGGTTTAACATTATATTGTGATACTGCCCAAGCCTACATTAGTGAATCATGTTACCAGCCAGTGTGATCTGGACATTCATACATGAACTTCTCCTTCCACTCTTTTCGTATGCATGCAGTTGTTGCTGCCAAGAATCAAAACCACACTTATAAACCCTCATGTGTTCACCACAGCCATCAGGCTGTTTAAGCGTCAGCTTCGGCACCCTTTGCTCTCAGGCGCTCATATAAGCAGCTGTTCTGTTATTTTAATTACATCGCATTGTTTGCGAATGCCACTGTGGTCATATTTTCTATAAAAGAATGGCTGCCAAATATGCGACGGAATGAAGTGGAGAAAGTAGTGTTTAATCTCTGACATATTCCAACAGGGCCAGCATGAAGTCACTTCATTCTGTCAGTTCAAAACACGTAGGCTAAACATGGGAGCAAAATGACCGCCAGGAATATAAACATTTTGAGTAGAAATGTTGACAGTGAAATAACCTCAAACCTGAATTTCATTTTGAAAAGATGAACCAATGCATAACAGTTTACTCATGTCTTACTCAGGCTCATTGTGTAAGGGCCTCCTCTACTTTACTGACAGCAGTGCAGTGAGTCATCAGTCCACTCATTCCCCTTAAAGTTTAATCACCTCAACCCTTTTTCTTGTCTTCCTCCTTTTTTCTTAAGAGAGATTCCAATATGGAAACATACTATATGACACATATGTCCCTATATCAGGAGTAATACGTGCATGTATGTTACCCATGAGGCCATATATTATTTCACGCAGGCATCCTCTGGATATATGGCAAGATATACTGTATGTACATAACCTATATGTCTACAATGTAAGCATATGTGTGCACATATGAAAAATCTATATGATTGTTTATACAGTGTTATATCTTGTGACCATATATATTAAGGATATATATTTGATCCATGCAAGTTTATGAAAACAAAGCAAGTACATTTATTCTGTATATGTTCGTCTTATTTTTCAACATACATGTCTATTTTTATTATATTTACAATTATAGTAACATATGTCATACGTCAATTTAAAATTAGTTTGTATTTGCCTTGTTGGGAGGAGTCTTTAGTAAGAGTAAGTAATTGAGAGTAAGGAGCATATGTCATATGTGCAAACCATTTTACATACATAGGTATATACATAACATACATTAATACATACAAACAAATACATAAATATGTCAACATACATATTTGTATTGGCTAGAACTTTTCATATGTGTAAAGACAGTATATGCAGATATATTAATGTATAGATTGATTAGTGATTTACAGTTACTACTCTTCTATGAAGATGAAATACTTGTTTTATGTCTTGTTGCCACACAGACTTTTATAAAGACAATAGGTTTCTTATTTTTGTTTGACTTCATGCAAATCCATCATTCTCTCTTTAGTTTGTCTTCAGTGATTTTGAAAAATCAGCTAGGCATTGCCTTATAATTTTCCCCCCTGGATGGAGTTAAATTGTATGCAGGCACTTTATTTCACTGTAATCTACCTGTCTGTTCAACCAGAGAGGAGTTTCCACTAAAAGTCCACTTTAATTTGAATCCCTGCAACTGGCAATATATTGTTTTTTGTTAAAACAGCAACCCACTCAGTTATTCAGCCTTTGCTCTCTTAGTCATCATTCCTCCCGTTTAAGTCTTTGAGCTGAACTTCTACCAGGTGTTCTTACCACACACCGAGGGAGCGGTAGGCCTCTTATCAGAGCCAAAGCACACTAGGTCGACACAAGTACTAGTGCCCCTTCAAAGGGTTGTGCCACTGCCAGCGGCCAGCAGACATTTTTATCAAGAGTTCAGCCCCTCGGGGCTACAGAGAATTACAACACCTACTTGTCTGCGAGCAGAGCTGCCAATTACCTCTCAGAGATGACATGTTTACTGTGAAGCCTGATGTGAGCGGCAGGCTGTCAGAGAACGTCTGACTTTTCATGTCAGAGGCGGCTATAGGCTGCTACCTTAGGTTCAGAGCATCCAGTTGCACTCTCTTGTCATAAACCGTGTAATGCGTGATGGGAGAGACCATGCCCATGCCCACCCAAACAGATATGCTTCCTGGTAGCCTTGCAATGGAAAGCCCTTGGTCTCGACTTGTCTGTAGCTCTGGGGCTTAATAGGAGAAGGCGAACAAAAGGGGATTATTATGTATTAGCTGTGGGACCGGGGAGGGGAAAGGGTGTAAGTGGATTGAGAATGCAGACACTTTTGTGGAATCACAGAAGTTAAGGCTTGTCTATGAACATACCAATGAAGATCACTCACAGTGATAAGTGAACATGATGCAAGTAATCAAATTAGCAAAGGAGATCTTCACTGTTTCCACTTCCCACTGTCTGTTTTTGTCCCTCTTTTTATCTATGACCCTCATTCTCCATTCACTTCCATCCCCCACCACATCTTTCTGAGCATCATTTATTGACATCACTCTCATTTTCCCTACCTCCTTCACAGACCTCCAGGACTGACGGGCAGTCCAGTCATCTCAGATATTTCCCTGATCCGTCTATCACCTCACGCGGCGCCTGGGACGGGTGAGTCACCGTTCAGCCCTCCACATCCTTACGTCAGCCCCCACATGGAGCACTACCTACGCTCGGTACATGGCAGTCCCACTCTCTCCATGATCTCAGCGGCCCGTGGGCTGAGCCCTGCTGAAGGTAAGATTAACCCTACCAGCACATTCATTTAATGTTACAGCATAACCTCAACCACTATAACACTATAAAGAATCCTGAACAGCAGCATCCCACTTGAGTAACACAAATTGAAATTTTTACACAGGGCTCATGACCTATTTGACTACTCTTTTGTAAATCATCATCTCTGTGTAGAGATTTTTATAGCATTTCCTCCATGTTTTTTATGCCTCCACACTGGCAATATCCAAGTTTTCGGGTTGTCCATCCGTACGTCCCCATTTCTCATTCTTGTGAACATCATATCTCAGGAAGCCTCAAGGAAATTGCTTTCAATTTCTCACAAACGTCCACTAGTACTCAACAATTAACTGATTTTTTTTGGTTGTCATAGATCAAAGGTCAAGGTCACTGTGACCTCCTTTGTCTCATTTTCGTGAATATGATACCTCAGGAGCACACTGAGGGAATTTCTTTAAATATGGCTCAAACTTCCACTTGGACTCAGCAATGGACTGATTAAATTTTGGTGGTCAGGTGGTCATAGGTCAAAGGACAAGGTCACTGTGACTTTACATCTATTTCATTCTCTTCAATGTAATATCAAATATGTAAATAAGACCTTGAGGAATTTCTTCAAATATAGCACAAACGTTTACTTGGACTCAACTATGGACTGATTAGATTTTAGTGGTAAAAGGTCAAGGCCACAGTGACCTTGCATCCATTTCATTTTCTTTGATGTGATGTCAAATATCTGAAGAACAGCTTAAGGGAATTTATACAAATTTGGCGCAAGCTTTCATTTGGACTCAACAATGGACTGATTACATTGAAGGTCACTGTGACCTTGCATCCATCTCAGTCTCATGAGCATAATATCTAAAGAACACTTTGAGGAATGGAAAATGATTAGATATTTGCGGCCGAAGGTCAAGGTAGCTGTGACCTTGTGTCCATCTCACTCTCATGAATATGGTATCTCACGGTGGCCTTGAGTAAGTTTCCTCAAATTTGGCACAAACATCTACTTGGACTCAAAAATGAAAGGATTACAATTTGGTGGTCAAAGGCCAAGGTCACTGTGACCTCATAAAATGTGTTTTTGGCCATATCTCAATAATGCATATGCTTGTTATGACAAAATTACACGCAAATATCTACTAGAATAAAATGATGATAGTGATATTGATATATAACTATATATATATATATAACTTAGAACTTTGTATTTTAGCCCTGACTTATATTTGCTCTAGCCACCATTAATGGCTTTATGAAGACAAACTCCAGCTATCAAGCAAATTCCTCTTTATTTTTAAATGGTTGTTCAGAACCATTGTTGAAGTGCATTACCTCATTCTGCTGGGGTTATTTGTGTAGTGAAATTGGAGAATCATCTTCTTTTGTTTACACTAATGTGTTTGTCTCCAAACACATATTTGTTGTAGACTGTAAGAATACATGTTTATACACATATTTTGGAATTAAGTACATTTATTAACTTATGGCAAGTGCTGGAACAACATGTGAGACGAAAGATACTTCCTACATGCTGTCATTGACTTGCGCTCGTATAGATGCTTAATATGTGAAAGACTTCCAGTGCCCAGGCACATGTGTTCATCCATAAACACTCCCATTCCAAAACACTCCGCCTCAGTCTTCTTATGCTGTATGCAATGTACACAATATGACAAATAAACTGCAAGTGATGTGGAAAATCCTTCACATGGCAGCTATTCTGCAGCTGCTTTGACCAGTTAACATTAAGGAGGTGAGATTAGAGTTGAGCGGGTTCAGAATTTATGTATCCTGTTCACTATAAACTGACTCTGTCTGCTTGGCTGCAGCTCACCGCATGCACGCTTTAGTTTACACAGTTGATTATTTAAGCGGCGGTGATAATTAGTCTCGCACCTTATACATTCCCCTACATGAGGTACTGAAGCACACCTTTCATCAAGCATGTTCTGGTGTTTTCGCATGTGTGTGCATGCTGGTGATTTGCGGGTGTATGAGGGATATGCTTTGCGGTGCAGGCAACGTACCGGCTCCTTTGTATATATGTTTGGGCAGAAGAAACTATGAAAATTAGCAGGGGAAAAAAAACACACTGAACTATTGAGTTGACACGATGACAGACCTGTCCTCGCTACCCTTGTTCAAACAACAGGTTGTAGAAGAAAGGAGCCATAGGCCTGCACCCAGCATCAATAAATCACAGAGCACACGCTGCTGGCAACTAATGCTTCCCCGCCTTTCAAGAGAAGCAATGCGGAAGAGATGCTGTCACTGATAAAGTGGCAGGGAAGTATGGCACCAAATGGAGGGCACTGTGCAGCTCTGCAGAACATAAATAAAGCCTGTGGAACCACGGAGCTCAGTGGAGCATGTGTAAACCTCTGATAGGGATACCTGGGTGCCAGGCATCTGTTGAAGGCTCTTTGTGAAACCCTAGCTGTTTATGTACAGTCAGAAGTGGAAAAAGCATCACAATATTTTAGTAAGTAAAAGTACACTTGCTGTAAAGAGATTTTACTTGACTAAAAGTAAAAGTAGGTCAGTTAAAATGTACTCTGAATGTTACTGCTTTAACATTGGGCCTCATGCAAGAAACTATATACGAACAAATTTACTCTTATTTTTGCTCATCGCCTGGATTTGTTCTCGTTTTGCTAGACACCCATTGGTTTTTAGGATTCACCAATATTTTTCTTATTTTTGCTTTTTTGAGGTAAGAGAAAATTTTCCAAAAACAAATTGAAATTGCAACAGCTACGATACTCTGTCAGTCTGGGGTTTCATGACCTTACCAACATTATTGCCATGGTATCAACTTGTCAAAGGGGCTCATCCTAATTATGCATAATTTTAAGCCTCAATAGCAAATGTCAGTTATGTAAACCCCCCTGCCCCCTGCTGTAAAGTTGCGCATTTTAACATGTGGGTCTACTGGTACTGACTCGCTCTTGGAGATCATGGACAACTGCAGTTTTTGACACTTTGGCCGTTAGTGGGAAATTACATTGCAATTCCAACTCAAAATGATATGTGTCCAAAATCTCAATTTTCTTCTTCTACAGAGTAAACCGCTTAATGTTTCTTATGTTGGAGGAAATAACTGAGTGAACAAGGGGACAGACTCGGACATAGCCTTAGTATTGTTTCTTGACAATCTATTGAACTATTGTGTGTAGCAGAGTATTAGCCTTTTACCAGTGTGATTTCATTGGGACCAGTTGAGGTGAAGCTGCTGTGTCTCATCGTCTGTGTTCAGAAGTGAGGTCACACACACGCACAAACACTCAGACACAAAATGCTACTCTGCGGAGGTGGTAATATGATCTGGCAGCCATGGAGAAACCAAAGGAATACGCCTGGGTCGCTGCTGCTGGAGCACAAACACACTGCCTGTACACTGTTATCACAGCCATGGCCTAATGGATTCTGATAGATCCAGATATTTTTGGTTTTTGTGTGCGCTTGGGTGCATGTGTCTGTTCGACCGGGTGGGGGGAGGCTGTGGCACTACTCTCCCAATATCCCACTTGGCCTCCACCCAGTGATCCCAACCCCCCACTTCCCCCCTGTTTCCACCAGCATGCATAATAATCTACACCCCTGTCCTGGAGGAAAGGGGGACACGGGTGCAGTCAATGTAGGAAAGAGAAAAAACAATCCATCTCTCACTCTTATAGCTCCTGACACTTTTAAATGTGGCTTTACTGGGTGCAGGTGTTAACACACTTTACGTCAATATTACCTTTGCACATGCAGCGTTCAAGGCTTCCTCAGCATTATGAGTGTGTGCATCGGCGTGCACCTGCACTTTGTGTATGACTTCAGCCTGTCAAAGTTAGTGCACACACACAACACCAGAGGAGTGCAGGAATGTGGTATTCCTTCCCTCTGTAGCCCCCCTCTCTCTGCCCTGCTCCATCTCTCCCTCTGCTTCCTTTACTCCCCAGAGATATTTTCCCAGAACCCAGCAAGCCTCAAAGACATCAGACATCTTTTATCAAAAGCCTCATGCCCCGGGGCATGCACGCAAGCACAAATCTTCAAATCTGTAAAGCAGATCACTCGTCTCCTCTGTCGAGTCCTCCTCGCAGCCTCTCTGTGCTTGTCTTTTTTTGTCATTCCGTCCAGGACTGCGTCAAATGGCAAAATCTAAATGTGTTTTGCTCGGCTGCTCTGACTTGTCAAAATGTTTTTAGCATCACTTTAGCGTTTCTACCACTGTACTGGAACACCCGCAGGGGTTGCTTGACAGAATTTGCCTTCTGATTAGTTAACTTCTGAGCAAATTGTCTTTATTTCTTTCAAAATCAAGTCAGTGGAAGAAGAAGTGATCCAAAAGTTGGCCAGAAATTAGTAAAAAAAAAAGTACGAGAAAGTTACTGGAAAATTAGTAAAAAAAAAAAAAAAAAAAGAAAAGAAAAGAAAAACAAACCAACAAGGTAATGACCTGTTGGTTGCTTAATGCTTAATATGATTTTAAAAAGTCTTTAACATGATTTAAATGTGTTACGATGATGAATATATAGTTTTCCCTTTCCCTTGTTTTTCACTTGTTCCTTTTTTTTCCCTAGACATTTTTCCCTACCGTATTTAAAATTATTTTCTGAATGTGCCAGTGTCTTGCAATTTGTGAAACAGTTCTTACAAAGTTGCTTATTCCCTTTTTTTCCATGTTTTTTGAAAGAAACTGCACCACTTTGCCCAGGTTTCAAAGGTTTAAATACTTGTGAAAGAAAAGAAAAGTGATGAAGATTGTAGGATAAGCAGACCATGAAGTTATCTCAGTTTGATTGTTCTTTCAAGTAGGAAAAATAAATTACTTTTTTGTGTCTTCTGCAGTGACCCACGAACACCTGAAGGACCGTGCCTTGTTCAGTCTCCCTCCTCCACCACCAGGGGCCAACCCCACAGAGTACTACCACCTGATGGCTAGTGCAAGCCAGCGGAGCCCCTACGGCGACCTGCTGATGCAGAGCAGTGCAGCAGCGGCCGCAGCAGCAGCAGCAGCTCATCTACCAGATTACATCAGCCCCGTGGATGGTGAGAATAAAACAGGTTCCTTTTGACACAAAAACAGCTTCACGTCAGCTTCAAGTTTTTAACACATATTTTTATTGATTTTCAATTTTTAACACATTACATCTCTTTTATAGCATATATTGGTAACATTGTGGGTCACCCTTGAACAACATAACCCTCCCTCCCTCCTCCCTCCTCTCTCCTCCCTGAATTCTGAGACATCATTGATGGTAAATAACAAAACAATAGTAGTTGACAAATGATACTACCAATAATGACAGTAAATTACTTGTCTACATCCATGTGCGTAGATGTATGGTACATATTTACATATCATTAAAAAACACATGAAAATACATTGAAAAAAAGAAGGAAAAAAGAGAAAGAAAAGAAATAAAGGGAGGGTATGTTCTTGATTCCAAAAATTTGAGGAATAAATCCCATATCTTATGGTAGATATGACTCTTGATTGTGTATGTAAGCCTTTCAGCAGCTATGCAGGGGGAGAGTTCGGCTAACCATACCAACCAATGATGGACAATGAGCACTTTTCCAATGTCTAGCAATAAGACACTTTGTATGTATGAAAGAGAGGTTCAACAGCTTACTTTCATGAGTTCTCTGGGCCACCGTTTCTGGAATAGGTCCCAGAATACAGATCTCCATGTGCATCAGGATTTCTTTGTCTATAATATTGGAGATTATGTTAATTATGCTTATCTGAAATTCTTGTATAATGGTTACATTTCCAAATGCAATGGTACAAGGTACCTTTCACCATTCCACATTTTATACAGGTGTCTGCACTTGAGGGCAGCATCTGCACGCTGTGGTCCGTTTTCATTTATCCATCGCTCATTGCTTTATTGCATTTCGGTTCTCTAAATGCTTGTAGGTCTGTTCTGTTGCATCCAGAGGCAAGAGGAACAGAGATGTTCCAGACGAACTTGCAATTTGGTCTGACGATGCCAGGCTACACCTGAAGCATTTGAACATCATAAAATAGAAGACAGATGGACAGAATATTCCAGAGATGTGTTATCCTTAGTGTGTCACTTTGATATTTTCATGTCTAAATGATTAATTACCTCTAATTAACTCCCATCCCAGTAACACTAAAGCACATGCATGCCTTTCATCGCTGGTACAAGAGTAACAGACAGAATTAACAGCCATCTTGGCCTTTGTTCTCAGTACCAGGCATGTTGATACTATCCTCTTATTCTTCCTCTTGAGGCTTTTTCATGGAAGAGTTCACCACATCAAAGCTGCTGGAGCTCTTTGGACTTACACGTAGCATAGGGGCTAGTTGAGGGTGCATAAACACCACAAGCCCCAAGGCCAGGAGCTCGTAAAAACATGTTACTACCGTGTCTCTCATTCTGAGGGTGTTTCAGGTGTGTTTCTATTGTTATTACGAGTAACATCCGACAAAACAAATCCAGGGGAAGCATTAAAAAGGGCAGCGTGAGAGAGTGTAACCCTGAGAACTTTGAGTCGGCTCTCACTGTGTCATGCAGTTAAGGCAGGGATTAACCTCGCGGGCCGCATGCGCTGTCCACTTAATGGCAGGGATGAGGCGGCTTAACACTGACACACACACACACACACACACACACACACACACACACACACACAAATTAACAGCCAGGCAAATAGGCAGGCAAATGCTGACAAACTCTTACACGTGTTTGCACACAATCTCACAGAGACAGGCCTGTTCTTTCATGCCGGTCAGGGCCCCGGCCCTCTATCAAGATGACGGTCAGGCACCAGAACAGACGTTTGATTTCAGGAGGGAAACGCATCCAAGAAACCTTCAGCCCTTATGAATGGGTAACAGAAAGCGCACAGAGTGGAAAACTGTCCGTGAAAGTCAGCCTTTTCGATGCCTGATAATCAAATACTCCCCCTGGCAGGGACGCCCGCCCTGCTCCAGGAACACTCGCACTTTCTTTCATCCTGTCCAACCACCCACACAGAAATAAAAAAAAAAAAAGCTGCCCCATGCTTTTGACAGCATCACACTCCCAGAAGTGACTGCAAGACGCCAATACAGGTATCCTCAAGCACAGGAAGGAGAACACAGCAGAGAGATGCTAGATGCTTTTAGCAATTAATCTTTTATATGACCTCAGTTACCTAGTTAACAGAGTGGTGCTGAAAGGGAAGCAGAACTCTGAGGGGTTCTACTTTCAGGATTAGGAGTTTTACATTCAGAGTAAAATGTTTTTCTTTCAGGGTAAGGGGTTCTGCATTTAGAGTTAAATGGAAAACTTGGGGGGTTGTAATTTCCACTTTTAGGGCTAGGGGATCTGTTCTCAGGTTTAGGGGTTCTACTTTCTGGGTAAAGTGTTCTACGTTCAGGGCCAGGGTTCTACATTGAGGGTTAGGGTTCTATTTTCAGTGTTAAAGGCTAAAGTTTCAGGGTTGGGTGCTCTACTTATAGGGTTAGGGTTCTATTTTCAGGGTTGGGGTTCTATTCTCCGGGTAAGGAGCTCACTTTTAACAGGTTAGTTGAGGGGGAGTTAAGGGACCTCCTCCTCCCCCCTTTTTCCTCTACCTCCAACCACCTCATTGACCGCCGCCGTGCTGCCTTGCCCACACTTGTTTGGCGAGGCTGTTTGCTCAAATAGCCACAGCCCCCATCCTCCCTCATTCACCAACGCAGCGCTGCCACCGTCCCGGCAGCTTTTATTTAGTGTTCTACCACGCTAGGAGTGATGTGGTCAGGTTTGGGCCACTCTGCCAGTCTGGAGGCTCTTCCACTGCGGCCTCCAGACACAGGGCCCATATTGACCAAGGCGGCCAGCTAATGGCCATCGCGGGCAGCCTCAGTCTGAATCAAAGACCTCATTTACTGCCAGAGCGTGGGAGGAGGAGGAGTGGCAGAGGTGGCAAATATGTGCCTTATCCCTTACCGTTAGTTTTGGAAGGCAGTGCAGATACAACCCATATTAAAAATCAATTTATGCACTAATATTCAGCAGACCCACCGCAAAATCTTGGGGCCTTCAGTGAACCCATAGTATGGCTTCTCACCCGCCTGCCCCCTCCTACCCGTGTTTATCCTCTGGATGAGTGAAGTGCAAGGCTTACAGTCGAACCATGAAACACTGAATGCTGCTGTGCAGAGGTGCACTGGTGGAAAAGCTGTGAACTCATGCGTCAGGGGATTTATCAGTGCTGCAGGTCTTACTGTTCCACTTATGAATTTTAGGATTTACTGTTGGGCATGCCTCAAGTCGGACACTTAAACACAGGAATTTCTCTCCTTTATATATGGACTAAAACGTTTAAACATCATGCCATTCCACAGCTACAGACCGCCATAGACCTACCCAGCAAAATGGCTGTTTGATTGTTCCTGCTGTGTAAAGATCCATTACCTGCTTGCTGGCTTTTCCTCCAGCAGACTTGCCACATGACATTGTGATGGACAAGACTGCTAGACAAACACGGTGTTAGCAGCGGCTGTAAAGGCCTCGCTGAAACGCTCGGCTGCTTCTGTAAGTCGGCATCTGGCTTGTTTTTCACACATTAGTCATCTCCTGTCCTTATTAGAATAAAGTGGCATGGAGACTAAGATCAGCAAACAGAGCTTAAACAACAAAAATACATTTCACTCCAAAGACACACTGTTAAACAAATATAAACCTCAACAAGTCATTAACTACTACTGTCTTCTTTCTCTCTATCTGACAGTCTAAACCAGCCAGGGGTTTAGGATCATATTAGTTCTTCTTAAATCAAAAAGCTGGTTCAAATATTTCTTAAATCATATTTGCATCAGTATGATTTTGTTTTGCGGATTGACTAATCGGCTTGATTTCCTACAGAGGAATTTCTTCAAATTTCTCTCACACGTCCTCTTACACTCAAAAATGAAATGATTAGATATTTGTGGTCATAGGTGAAAGGTCAAGGTCACTGTGACCTCATCAGTCTTGTTTTTGTGAACACAATATCTCAAAAACCCCTTATGGGAATATCGTCAAACTTGGCACAAACGTTTATTTGAAGTATGTACAATGATTTTATTAGAATTCGTTAATCAAAAGTCAAGGTTATTGTGACCGTGCATCCATCTCATTCTTGTAGACTCAATATCTCAAGAATGCCTTGTTGAAGTGTCCAGTTGGACTCAAGACTGAACCCATTAGAGTCTGGTGATTAAAGGTAAAGGTCACTGTGATGTCACATAACCTGTGGTTAACTCAAGAATTTATACACTAATTGTGTCAGAATTTCAGATAAAATGATGAAGCAAAATCATTTTATATCCAAAAGGTCAAAGGTCAACTTAATTGCAATACAATAATGCTCTGCAAAAGCATTTTTCTGACCATTACTGAACTGAGCTCAGAAGCAGAAGAAGAAACATTTGGTTAGATGCTGAACTGGTGACACTAATCTTGCACCTGACTACAGCACCATTAGCCTTTTGTTTCAAACTTCTACATTTGAAAACATGATTTAAACATTTAGAACTAAATACGAGAAGAGGTGACTAGACTAGATGCCCTTTGTTTTTATCAGAAAAGTCTTTCCACATACTGTTTAGAGAGTGGGAAAGGATAAAAAAAAAAGTAAAACCATTTACCCATGCTCTGCTGGTCTCTGCACCCTGGTAGAAGGAAGACAGAGAGACATTAATTCCAATATGAGTGAAAAGACATGACAGCACAGTTAGCATTGGTACACCACCACTTCTGTAAGTATAAATAAAGTCACATTATGGTGTTTGACATTGGGCGGCATTGAGAAGGCTGTTTGTATATGAGCGAGCAGGTATGGAAGGGCTGGGTGGGCAGAGAAATATCAGAGCAGCTTGCGGGAAAACGCTGAAGCTCCCACGACAAAAGCAGCGGCCAAAGTAAATGTCTGCCATCTCGAGTAAAAAGATGTTAGTGTTGATGCAGCAGAGGGAATGAGGGAGATAGATTTGTGTACTGATGTGGTGGTGAGGAGTGAGGGGTTGAGGGTGGGGATGATGGGGTGGGGTGGGGGTGGGGTGGGGTGGGGGGGGTGCAGTCCCCTCAGACTGCATACACAAACACTTAACTATATGTTGGTTTGTGAGCACATGGGTGGAAGTGTGCACATAAACACACGGGCAACACAACGGTGGCTTTGGCCTGGACACTGGGGGCTCATAGAGGATTCAGCGCGAGCACCCTCGCTAATAAAATTCACAGTGTTAGTATTAGTGAGATTTAGCAAGGAAAATAAACATTTTTCAACTCTGACTGGCCTGTGGGGTGGCTCTGCTAACTGAAGATGTGGAGGCCTGGGGCCCTGCTGGCACAAGCACAAACTGCAGTAATGAGGGCGGTGTTATAATGGAGTGGGACTTTGCTGAGGCCTCTTCACCCCAGACAAGGTCAAGGTGAACAAGCTGGAGGGTGGGTGCCGGGTACAGGACTTTGCTTACATAATGATTTTATGTATTGTGAAAGCCTTGGTTTTTTTTGGAAGAAATTCAAAATATAAGTACTCAGCACCCATCATTTCTACTTTTTGTTAAGTTGTGACATACAGGTTGCCTGGCAGCTCAGTGGATAAAGCGGGTGCCCCATGTACAGAGGCTGTGTCCTGCTGCTACGTCCATCTCATCGTTTCTATCTGAAAAAGCTTCTCCTTTTGTCTGTGACCAACCTCAGCATCATCACCGATCAAATTAGGCAATTTGTTTCAAGTGTGCGCAAAATTAGCAGATGCTAAGATGCTGAGTCATAGAATGAGATAAAGGTAAAGGACTTGGTCATGTTTGTCCTCTGCCATATTAGGGAAGTAGCCTTCTTGCGTAGCCTTCAAGAAGGCGCTCCATGTGCTCAAAGCCGCGGTGACACCAAGAGCTAGCTGCTCCAGGGGATTAGCACAACCCTCCAATTAAAGTGCTTTCATTTTCCACAAAGTTAAAACAGAAGAGGCAAATGCTTAAAATAATCATACACACACACACACACTCTCTTCTCTCCCATCCTTTTTAATATATTTTTTTTCTTAACTGTATCAATGTGCACTGCAACGCCTGTAATTATGACCCTCTATATAAATCCAGATCCCACAATTACAACCAGCCCACGATGCAGTCCCACACAGAAACACACACACTCTCTCTCTCTCACACACACACACACACACACACACACACACATGCCATATTACCACATACTGCTGTGCCGCCATGGCCTGTGCAACATCTGTTTTCTCACTCCCTGCCGGAACCTGCTCACCCTTTCAATTATAACCGCCACCTATAAAACACTCTTTTACCAAGCGGTGAGAGTAGTGAGTACATGTTTGTGTGAAATCAGTAAAATTAGTTTAGACCAATGACATCTATTGTGACAACCCTGAGCTGAACAAAACTAGCTTGTCTGCACCTCACCTTTAGAAAAACGGACATTATAGGCATATAAACTTTGCTGCCGGAGGCATTACGAATTTTTCTGAGCTGAGGTTGATGTATGGATGGAGGGGGTGGTTTGATGATGGAGGCAGAGGGCGGGGATTTGGGCACAGTGCCCAGAAGGGTGAGGCAGGCGCCAGGCTAGCAGGCCACCAAGCTGCAAGGCCTGTTTCCTGCTTTATAAAGGGGAATATTAATACATGTATCTCCCATTAAATCTGTTAGCAACACGGCAAGCTCGCCTCGCTGCAAAAATTGTTGCAGCTGCACAACGTGTGCAGAGCAGAGCACAGCTTATCAGAATGATCTCCCCATTCATTGCCAGCCTCTCCACCAATCCTTTTTTTTTTGTTTGTTTTTTTTTGTGTGTTTGTGTTGTGTATCTTTTACTCCATCCCTACTCCTCTATGTAGTTTCCCATTTGAAACCTGAAGCAACATCACTTTTCTTGTGCAGTTTTCAGATGCCTTTTGCAAGTATGTAAACCTTTGAATTTTGAACAAAGAGGTGCGATTTCTTTCACAAACCAGTGGGGTGCAATGAGCAATTTGGTGAGAAATGTTTAAGAATTGCAAGAGATACTTGGATTAGAAGTTTTTTTTTTAGTTCTTTTTTTTTTTAAAGTACAGAAAATGTCTAGGGAAAAAAGAAAAAAGCAAGGGAAAAACTATATCCAGGGTTCCTGGTGATCCTTACAAAGGCATTGAATCTATTCACATAAAAATAAGGTTTTAATTGGTTTTAAAATAACCCAAAGCATTATATCAAATGTCTTAAAAATGCAAAGACAAGGGAAGAAGGTTATTTAAACTCTTCGACTGCATTTTAAAATCTCAAAATAATTTTAAAAATAATAATAATAATGATAATAATAATAATAATAATGATAATTTCTCAAATGGCTCTTGCTTTAAGATCACAACATGAGGATAGTGGAACCAATAACACCCATGTTTAAAAATAAGAAAGAGAACTCCATGGCACTCTCTCGAAATGTTAAAACACCTTTATTTCTACGGCATGGTCATGATGAATCTTAAAAACACACTTCGTCAGGGAGTCAAACCTTAGAAACATTAAAAAAGTCTTTAAAAGTCTTACATCTAAGTTGCCTATAGCTCTAGAAACCTTTTATATCTTTAATTCTCATAATTGATTTTAAAATTATGTTACAAAATTATTCGAATTTTTTAAGAACTTTTTCCAGGTCATACCTTTGTTGTCGTTGTTTTTTCAACTTTCCTGTTTTTTTAATCAATCCTCTGATAATTTTGTTGTATTTTTTACAAATTTCTTGCTAATTTGGGGTTAATCTCTTCTTTTGTTGCTCATTGCCTTCTTCCCAAAAGAAATCAAGCCAGTTCACTCAGTTTCTAAAGGGTTAACCAACAATGACACATTTATTTATTATCCCTAAAGAGGCAAATTCCTGTGGACCGTTTGTTGTTTTTGCCAACTCTTTCATACACATCTCTATCATCTCCGCCTTTTTTTTTTTTTTTTTTTTTCCAAGCCCTTCACTACTGTCGTCTGCCGTCTACCGTCCCGGGGGCCTTTTAACTAAGTGCATATGCCTCGGCTTTACGACTCGCCACCTCCAAACATAATAGTTTTGGAAGTAAGATCCTGCTTTATGGCTGTAGGTCTGGCGCGGTGATTATGGCGGTGCCTGGATTCATTTTGCTCAAGGGGTTGTGAGCCCCACCAGCCAAGAGTTGGGGATTGGTTACACATTGACAGCAGTGACATGCAGCAAACGTGTGCTTAGGTGAGTCGTGATGGGCCTATTATGAGTTTCCTGCCTCTCGCGCCTCTGATGATGTCTGCTATAAGAGCTAATTACACGCGTGTACAAAGACACATTGCCAGGTCTGCTCTCTGTCCCCTCACACTGTGAAGCAGCACCTGTTGGTCCCAAGCAAGTCATCTGTCTCTGTGAGAGTGGGAGCCTGTGACATTTAAAAGAAATAAATACACGTGAATGATGGACTATCAGTATGTATGGAAAAATAAATAGCTCTCTCTCCATGGGAAAGTACTTCCCCCTGTCGTTTTTCTTGCGCTTTCTATGAGAAGTAAATAGAGCAACAACCAGGTCTAAAAGAAGGCCATGAACTCTACCTTTGTGAGTCAGACTTGTTCTTTTTAATGGTATTCTGAGATCAATTTGTTTAAATTGCCTCCATTTAACTTGCCCAAGTACAGCGGTCTGAAAGAGATTGCTATCGGGGTAATTACTGAGAATGATTGGGGGCAATTCATTATGCATAAGAGGATGCGAATTTTAAATAGCTGTGTGTGTGTGTGTGTGTGTGTGCGTGCGTGCGTGCGTGCGTGCGTGTGCGTGTGTGTATGTGTCTGAGAGAGAGTGAGATGGAGGAGATAGAGTGTAGCTTAGCATGGCTATGACCTCCACTACAATGCTTCGGGCTGAATGTTACTTCGAACATGGGCCGGGGAAACTGCTGGCTTCCATTGAGGGCAGGTAGTATGAGGTACTTACACATTAGTACTCCAATCTGTTGACTCTGAGCCATGACAGGAGAGTCTGAGGTCTTTTTAATACTACACATAAGACATCATACATATGTTTTTATGCCTCCGCACTGGCAATAGACAAGTCAATGGCACTATGCGTTCAGGTTGTCCATCCGCTCCATTCCCATGAACGCGATATCTCAAGAACACCTTGAAAAAATGTCTCCAAATTTGGTACAAATACTCACATGGACTAAACAATTAACTGAATCAATTTTTTCACTGTGATGTTCCGTCTTATTCTTGTGAACACAATGTCTCAAAAACACCTTGGGAATTTCTTCAAATCTGGCACAAACGTTCACCTGCACTCAATGAAGTGATCAGATTTTAATGGTCAAGGGGTGATGGCCAACTTGCATCCGTCTCATTCTCATTACCATGTTTTCTCAAGAACATCCAGTCACCCATCCATTTTTCTATCGTCGTCTACATATTCGGGGCAGCAGACTGAGCAAGGCACTCCAGATATCCTTCTCTCCAGCAGCGCTTTCTTTCTCATTCTCATGAATACAATGGTTCAACAAGGCCCTTTAGGGAGTTTCCTCAAATTTGGCACAGACCTCTACTTAGACTTAAGAATGGACTTTAGTAATTCAAGATCAAAGGTCAAGGTCACTTTGACCTCACCAAACATGCTTTTGGCCAAAGCTCAATAATCCATACGCTAATTGTGTCAAAATTTCAAACAAATGTCTTATAGTATATAAAGATCAGTCCATCTATCCATCTATTGTCGCCTGCTTATCCAAGGCTGAAAAAAGATAGTAATGACGTTGTTATTCCAAAAGGTCAAAAGCCAGCTTCACTGTGAGGTCATAATGTTCTGCAAAAACCTTTAACTCATCATCATATCTCATGAACAGAAGGTCCGATACTGTATTGGTGACACTAATCTTGGGTGTCCACCTTGACAATGTGCTTAAAAATTGTGTCAATATTCTGTGCTTTCGGGGGGAAGATGTATGTAAAGCATCCAGTTTTCACAGACATTAATACTAATTCTAGTTTAGCATGCGGTTGATTTCTTTTTCATTTGTCTATATTGCCTCTCTTTGTGTCTGTGTCCAGTATCACGTTTCTCCAGCCCACGGTTGACACCCCGACTGAGCAGGAAAAGGGCACTGTCTATCTCCCCACTGTCAGATGCCAGCATTGACCTGCAGACCATGATCCGCACCTCACCCAACTCCCTGGTGGCCTACATCAACAACTCCCGCTCTAGCTCGGCTGCCAGCAGTTCCTATGGGCACCTTTCAGTCGGTGGGATCAGGTAGTCAAACAGTGATCATGCATACATATCCACTAATTACAAACAAGCATATATGCACATTCCCAGGCATATAGTACATACTTGAGAATACATAGTTGTTGAGATAATATCTTTGTGATACAGTACATGAAAAAAGCATGGTCTGCAGAGGGTTGCCAGATTTTGCAACAGTATTTAATGAAGCAAAACTGTTGGTATCTAGTTTCAGTAATTCTCTTACTGAAATCCAAAAAACAGATTTACCATTGACAATGATAAGTAGTATTTTAAACACATATACTTTTAAAAGTACTACCCTTTTGGTACCCTTCTGTATTTTTTAAGGCCAAAATCCTTTAGGGGATGGGTACATTTTCAGTATTTGTTAGTTTTGACATTATCTGCGAGTCATGCCCGTTAAGAACCCTTAGGAGTGATGAATTTAGAAGTCTGATTAAAGCAACAAATCCAACCTGTCCAGCACCTGAGAAATTTGCAGTTTAAGGTGTTGAAATCCAGGCCAGTTGGCCAGTCAGCAGAGATACTGTTGTTTGGGTGTCCTACAGCCCCTTTTTTATAAAATCCCAATGGTTGAGTACCCTGGTTTTAGGTACGAGAACAAGAAAAGATATTCCATACTTTTCAAATGTTTTATTATTCCTCTGTGCCACAGAGTTACATTTTTGTCCAAAAACTATTAAAAATACACAATTGAATGTGAACGCATTGATTGGCTGTCACAGCCGTCAATCATGGCGGAAAAGCCCTTTTTGTAGAATTTAATAACTCGATAAAACCGAACTTATCATAAAAACAAACACTTGAACAAACATCAGGGTAATGAGAACTACCTTCAGTGTCAGAAATCATCTTTGGGAAAAATTTAGTTGGCGTGTACTTTGAGTTTTTAGTTTGGCCTGTGTCCATTGAATAACATGGAGGGACAGACCTTAGGAACTATACTGCAGTCAGACACCAGGGGGCAATCCAGATTATAACATTCCACTTTTGGGGAACTGTCATGTCGTCCACCTGTATATACAGTCTATTGTATTATCATAAAAATATCAGTATGTAGGCAGTTTACACTGTGAGGTGACACCATATGTTAAAAGCATTCTACTGGCATCCTGTTAGCATGCTAGTAGCACAGCACATGGTGAGTATTAGCTCAAAACATCATTTGGCAGTGAGGCCCCATGTGGCAAAAAAAGGACAATTTGGTGCGCATCAGCTGGGACTCATTCTAATGATTCAAGTGTGGGTTTAGTCATTGCATGTTAGCCACTGGACAGAAGTCTCCATTCATAACTTCTTTCTTCCTTCTTGCTCAGTCCTTCGTTCAGCTTCCCTCATCCCATCAACCCCGTGGCATACCAGCAGCTGTTGTCCCAGCAGAGGAGTCTCAACGCCTTCGGCCACACGCCTCCTCTCATTCAACCATCGCCATCCTCCTTCTCGGCTCGCCAACACCCCCTCACTGCTTCACCTATGTCCGCCTCCCACAACAGCTCCAACTCTGAGACAAACCAGGTAACAGTGAGAGTATTTATACCTTCAGATGTTACACTTGTATAAGTATAACGTGCACAGATATAATGGCATCTACACCTCCACTTCCAATCTTTCTGTCCGTAGATTACGTTTATGGATGTGTAATGTAAACAATATACTGACACTTTCTCAAATATTTCAACTAAATGGGTTATTTTTCACTTTTAAGTGACAGATCTGATTTCTGACCATGTGAACAATGTAAGGTTCATAAATGTCTATCAGAGCTATACAGATATTTTGCGAGTATTGACATCACAGTTTTACAAGGATATCTTGATTTGTTTTCTGGAGACATCTCTCTTTTTTTCTCTTTGGCAGTTTTCCATAACCTGGTGATCAGACTGAACTGCAATTTTGATTTGCCTTCTCATTCAGTCTGACATCATGTTCATGTTCGCCAATTTCTGTTTTGGAGGGAGGTTATTGGGAGAGTATAAGCCTGCAGGGGATCATGGTTCAGTGTGTCTATCCGGAGCTGATCTCATATAGTACTGGACCAATCAGCCTTATATTGTCCATGCACATTTTATTTTACCATTTTAAATTTATTGGTTTGGCTGTAGGACAGGAAGCGGACGGGTATATACTTAATTCTGCCCACGAAGCATTAACAGATCTGGTGTTTTGTTTTGTTTTTTCGTTTCGTAAATGGACTATACTTGTATAGCGCTTTTCTAGTCTTATTGACCACATTCACCCATTCACACACACATTCACACACTGGTGGACGAGGCTACCGTACAAGGTGCCACCTGCTACACCATTCACACACACTCACACTCACACTCTGATGACGCAGCATCGGGAGCAATTTGAGGTTCAGTATCTTGCCTGAGGATACTTCGACATGTTGCCCGGAGGAGCTGGGGATTGAACCACTGACCTTCCGATTAGAGGATGACCCACTCAACCTCTGAGCCACAGCCGCCCAACGTAGTGGCCAAAAGTGGAATGACCTGTGCGGATCAGTTACATGAATCCCACAGTCAAGAAAGACTCATCCCCATTGACTTACATCAGGAAAGAGATGTCTGTGAATCAGTAAATATTTTTTTTAAATGACTCATTTCACTATTGTGATTTACATCATCCAGTTCAATAACATTTGTACAAATATACATATATACATACATATATACAAAATGGCAAGGCGGCGTAGCAGCCTTATATCCCGCCTTTAACAGGCATTCTAAATACAGCTAGTTCTAAAAGAGTATATTGAATGGACAAAAACTCATCTTTGAGGAGCTGGAATCAACATGTTAGGCATTTTGCTTCATGCATTACAAAATAATCAATCTATGGTCTAAATTGTCAACAGTTAAGGCCTATACTTGAAGTGAAGCCTAAAGTTACAATTTGTCATGAATGAAGTATTTTTTATAAATTGTCTCATGTCAGAAATATGCAGGAGGCTCCCTCCCAGTTCCATCTGTCTTACTTCCTACTGTCTCCTCCGTCTCTCTTTATCAGCCCACTGTATATACCACAGCGTAATGTAATGTAAACTTCCCCACTCCGTGAATCACTCCACCTCACACTGCTATCAGCTGCCTCCAGCTCGTTTTCAGCACTCCTGAACCACGCTAAGAGCATCCAAGAGTACACTGTATACATGCACCTTTATGCATACACTTCCGCACAAACATGACACCCCCCCCCCCTTTCACACACATACACAAATACACACTCAGCTTAATTTCAGCAGTGATCAGAACCATATTTCCCTTTTGGTGTTTGGCCAGCTGAATGAATCATCAAGGCCCCCAGAAATGCCAAACTGCACTGTAAGTCTGGGTGGGATTAGGAGACCCCCTCCAATGTTGGACCCGCTCCAACAAACTTCAATACACACACATACACAATAATTCATCAGCTGCTTTACATTTAATATCTTTTCTTTCCTTCATCTCCATTAGCGCTTTAACAGGCCTTGTGTGTCTTTGTCTTTCTGTCGTCTAAAGAAACTGTTGGCAGATCAAAGACCCCTACTCCCCCCAAACCCTGCCGCCTTCCCCCTCTGTACCGAGGGCAATAACTTCTCTTCTTTCATATTTCCTTGCGGCTTTGGCGATCATAGAGCAGTCTAAACTGTTTAGTCTCGGCGGCGGGTCCTAGTCTGACTTATGGGCTGCTGCGCCTGGTGCAACAAGGACTCCACACATCTCTTTGCAACTGGCCATCGAGCCAAAAACAATTGCATGGTATCTCTTTGGCTCGGTTATCTGATCCCCCTCCGCCGCTGACATGAGGTGACTTCATGGAATCTGGCGGTTTAATAAAGTGAGCGGATGGATAAATTAATAGGGGAATGAGTGGGAGGGCTAATGGATGGATGAAAGGTTGGTATGTTAGGAGTGATGGAATGATTCACTGATAGATTATGAATGAGTAGGTTGTTGGGTCAGTGGATGGATGTTGGTATAAATGGAGAGAAGTTTCCTAGAAATGATATGCATAAATGACAAAAGTTAGCCCACAGACTTGGGCGTCTTCAAATTTTTCATACCTCCATACCCTCTTGAAATATCGCTGGGGTATCGCTGGCGTTAGTCATTCTCCATAGTCTCTATCTGCTGTTGCTGGCCGTAACTTCTTGCTCGAGCTCAGTCTTTCAGCTCGGCTGCCTGTTCCTCCAGTAGAGACTGTAGACTGAACTCTGGTGGTGCTCGCTGTGCACTACTGTATATATGACGGCATTGAAAAACATACCTTTTTAATACCCTGGTATACAGTAATACAGTGATACCGCCCAAGTCCAGTCAGAAGAATGACGAAAACCTATTTTTCTCCAAGAAACTCCACAAGTGCATACTCTTGTTGTTATTATTCTGCTTATTTTCTACTTAAAAGAAAAGTGTCTCTTCAACCTTGTTTCTGCCCTAATCTGTCCTTCAGAATGCCAGTGGAGACCCAGCAGTGAGTAGCACAGTCAACCCATTGACTACCAAGAGGTCAAAGGTTAAGACAGAAGCAGAGGGTCCGCTGCCCATCTCACCATCCTCTCAGGCAAGAGAATCTAAAACTATGTGGCATAAGTAAAGAATCTTATATCCTGAAAAACAAAAAACAAATGCAACATTAGAAATTAGTCACCCAGGTTGCACTACACATTCCAAACCACGATCCTTCTGTTGAAGAATTTACTCTATGACCTTCAAAAAATCCTAATTACCTGCATGGATTTTATTTATTTATTTTATTTTTTTTTGTCACTTAGATATCTCTATTAGAGCTTCAGCTACTTACAGTGGAAAAATACTCCCCTTTTTAACTGCAGTTGCAAATTTGGCTTTAACTGATTATAGATAACAAAAATGCAGCTTTAATCAATGACAAGAGGTGTTGCCATGCATTGATATCAAGCAACAACTCATTATGATTAAGAAACAGATAAGATAAGAGAGATGCAAAACAGAACAGAATGTTTCTGGAACATATTGACCACAGATTCAGATAAAAGACGGATACACACATCTGGTCTGACAAAGTGCTGTACCCTTTCTTCAGGACCACAGTGGGGGGATCTTGGACCTGAGCGATGATCTGGACAAAGATGAGTGCAAACAGGAGCCAGAGGCCATATATGAGACCAACTGCCACTGGGAGGGCTGTACCAAGGAGTATGACACCCAGGACCAACTTGTTCATGTGAGTGATAAGCTTAGTATCTGTGTTCCCAGGGTCCTACATTCTCCAGATTAAAACCCTCTTAATAAGACACATTAAGGAGGCCTCTCAACGAGTTTTTATGTTCTCAGCAATGTTTTTCCCCTGGCTGAAATGTGTGTCTCCCCTGGTCAATATGTTGAAATGACTACAGTTTATTTTCTACTGATGTTAGACTGTTTTCTTGATTATAAGGCCTAGACACACCAAGAACTAGCAGTTACAAAGCCGACTAAGGTGTCACGTCGCCTGTGTCTCTGCTAAAAAGTTGCACATGAACGCACCACAAAGACCACAACCAACGGCCAACCAGCATTTATGTTCTTCACCTTTGTGAGAGGAAATACCTCCATAGTAGCAGATGGCGGTCATTTGTAACTGTCATTAAAAAAGGGAAACCGGAAGACCGTCATGACGCAAGTTAGCGCATTAACAACACAACGCTGAAATGTTGAAAGAACAAAGCAAATTGACCGTGTGCTTATGAATAATATTCCAACTGTCAGGAAACATTTCTGCTAAACAGCTCAATGGCTGAAGAAAAACAATCCTACCTAATAGAACAAGTTTGTTTCGACCTCACTACCTCTTCATTTTAACCTTCTCTTTTATATTCCTCATTTCATTTTCTGTTCGTCTTCTCGTGTGCTAAGCTGAACTGCCAATGAAACACTGATTCAATATGCTGAATCAGTGGAAGAAAAGATGACAAAGACCGACAGTGCGGCACACACAGCAGTAACTGAGGCAACAAAAGCTGATTGACAAACCTGCACGGTCGACCATTGGCTTGGTGTGTCAGGGCCTTTGGACATTGAAAACGCCACAGAAGCTGAATGAGATTTTTACCACTGAATCTGCATTTGAAATGTCCGTATCACTTTATTATTTAGTCCTCGTTAACACTTTCCCTGCCAGTGACAAGATTGTTCGACATTTACAGCACAACGCTTCCCCGCCAGATATTTCGTCAATCTAGGGCGTGCTGTTATGGATGTTGTGCAATAAAACAACTTTTCTGTGTCCAAAAACCAACGAACAAGGGTAACAGGAAGACAGGGCCACAAACTTGCCAACTTATCACTATTTAGCGGCTTTTCAGACCCGTTATTTTAAAAAGTAAAAGAAAAGACATATTTAGTAGCTTATTTAGATAATCAGGGAACAAGGGAGGAACACATCGTCATTGTTCACTGCTCAGAGCTACCACAGAACACCACCGTCTGCTTAGGGACTGTCCCAAAGGCTGTGGTGTTTACTGATATTTAATGCAAAATGTTTTGCTCTATAGTTCCACTTAACCTCAAACAATATTTTCAATATTATGTTTGTACACTCCAAGTTGACATCAGAAAAGAGGAGTAAAGAAAACAAAAAATGTACATATGAAATCGATTTGGCTCCTGAAAATTACTTAAATGTCATTTCATCCGCTTTTTGTCCAAATTTTAATTTTTATTTATTTATTGATTGATTGATGAAAATGCCCAATTTCATGTGTTGATAAAAAAAGGAATGGAAGAAGCTAGAAAAAAATGTTTTTTCATGTGTGAAAACAGATGATCTGCTCTTTATTTTAATGTTTTCATTGTTTATATATTCAAAACACAAAATATAAAAAAAATAATTTAAAATTCTTTTTTTTGGCTTTATTTGAGATAGGACAGTTTAAGCATGAGAGGGGAGGACATGCAGGGCCAAGGTTGGAATTGAACCCGCAAACGCTGTGGCAAGGATATAGCCTCAGTACATGGGGCACCTGCTTTACCAACTGAGCAACTGGGCGCCCCAAAACACAAAATATTCTTAAAAGATTGGTAAATATGACCAAAAATGCTAGCACTGGCTAGTAATAAAGGACCCTGGGAACATAGGGATGAATATTCTGACAGATATTGTTGACACCTATTCAGTCAAAGACTTAGTTGCACCTTTTTCTCTACAGCTAATTTCAAACTCTGCCATCAGAAATGTTGCATTTTATTGATTAAAAAGTGAAGAGTTCAAACGACTCTTCTGCTGCTCATTAAATCCATGCTGATTGAGTCGACTCAGAAAACTGTCCAGTAACTGATCCTTTCCTGTCAGGCTGACACGCGCAACGTTAATGAGCCTGCCGGCGCTCGCCAAATTCAAGCCCAAACCCTGCAGCTGTGCCCCCGTCCCCACCCCCCACCCTCAGCCCCATGACCCCTAACCCCTAACCTCTAACACTCCCCACCCCTAAAGCCCAGAGGGCCGGCCATAAATCCATCGTCATGCCAGGAGCTCTGGAGTTAGGGGACCTCATACTCCCCCCTTTTCCCACCAACTTCTCTTCTTGCTTTCCACTTTGTGAGCAGCTGTCAGTCCCCTCAGAGCCGTGGCAGGAGGGGCATGTGTCAGGTCCACAGACCCAGAGACTGATAGGAAGTCAGGACCAGAGTTACCTTTAAGAACTTTTGCCCCAACTCCAGTTCCCCAGCTGCAGACTCTGTGAGAGCTTGCCAGCATTTAGCGAACAGAGGATCGCTGGTCGGATCTTGGGTGTGGATGGACAACATGAGGCTGACACATTCTTAAATCCTCACAGGACGTGGGCTTTTTTTAAGGCCTCTGATTTCTATGAACTTTACAAAAACCAACTACCATAGTAATAGCCACTTTTTCTGCAAAAACTCCTGACGGCATCTCCCTAAGCACAGCCAGGGTTTAACACAAGGTTCATATCAGCAAAAATCAACCACACACCTGTGGGTTCTTCTGGCTTCTGCTTAAACCAAACGTAATCCGGTTTTTAGAGGCCCCAAATTACGGATTCACAGTTGTGTGTAACCTGAAAATAGAGGCCTCCGCTTGTTTCCATTCCTTCTCCTCCACCTTAAAATAGATCTTAGCAGAATAGCCAACCACTTTGCTTTTTTCGCTGGTGGAGAGGTGACCACATCAGTGGAGTGCCGGGGGCCTGGATGTCCTCAGGAAATGAAGTGGTTCCTCTGGGTGTGTGAATATTTGCGTGTGGTGCACAGGATGAGAGTTTTAAGTGTGTCTGCAAAGAAAAAATGTGTGTATTTGTCATTTGAGTTCAATAAAACCTGTTCGGTCTGAGGGTTTAATTAAGATAACTGAAGGAACTCTGACATTCTACTCTTCATAGTAGGAATAACTGACTGCCTCCTTCTCCAACTGTGCACATTATTCATTTTAACACAACAAAAAAAAAGTTTTACACTACTATACTGGCTAAAAAAAACCTTAAAGTCCAGGTGAAGGAAAAACAAGGACTCCTTTCTAAACACTTTATGCAATTTAGTAAATATTTTTCAAAAAGAAAAAATAAATAAAAATAATAATAAAAAGGGAACTGTGCTTCATTGTTGAGTTGGACCCGTGAACAGTTTTTCACCATTTCTGTGTCCAGGATTTTTTGGTGAGGCCAAAAAGCAAACTCAAAGACATCATAATTCCTTTACTGCTCTATAAAAATTAAGATGCCACAGCGAATTAATAGACTAACAAGTAGCTTAATAGAGCAGACACGACGCTAGCTTTACAGAGCAAAAAATTCTGTTTAGCTTTTCACCATTTTGAAATCTAATTTTTATTGACTTTGCAATTTTTTTTAATCATTCAAGTTTGGTTGGGCAGTTTTCTGTGGTTTGACAGGCTCATTACATGCTTTTATTTTTGCTTTACCTGGACTTTAGGCATCACACAGGAAACCATGTCCTTCACTGACTTCTGAATCCCTTTAAAGTAAGGAGGATGAAAGCTAAACACCAGTTGGTTACAAAATCCTCTTCCTGATCACTTTTACTGGGATCTGGGGAAGTTCCTCTTCCTTGAGAAACCAACACTCAGAGCCTGAAAAAACAAAACATGCTTTTATAGTTTTTTTGTCTCCTGTTGACAGATGCATAATAACTTCCAGCCATAATGGATGGCACCATCACTTACAATGTGTGTGTGTGTGTGTGTGTGTGTGTGTGTGTGTGTGTGTGTGTGTGTGTGTGTGTGTGTGTGTGTGTGTGTGTGTGTGTGTGTTTGTGTGTGTAGAATCTAATGGTGGGAAAAAAGACAGGAATTTGCTGACTCGTTTTTAGCAATACACACATAGTGTTGGTTTGTAGCTACTATTTACTTAAATCTCAGTGTCTGTATCACAAAGCATGTTGTGCTGCATTGTTCTGATTTTCATGAATGAAATTTTCTCCACAGCACATCAACAACGACCACATCCATGGAGAGAAGAAGGAGTTTGTGTGTCGCTGGCAGGAGTGTTCACGGGAGCAGAAGCCCTTCAAGGCTCAGTACATGCTGGTGGTCCACATGAGGCGTCACACAGGGGAGAAGCCACATAAATGCACAGTAAGAACCTCGTATTCCTGCAAAAAAGGGTAGTGAACTGTTAGTAACTAGCTGGCGAACTGACTGACTGGCCACAGGATCAACTGACTCACAGACTGATTTCTGCATTTAAAAGTGCACTTCAGCAATATCATCTGTCTTTTTATAATTGATGGACTTTGGATAGATGGATTTAAAAAAAAAAAGAATGTTCCAAATAAAGGCAGCAGAGGCTGAAATATCCTGATTTTTAGTTACAGGGAATGGATACTACATTTCCCATAATGCAACAATTGCTTTTGTTTAAATCTCCCTACTGGACGTCTATTTACACTCCACACCTTCAACTTGGAATGCAGATTTTTGGTTAAAAATGTAAAGTCTCAGAGCCCAAGCTTATATACCCTGATGACATCACAGTGACATCATCAGAGTTATTTTCTCAGACTTGACCAAACAACTCCAGAGTCAAAGTTAATATCACACGAGAGGGTGTGCTTTGACATCATTTGTGGACAGTAATCACTGAAGTACCACATACGACATTAAAGCATGCCCTTTTGTGGTAATATTGCAATTATACAACTATTACTAATAAAATAAAATATACAATCAAAATCTATTCATGTTCAGGGGCTATTAGCGCTCAAAATAAAAAGCTTGTGCAACTGTTGTTTCACGTTCCAACTTGAGTTTATACTTGGGCTGGCTATACCTGGGCTTTCCCAAACTAAATACCTCAGACATAAACACAGAAATGCTCAGCTTGCTCAGTTTAGTTACAGCCAAGATATCTGCTGAAAAATGTTGCTTTTTTTCAATATACAGATTTAGCTACTACATCTGCAAAGTTTATCTGTATTTTTAAGCTAGCAGTGCCGTATCGCTGGCATTACACACATCTTTACAGACTGAGTAGTACTCTCCAAAAATTCACATTTTTTGTGTTATTGTTGTTGTTGATATGATTTTTAAAAAAAATAGGTGCATTTTATTTTTAATATACAGCTTTATAAGTGCTGGGTTGCTGAAGACCCGAAGTATACAGGAATGTTTGGGGAAAAAAACAAAACAACATCCTGCATTTAAGGGTTAACTGACTGGTTAAGTGGTTTACCAAGTACTGGAACTAGAACTAGAATGTTTCTCAGCCAACTCTTCCCTTTGCCTCCAAAAAATAAAAATTAAAAAGAACTGCTCATATGATTTTCTTTGTGCTTAGCACCAGTGATATTTTCCATGTTGATAAATCATGAGGGCTTTATTGAAAGCTTCATTTGCTGTGTGAAGATCAAATTGAGGGCCTGTTTGCTGGGCTTCAAAGCTCGCTTGTAGGCTCTTGTGAATGCATTAAAACAGATGACTTGTGAAGGAGAGAGCGAAGAAAGCTGATTGACAGCGTGGGCGTGTAATTAAAATCTGTAGACAAGCGCGGGGCCAAGGGTCCTTATTAAGACCAGGCTGTATATTCTCTGCACAAATCCCACATGCATCTTCTCATAACACTCTAACTCCCCTTTAGTCTGGTCTTTTAACTTAGAATCCTCTGACTTTTATATCCAATTTCTGAGCTAGTCTAATTTGATTCTCTTTTAATTTCAAAGCCAACTCCGTTCACAATGACTGCTCAGAAGGAATACCAAATTATAGCTTGTACAGTACAAGTGAACACAAAGGCTAAACACAGACTTCTCTTTGTCTCAACAAAGCACACTCGCCGAAAAGCTCGACCAAACCTCACACTCAGTTTAGATATTTTGCATAATAGCCCTTTTTTACTGAAGTGTAGGGCTGCTTTGCTTTTGTGTGGCATGCCACAGTAGGTGGGCACCAGTCCAACCGTAGATTACATTTGTTGTTGCCGAGCTCTTTTCTCTCCCCAGCTGCACATAAAACAACACGGCACCGAGGCATTCAGTCTCACTGTCTGTCTGTCCATCTCCGTCTCTCTGCAGTTTGAGGGCTGTGCCAAAGCTTACTCTCGCCTGGAGAACCTTAAGACCCACCTCAGGTCCCACACCGGGGAGAAGCCATATGTGTGCGAACATGAGGGCTGCAACAAGGCCTTCTCCAACGCCTCAGACCGGGCCAAGCACCAGAACCGCACACACTCTAATGAGGTATGCCAACGCACACACATCAATCAACTGATTTACCAAGCAGGAGCCACCGTTAGCTTAGTGCTTAGTGTAGTGCAAGTTATGCAAAACTAGGGGGTGCCATCATGAATCCAAAAAAATATATAAAATACAAATTTCACCCCCTTGGCTTTTTTCTCAAATAGCACAGGTGATTTACACAGCAGACATAATTGTAGATTTTGGGGGACTGTTAACCAGTTACACACACAATATCGTATTAACTGTATTTACAAGTTACGAGCACATGAAAGGCCCTCCAAAGTCATAATTACGCATGGGAAATTGGAAAAAAAAGACACCCGAGTTGCCAAGTTGGGACGTTTGCATGACGTGTCAGGGCAGCAGAAATAGCGTGAAGCATTGAAACAGTGTCAACAATTGATGCTAAAAAGATAATGGATTTTGTAAAGTGAAAAACAAATTAGACCACCGCACACTGAATGACTTTACTGTGATTTTATTCATGAGTCACGTGACTAATTATCAACATCGCCTCTCTTCCTTTTTTTTTAACAATACATATATATATATATATATATATATATATATATATATATATATATAACAAAGTGGAGCAAGTCCCCTCCCCCCACCAAATAAGGACTTCACAGGTTCACATATCCAAGCACATTTTTATTTATCAAGTTTATTTCAATTTATGCAGTCTTAATGGCGAGTCTGCTCACAAAGGAATCAAATGCATACAAACAATCGTAAAAACAGTTACACAAGATTTCCCTCTACACCGTTCCGTCCAGACTCCACGTTAAAACCACATTACAAGAAAACAAACATCAATATCAACTCAGACTACTCTAAATACAATGCATATTTACATATATCATACATAAATAAACCATGTACCAAATGAGCTGCATCACAGAGCAACTTCTCACCTCAACGCTCTCAACCTGCTTCACACTGGCACCGCCTATTTACTAGTAAAACAATATCAGCCCACTTAGCCATCATCCCACCCAGCCTTCATCCCACCCAACTCATTCACATTTAAAAGTACGTTCCTACCACTTCATTCAGCCTCAGTTCAGGTGTCGACAACACATGCTGCCACAATACGCTTGACGCTCCCTTATAGTGACACAAGCCAAGTGCAGCTCTAAAGCTGCCATGCCTTACATATAAATACAATTTTCAAAAGTGAGCAATTACAAAAGCATGACAATATTTACAAAACATATCAAAAAAACATAAAGTAGCAAAGATTTCATGATTGTGACTTGTGTGTATTTATCATACCTGTGGATGCTCATGTCATTTCACTGGGCGAGCCTGAAGAAGCTTAACACGTCACTTGAATAAAATCAAAGGCAAAGTTGTTTAGTGTGCGATGGTCTACTTTATTTTTCACTTTTATATGTTTCTGCCACCAACCGGCACCTGACAATCACACTGGTTGTGCACGGGGAGTTTTGTTCATTATATATTTTGTTTATTGTTCCTAGTTGCTATCATATGCTTTCAGTAGTTGCACATTTTAATGAATGCATCTATTAGCTGTAGCAAGCAAGCAAACTTGTAACTATAAAGTAAACTATAAAGGCAAGTTTATCGATAACAACATTATTTTAATGATAACAATGTTATTTTATGACATGAGTAGCCGACTTGACGTCATAAATGCATAAACATGGTGGGTAAAAAATCAATGTTTGTTCAATGGTAAGAAACTTTTTTTTATTATTAAACATGTTAAATACCACAATGTTAGCTGCTGTCCATATAGAGTGACCTAGATTAAATATAAAAATATATGCAAATATGATATATAGTATATGAAATACATTAAAACTAATATATATATATATATATATATATATATATATATATATATATACATAAAATATGACATAATGAGTGTCAGCCTTTCAAAATCAAAATTAGCGAAACTGACGTCCCTAGGGGGCATGCAAGGGACACACGCCTCCTCAGTATTCAGAGCGTGTGCATTTCTGCCAGCCAAGAAAACATGAAAAACATGAAAGAGGAAGAGGACTTTTATTTTGGCAAAATTAGAAACATTTCTAGGAACTGCACAAATTTGCATCTAGAAATTCCCACAATGCAGGAAATGTGTGTCTGATACATTTTGACCCCCTGTTTCATATGTGACTATGTCCTTACAGCAGATATGTACACTCTAACAGGACAAAAAAAAATTTGATATCAGTCCGACTTTGAATCCCTCTTGGCAGAAACCATATGTGTGTAAGATCCCGGGTTGTACCAAGCGCTACACGGACCCCAGCTCTCTCAGGAAGCATGTCAAGACAGTCCATGGACCTGAAGCCCATGTCACCAAAAAACAACGAAGCGACGCACCTCCGAGACTGCAGCCACCCAAAGGCAATGGGGAGAATGAGGCAAATTCCAGGCTCGGTACGAGAGGCATGGACGGAAAGATTGAGGCCAACAGCACCTCGAGAGGAGTGGAGGACTGCCTACAGGTGAAATCTATCAAGACCGAGAACTCTATGGTGGGTCCCGATCACGTAACTATAAAAAGTCATCTCACACAATCTTCTTTGACAGTTCAGAAAATGTCCGTGTGCAGGAAACGTATTTTAACCTTTAGAATTAGATTAAAAGCATCTTTAAAGAAACACATACCACTTTCAGAACTCTAAATTATCAATGTCACCCTTTAATATGAGATGATCATATAATTGCATGCTTTTGTATGTGTAGGAGAAAGACATACTTATTTCCTACTGTTTCCACTTAACTAATATGCTAAGGTAAAATGTTTACTGCTGCACACTTCCTAACTTTCTGGTTGTTGCTTGAACTTGCTTCTCTCAAGTTAACCTTTCTAATGGACAGACTTCACTGAGGTGAGCAGTTAAACTGTCTCTCCATCTTATCGGAACTCGGCACGGGGAGATGTGTGAATGTGACCTCATGCTTCATACCGCATTGTTGCATTGTTGCACTGTTGCATGATGTAAAATGTTCTTTTTGCATGATAATCTATTTTCACAAACCTAAAACATCCTCCTTTGTATATGGGATGCACGCATATGCATGTATGGAGACATACAGGCTAGACAGGCTAATATCAAACTGTATTTTTCTGTCCAAAAGATCACAGGCAGTAGTCTCTGGTGTCGGGCAATGATAAAAGTCATTGTCACATTAATATTCATAGGCTGAGACTGTTTTAGAATGTGTGCTGAACAAATAGTGCCAGCATCAAGCTGAGATCAAGACTTCTATTCATTTACAGGGCAGTTTGAATTACTGTCGTCACTGGATTGTTCACAGAACTCATCTATTATCCACTTGGTTGTAAATAAATCAAGTTCATTGATAATTAATGAGATTATGGAACTGTAGACCTACATTAGTAATTACAAAACACCATTACAATCAGAATTTCTTAAATGTGGTAATTATTTTATATTGAAGAATACATAATGGAGTTCTGTGAACTTGGCATGAAACCATAGCTTTTATTAATTTATTTTCTATTATTATATTTCACTTTTTTCGTCTTTTTTGTTAGCATATTGTTATCAGTGACACCAAAGTAGAATATTTACCTGTAGAAAACTGAACAATGAACCAGTATTGTTTTGCTCCACCAGACATATCAGTCCAGTCCTGGCGGCCACTCCTCATGCAGCAGTGAGCCGTCTCCTCTCAGCAGCGCCAACAACAACGACAGTGGGGTAGAGATGGCCATGCACAGCGGGGGCAGCTTTGGGGACCTCAGTGCACAGGATGATTGCCCCATGGTTGACTCCACTGTTCCCGTTGGGGGACAGCAGGCTGGGGTGGGGCTTCAGTTGAGGAAAGCTGTGGGCCATGGTGGCGGGGTCACCATCAAGCTGGAGAACATCAAGAAGGAAAGGCTGAAGACAGTGAGGGACTCCTGCCCCTGGGTCAACTCTGCACCACAGCCATTGCAGGGCCAACGCAACAGCATGAAGCTGCCTCCCATACCTGCAGTTGGTAAGTGAGAAAGGTTGAGGAAGTCTGTTTGCTGACATTCTTTAAGTCCTTTAGTAGTGGAGTGAGTCCAGTAGCCAAAACAACCACACGCAGTAATGCTAAGTCTATAATTTTGAATTTAAAATTTGAACACTTATAAATTAGTTGTTGTCATTATGTAATAATGTCCTTTGCATCTGCCAGGTTCCCTGCTGGAGAGCTCCAACATGATGAGTAACTCAAGCGGTTCATATCCTGGCCAACGCATGGGTGACCTGTCTTCATGTGAAGTAACGTTGCTGAACCAGCTCAATGAACGCCGTGATAGCACCACCAGCACCATCAGTTCAGCTTACACCATGAGCCGGCGCTCCTCTGGTATTTCACCCTGCTATTCCAGCCGCCGGTCAAGTGAGGCGTCACAGTTCGGTGCTAACCGCCACAACAACATCAGTTCGGCTGACTCCTATGACCCAATCTCCACTGATCTGTCTCGTCGCTCCAGTGAGGCTAGCCATTGTGGAGGTGGTGGTGTCAGTGGAGGAGGTGGAGGAGGTCTCCCAAGCCTCCTTAGTCTGACACCAGCTCAGCATTATCGACTTAAGGCTAAGTATGCTGCTGCCATTGGCGGAGCTCCACCTACTCCTCTCCCCAATATGGATCGGATGAGCCTGAGGACCCGCATGGCACTCTACAGTGATTCCCAGGAAGGCTCGTCGTACCCATTCCATCAGCCACCCTCTGGAACTGTGCCTCGGCGATGCAGTGATATTGGATATGGCAATCGTAGCATGATGCCCCATGAGGTACCTGCCAACCTTCCACGTCGTGCCAGTGATCCAGTGCGCCGTCCCACACTGGACCCTCTTTCCTTTCCAAGGGTTCAACGTTATAACAGCATGAACAACATGAACCCCCTGAATGGGCCATCTTCTGAACGCCACCAGGCACTGGCTATGCAGGGCTACACTCGCTCTGATGGCAGCCTGCAACGTTACCCATTTGCCCCGAGACCACCTAGCATTTCTGAGAATGTAGCCATGGAGAATATGGCAGTAGATGGGATGATGATTGGGGGGGAGCAGAATGGGGAGGATGACATGGTGCTTCCAGATGATGTGGTGCAGTACCTTAGGTCCCAGAATTCTGGCCCCTCGGGTCAAAACCCCGGGCAAGTGGACTACCATTCCAACAATCAGACTCAGGGCTACCAGACAGGCATGGCTCCACCAGCTTCATTTTATGCACAGAGGAGGATGGCCATGGTGGATGCCAACATGACTCAGTCTGGTCAGGACATGCAGTCCTGTCAGATGGGACCTGGTGGCTCCCAGCAACCCTTCTCAGCATCATCGGACAATATGAACAAAAATAACATGCCAGTGCAGTGGAATGAGGTGAGCTCGGGGACTGTGGACACTACAACCAAGCTCTCCAAACAACAGCAGCATTCGCTTAGGGGGAACCTAGCTGTTGTTCAGCAGAGGCACAATTTTGGTCCCCTCCAAGGACAAGGACAAGGCCTAGGCAGCAACCAGCAAGTTGTGCCTATGAGTCAGAATTTGTCTATGCAGGGATATGGGAACCACAACAGCCAGAGGCTGATGAACATCTCTCACCAGCAGCAACAGAGGCAATGCAACAATGTAAACTTTAGTGAGCAAATGAGTCCTCAGCAAGGGTTTGGCCAAGAGGCAATCCCAAATTGTTTATCTGGGAGCACTAGCATGAGACCTCCCCGGAACAATGTGGCAGATCCAGAACTGCAAAGTTGCAGATCAAGGACACAGGCTGATGGGTATTCCCATGTGAACCAAGTGGATCAGCAGCAAAATTACAGTGTTCTCTCCCAGCAGCAACAGCACAATATCCATAACGGAGGCAGAGGAATGTTACAACCAAGGCCTCCCATAGAGCCCAAGTCTTTTGCCAGACAACATACAGGTTCTAGCCTGATGCAACCAAGTCGAATACCCAAGTCATCTGATTTGATTGCCTATCGCAGTACTGACACCTCAGAGGCAAGCCCAAAGAGGCCCAGTGGGTTAGCAGCCCACAACAGCAATTCTGAAAATCCAAACTCTGCCGTGCTCTACACAGGACAGATTCATATGTTTGAGCCAACTTCTGTCAGCTTCGATGCCCCTATGTCCCCCACTGCCAGCCAGGCCCCTGCCAGCAACGCCACAGCTGCAACTAACATGGCCTCACCAGGAGTCAACCACGTCTCCAGCAGTACGGTGGATTCCTCCACTGGTGGATCTGGTGGCACGGAGCATGCCCAGATCGACTTTGACACTATGCTGGACGATGGGGACCACTCCAGCCTAATGTCGGGCACCCTGAGTCCCGGCCTTCTGCAGAGCCTCTCCCAGAATTCCTCACGTCTTACAACACCCCGCAACTCTGTCACCCTCGCGTCTGTACCGGCAGGGATTGGCAACATGGCCATAGGTGACATGAACTCTATGCTCACAGCCTTGGCTGAAGAAAGCAAATTCCTCAACATGATAAGCTGAGAGCAATCAAACACCTCATCATCCATCCAGTCTTAACCATTTCTACATCAGGAATATATGGAGTACACAAAGCACTGATTGAACAAAGTAAAACTGGCTATTTCATATTTTTTTCTTCATTGTCTATAGTTATATGCTTATCTTGTAATATTTGCTTCAGATTAAAATATGTTACATTTAAAGAAAAATAGTAAGTATAGCTAGGGTTAAAGACAATTTCTATCATTATTTGTTAAAAAGCCATACATTTTACATACAAATATATGATAACCCCAGGTATATAAATGCATCTGCAAACGATCGCCATTCAGTATTTGCTGGTGTAATAGCTCTACACAGTGGTGCACTGAAAGCAGTTGAAAGTAGTTCTCACATGTAGTATCTTGCTGAGGACATCAGTGCTGAGCATCCGAGTATGACATATAAAACAGAGTTATCAGGAAATGGACATGAAATGTAGATAACAGGTAATATTTTCTCATGAAGACCTTTATGTGTAAAGATTATACTCTATGGTACTTGCTTTAAGTTATGCTGTTGACTTGATGTTTAAACTACGGCTGTCAAGGTACAGTAACCTATGGGTACTAGTCATTTACAAAGGATGACAAATTCTCGATGAAATTCTTTATGGGTTTTTTTTGCGCTAATCATGTAGATTGGGAAAAAAAACTAATCTCACAAAGCTAAGCTGCAATTTTCTGTACCTTTTACGTATATGATGCATAAACTGTATAAAATAACAAACCAAGCCCCACAATTTTAGCCACTGGTTTTTGTACTCATGTTTTCAAGCCTTGAGTTTGGTATTTTGGCCATCACCATCTTAGATTTTTGGAGCCAGAAGTGACTGTATTTGGACAAGAGGGTAGATATTACCCTAACGCTAGCTGCTAGCTTAGTTGGAGCATTTACAGCATTGGTTAACTGTAATTATGCTAATGCTTATTTTTTGCTTGAAAAGAACAAGCTCAAAGGTATTCAAACAAACTGTACTTACGGCAAAAGCTGAACGTCTGACGTATGGTTCAATACCTAACCAACACCCATAATTATGCATAACTTTAGGCCTTAACAATATTCAAACAGCTCATATAATAAGACAAAGAAAACCAGGCTGTAAACATGTTTATTTCTGTGGTTAAGTTTTAATATATCAATATATAATATCATTCCAGGAACTGCAGTTTTTGGCACTCCCATCTTATACAATACAATAATTAACCTAAGACGAACCTGAAACACAAACTGTTGCTAAGTAATTTTTGACCAGGGTTAAAACTTAGTCACGTGTCTCAGAAGGACATACCTAGCAATGTGTGTAAATTTTATGCAGGCAAATTATCACAGAAATACAATTTATTTTTACTTTATTGCAAAACATACAGGTGCTCAAAGCCCTGAGGTTAGAGTACATGATCAAACCATGCATGTGGGAAGTGATACATACATGTCCGTAATGAAAAAAAAAACTGCTATTGCAATTTATGTATGCACATAATTCAGCTATCTTGCCACATAAGATAACTGCCATTACAGAAACCTGTCTTTTATAAAAATTTGAGTTTCAATTACTCTTAGATTTTGGAATAAAGGTTATTGGTGATTCTGAGTTAATTTTCCTCACACATTTTTACGACATCTCATTAATTCAATATGCAATTGTTAATACCCTTCAACCAGAAATTTGCAGCTAATTGGAACTTACAAAAAAAAAAGCATTTGACAGCCCTAGTTTAAACACGTGGTTGTACAACACTATGATCCACAGATATTAAGTGCTTCTTGATCATAGTCTGAGCTCTTGGGGATGGTACTGTAAAATCAGATTTCCTTCTTTGCCCACTGGATCAGAGGCATTTACTCTCCATGGTCCTATCTCACAAGGGTAAATGATTGAAAAGGACAAGGATATGCCTCTGTGTTAGTCTATCAGGGCACATGAACCCATGTGTCTGACAAGGAGCATTCTCTAAAAGAATATACAAGTACCTCTGTGTGTTCTCAGTAGAGATCCAGTCCTAATTAACACATTCATAGCGCCCCCCTCGCTGTACCCCATCCTTCCCCTGGGGTCTGGATGAACTGCAGAGAGTCCAGGATGGGACACAGACTTTGATAATGAAATCCTGTTTCGGACAGAATAGGCAAACTAGCCCTGAAAATTCCTCCATTTTATTATGTTTGCTGAATTTTTTAGTAGCCTTTAAAATGTTTGTGTGTATGCTACCATTCACTTTTACTATGCTCAGTGTGTGTGTGTGTGGGTTTGTGTGAGTGTGTGTATATAGCTTTTGTACATTTCAAATAAACTATCTCCTTCTTTTTTCTGTATAAATTCCTGCGTTGTGTCTTCTTTGATACAACACAGTCTGTGGTCCCTGGAGGCCACATGAAAGTAGGGCTAGCATGCTACAAGTGAAAGCACATTTGGCATGCTCTAAGAAGGCTGTCGAGTACAGCTTGAAAGGCAAACATTAGTAAACTCACCGTAGTTATGTGTGTAAAGGATGCACACACATAAAGAGGATTCTAAGAAACAGACATTTATAAAAAAAAATCTTGTTTTGTAAGGATGAAGTAGTTGGTAATAGTTTTGGTGTGAGTATTATGAGCAGTTTCAAGTACGAACTTTTTTCTTTCTATCCAACTACACCCGCCACCCATATCAGAAGGCAGACATCTCTACAGCTAATTTCTCAGCCCATTCTCATTCCAAACTTGTCAGATACCAGCGAAAATCTGCGCCAGTCTGTCTGTCAATGCGGCTGCACGGAACCTGTTGTGTCCATATGATACATTGCTTGAGGGCATCAGGTTGACACACTGCCAGCAAGAGCATAATATGAGACGCTGGAAAGTCTTTGTAGAGTGGGCCAGCCTGTTCTCAAATCATCATCAATCTTTTGTAGTTTTTTTTTGGCGTAAGATCCCGACACCAAAATCCACCTTTTGTGTCTGCATGATACAACTCTGGATGTTTTCAGCTGAGAACACAGCCGGACAGAACCATTCGCAATGTTATTACACACCACCAGACAGCACCTGCCATGGCAGCATGATACACAGATTGGCGGCATTAGTTGAGAACCCGGCTGGACAGAACTGGTCCCTTCCACATGATTTGCCCCTGGATGTCGTCAGGTTGGACCGCTGCTGATAACGTCATGATATAATGAGCACAAAGGACCCTCTAGGGTTGGCAAGCCCATTCCCATTCCAAAATCGTCAAATGCCGCTGTTTTTGCAGTTAATACAACATAAGATCCCCATGCCAAAATCCACTTTTTGCATGGGCATGATACACTGCTGGATGTTATCATCTGAAAACACAGCAGGACAGAACCATTCACAGTATTATTACACACTGCCAGACAGCAACCTGCCATGGCAGCATGATGCAAAGATGGGTGGCGTCAGTTGAGAAAACAGTAGGACAGGGGTACAGGTAAGTTTGTCTTTAACTTAGGTTGCCTTAACATTGATATAACACCATAGTTTTTGCGTTGCCAAATGAAACCAATTTTCTTGCCTACTCTTTGCTCTCGTCTTGGAGTCAGGTCTCTTCAGATTTCCCCATAATGCAGTGAATATGCTTCAGTTATGCAGGAGTTACATTTGTTACACTTCCTCTGCATATATTTATGTAGATGCCCTGACCTTCTGCTAATGAAAAGATAATGTATTACTTTCAGTAGTTGTGCTTTTTATCCTTGATTCATCATTCTCCATACTACAGCAAAAGAAGAAAAAAAACCTCCAGTTTGAAAACCCAGGTGAAAAAGGATACTCCATAGGCACATAATGCATATAGAGCAGTTTCTAAACTTAGATGGCATGTTGTCCAAAATTAACAGTGGCAGGCTGGCCCTGAAGAAATGGGTCTGAGAGCAACATAAAACAGGAAAGAAGAAAGGCATGTGAAGAAAAAGGAGAGGAAAGGAAAAGTCAGAGAAAGTGAGAGCTACTGTCAAGTGGTATTGGGCATAGAAAGAGGTGGGGAGCATGAGAGAGATAAGGCAAGGGAATGGGGGTATAAGAAAACACGCAGAGTGCTAAAAGAAAGAGAACAAATCACTTTTAATTTGACAGCAAATTCAGCTGGGGACTGGTTAGAAGTGGAGCCCACTGATTGCTTTTGCCACTGGAATTCCTTATTCTCTTAGAGAGAGGATGGGAGAAAAATAGCCCCAGGGTAAGGAGTCTCACCAGAGAGGAGAACAAGAGGTTAGTGAGGCAGAAATGGATGATTAGACAAAGCACACAGATGAGGAGAGATGGTGAGCTCTGTGACGCACACGGCTTCATACTGTAAAACAGGCACAGACATACAGCGCAATGCATCCACATGCAAGTCATCACCCTGTTTCCTTGACAACGCTTGGCAGTAAATTAAGACTTTAAAGTTAAGAGTGAGATTTTTACTGTTCATGGCACCTGCTCTTTAAGTTTTATTAAGCAGTCTTTTGCCACTTGGGGGCAGACTACTGCAATGAGTTAAAAACAATGCAATATGCAATGGCCCTATAAACTCTATATGCTAAAAAGTTCATAAACAGAGCCACATTTGGTGTCACTTGTGATGATGGATGAGTTCAACAAACCCTGGACTTACATGCAAGAGTCTGGTGTTTGCTTCCTGTCTGAATGTGATTTTTTTTCTACACCTTACCATGTGCCTCCTTTCCCTAATCCTAACCATCCGTGACTTTGTTGCTTAATCCTAACCATCTGTGCCAGAAGATACTTAAAGTTAATAGTCAAATTGCAAAATCAAGACTTCTTTAAAAAAAAGAACTTTAAACAAAAAACATTGCATTAGACAAAGAATGTCAGGAACAAATCCTTTTAAACACCCAGTCTGATCGTCGAAATAATAAAAGGAAAAAAAATACAATTGAAACAGTTTTTCTGAACGCACTTCCCATTAGCTGCAAAATCCAGCATGGCAGAAGGAGGTATTCAGTCTCTATCTGTGGAATCCACTTCAGCTGTCCCAAAGTTGGCCACTTTCTCACTGTAGGGCTCTAAAGTGCTGCTGCACGCTCAGTAGGTGGCATTCAGAGGAAGTCAGCTGTTGGTGACATTCGCACTCTGCACTGTGGCACTACCAGACAAAACAACATGCATCAGAGGGGCAGAGGGTCAAGTGGATGAAAGATTGCTATCCTCAGCTGACCTGCAGTTGAACAAATGCAAGCTGCAATGCTTGAAAATAGACTCTCACACAGTTAAGCGCTCATAGCTTTAAAATCTAAGTAGTAATTCCAAAGCCATGGAAACTCATTGGTCATTGCATTGGTCTTAAAAGGTTACTGATGAGTAGCAATGACTCAATAAATTACTTTACTGAGTCAAAGTTTTTCCTTATCCTGTAAAATATCTCAACAGCTACTAGATGGATTGGCACATTATTCTTTACAGACATTCATGCATCCAAAAAGATAAATCACAATGACTTAGGTGGTGCCATGTCTTTTTAAATAACACCTCCAGCAGATTGACTGAATTACTATTTAAATATGAATGCAGTTCAAATACCGGCAAACTCCTGCATGATGTAATTTAACCTTCAGTTACATGTAGTTTGCTGCTCCCCAACACTGCTTTTGACAATGAAACACTGATAATAGATTGATCGCCACTAAGGCCACTAAGGTGTGTCCACATTATTGTTGATACTCCGATGTTGCTGCTATAAATCGATCTAAACTGCTTTTCAAAAACTTATGAATATGAAATTCGCCAAAATTTGACTTGACACAAACCCAAGATGTATTTGAGGGTATCTGAAGAAGTATCGGAGTGTGTCACATTTTGCTCTTTGACCTTTTGGGTCAGGTCATCATAATAAAGCGATTCACAGGCTGTGACTGTTGTGCCTTTCTCCCCAGGCTTGGCTCAGTTTCTCATCAAAGGCTTCCTGCATCAAGCTCTGTGCCTACTGAGATCAGAGGGACGTGACCCATGTCAGAGTTGGGGTTACTGCTCCAACCAAGCTTTGGCCCTGCTGCTGCTGCTGGCCTGAGGGCAGAACGTGCCCGTTAAACTCTGGAAGTGCAAGAAGTATGATCAGCCCATACAGAGCCCAGGGGATGTCTGTGATGAAGGCCAGCATTGTGGCCTTCCTTGGGGGTGGAAGAGTCCAGGGTCATTCCCTAACCCAGATTATGACCTCTCTTAGGTTATCCCTTATTGCCATCCAGACTGGAGGTCAGATGCTCTGAGAGCTTTGTCGTGAGTAGGCCGTTTAGGAATGCCATCGTTTGATTGAAGTCAGGGAGTTCTTCTGATTAAAGGCTTATGAGCGTAGTGAGTGGATGACCTTGTCTCTGCTCTTCTCTTCTGCATCTATTTTATGTTTTTTAGACGTTTCCTTTTTCTGTTGTAACTGGCACAAAGAACGTACACCCACTCATTTCCATCACCCACTGCACTTTCCTTTTGAAATGAATGGTGTAACCCTACTCAAGACTCTATGGTAGCCCTCAGGGTTAAAAACACTACAACATTTCAGAAAACATTACAACTTTTAAGTAATGTTATTTTGGCTTCTGAAATGTTTTCTGAAATGTAGTGTTTTGACCCTCAGGACCACTGTCCAAGTCTGATTGTTGAAGCATAATTCACTTTTTGTCTGCTGAATGCCATGCCAGTGGAATAAAACCATGTTCCTGCATACATTTAAAAAAAAAATAAAGATAGATCTGTTATTGTGGCTGAGAAAAATGTACTGGGTGAAGACCACAAGGAGTATGGGCAGTTCCGTTTTTGCTAATGTTCCTTTGGTTTGGCTCACAAACATATTTTCTGGGCCACAATGACCCAAGTTCCTCCCCAGCGCTGTGAAAACCCTCTCACCGTAGCATTTTTGCTTCTTTTGGAGCAAACACACTAATAAGCCAAAGGAGGTTTCCCACCCTAAACCTGAACCCTTGACCTTGTTTAGGAGTTGGGAGACCTGGGCTGATGTTGCTACATAATAGCTGTTGTGGGTGCACTAGTATTTTCACATCCTATAACACTGTAATTATGTAGTGGAAATGCTTCAAGAGCTCCAGTTTGAATAGCTGAGCACAGCTGAGAGACGGTGGAATGACTGGGCTTTAAAAAACAGTAGAATTTAGCCTTACAACCTGGCAAACAGATATTTAAGCCTGTTTGTTTTCCTTAAACATATATGCCTGGAATCCCTTAAAGGGTTCAGGACTGAGATGATCTTCACGCCACCATAAATCAATGGAACAAAGAACCATAAGGCATTTTCAAGAAACCAACCACAGCATGCAGAACAGGGATGCTTTACTTGGGGGCCACTTTTGCGAAATAATAGTAGTCCAGGGTCCAGCAGCCCTATACATGTTTCTTGGATTTCAGGACATATCTAAGAGTTTGGGACACTTCTAGGATTTTAATACATTTCCAGGATTTTTGGACATGTTTAGGATTTTAGGGCATGTCTAGGATTTAAGAATGATTCTAGGATTTTAGGACACAATTCAGATTTTAGGACATTTCTAGAATTTTAGGATGTTTCTACTATTTTTTTGGGATGTCTCCAGTATTATAGGACATTTCTAGGATTTTAGGATGTTTCTACTATTTTTTTGGGATGTCTCCAGCATTTTAGGACATTTCTAGGATTTTAAGACATTTCTAGGATTTAAGAACATTTTTGTGGGACTTTATAATTATTGTGAATTCAGAAATGGTTGCGGGGCCACCCAGCACTCTATCGGGAGCCTGATTTGGCTGTATGTTTGGTATCACTGATGTAAGGCTCTGGGGTCAGTTACCTTTAACTGCTGCAAGAGTCCCAGATGGTGACTTGAGTTTAACACGGGGCATCTCACAAGTATCATATATTCACCCCTCTTTTCCCCAGGGCTAGAGGCAGGAAAGGGGGTCTGATGCAGCAAAAAACACATCAGCGCAGACAGAACACAGATTGTTTCCTTCCATACAATGCACAATGGTCCACTTGCCAAATAAAGTCCCTCCTTTTAGCACACACAGCAGGTCTGTGTGAATGGTTAAACCACTGTGGCTCTGTTAGCGGGAAGGAACAAGTGTTGCATATATCCTGGACATAATGCCAGCACGTGGGATGTTGGCTATTTTGAGGAACCACTGCTTTCCTCTTTCATTCTCTTTCATCTTCTTGTATCATTTTAAACCACTAGAATTTGGTCAAACTGTCTAAAAATGCTTAGAAAGTTACTCAAAGGTCTTTCACTGTTGCCTGATAGATGGTTCAGGATGATCTCATTTTGCGTGGTTGGTAAACAGTCAGAGACCATCGCACGCTAAAGGACAGACAAGCGCCAAAGCCTCTTCAAGTGCACATTTCATGTCAGCAGACTAAAATCAGGCGTTTTTACATCAGATAATCATCAGTGTGCAATGGTAATTTCTCATCAGGTGATATATACACCTCAAATATCCTATGTCACCCCTTGGCCTATCATCTACTCAGTGAATTGTGTTGTTGTGTTTGTGGCTCGCAACATTTTATATGTTGGACGTTACCTCCCTCTTGACACCACGTTTGACAGTAATCCAGTTATGTTCACTCATTGACATTAATACAGTATTTGGTCCATATGTGACAGATCGATGGCTCAATCTATTGCTCTGCTGACAATGCCTCTCTCTTCACAGTGACCAACGTAAGAAATAAATCAAACATATACTTTAAAGACCTCCTATCCAACAAATGTATTTTTACACAAGAGCCATAAAATAAAAATGGACAAAACAGTAATCATTTCTCATTGCCCCAACATCTGATTGTCCTTAGGTGTCTTTTTTCCACAAAATATTCACTCATTAAATCAAAGAAGAAAGCCCAATGTTATAAATGGGGACTGCTTGTATTTTGTTCTTAGTTGTATCCTTACCAAACGACTGAAGAAAAACCACTCACTACTTGGCTTTTAGTGTAACTCAGGTACAGTGCTAAAGTCCTCGCTGATATCCCTGCTTTTAGCACTCCAAAGTGTCAAAATGTCCCATTTTAGGTGACAATGCATTATCACACGTCTAATCTCCGGCTACATGGGTGGGGGTGACTAAGAGCATCATTTTGACTGACAACAGGATACTTTCTCCAAATGGTCAGATACCAACACACAGCTGCATAGCTCTTCATCTCTATTAATAGACTGGATGCTCATCAATGAACAGTAAGTATGAATCACTAATGCATGTGTCCTCTCATGGTAAACTCAACATTATCATTCTGCACTTCTTGCATAGCCCTGATCATAATATACCCAGAAACCAGCTTTTATGTCCTTGGACAAATATAGTCCCCATGGGCAATTATAGTTCTGAGGTACAGTGGTCTCCTCCTGTTTCTCTGGGCTCACGAGGGTCTCAGATGTGGGTTTAAGTCTTAGTAATTGGTTTTAATTATTGTCCCTCATAATACTGTAGCCTAGTTGTTAAATTGTAAGCTGTGTAGAACACTTTTCTTTGTTATTATATTCTGTTTGTCAATTGCCAAATCGAGCTACAGATTCTCAACACCAACATGTGAATCAGACAGCCGTGTCAGATCTGTGACAGTCTATTAAATTGAATGGCTGGGGTAAGCGACATGAGTGAAAATTTGATTTTTAAACTACAACATTTTGACAAAAACATTGTCCCACCTTTATTTATCCTGAGGGAAATTTGTCTTGGATATAATGACTGCCACATAAATGTCAACATGTAATCATCCCAATTCATCACATGTTGCACCTTTGCAGTGGACTTCCACATCTATATGTTATGTTTTAGGTATCCTTTTGCATCTGCTATTTATTTTCCGAGATACTGCTACCATGATGCCAACAAATGCACATGGTGGAATTACCCTGCATGTGGCCATGTGTTTGTGTTGCCATGTGTGTGCCACATGCAGAGTGGCTTTTCATCTGACCTTTCCACCGTCAGCTTCAGATTGGTGTTTTGTGCTAATTAGCAAATGTTACGGTGCATGCCAACTTTACGCAACAATACACTACCAGAAATTTGCTCCCATTTATTCGGTTGACTAACTCCCTTTACAACACATACTGGATTACCTGTGATGCAGATCAAGCACAGGATCTTTTAATTGTTGTCTGTATTTTCTCTTTGTGTTTAACAGATAAATGAAAAGTTTCTGCATTGCATTACATCTGGAGCCAACGTTCATGCAGTATATTTAGGAGCTGCCTGTCAGAGGATAGAGACCCACATTTCCAGACTTATCCAGGTAAGATGTGTTTCTAAATATACTGGTCTAAATAATATGTACTATTAGTAACATCTGTCATGTAAGAATTTTGTTACACATCTGCACCCAATTTGTACAACCAATTTGTTTTTTATCTTTTAACATGCTTGTAAAAGGTCTCCTAAATAATAAATGTGACTTTTTTATGCTATATGATGACTTTTATGCTATTCTGGGCGACATACTATGTATGCTACTTTGGAGGACATACTACACTATGACATTTTTATGCTTGTTTGATGACAAGTTGTTGGATGATTTTTTATATTATGACTTTTTTATGCTATTTCAGAGAACTTGATACACTGACATTTTTAGATGTTGGATAACATACTATGATTTTTACATATTATTTTTGATGAGAAGCTATAGTATGACCTTTTTAATGCTATTTTGGACAACATGCTATACTATGACTTTTATTCCATTTTTAATGACATGGTATAATATGACTTTTGGGGTTTTTTCTGCATTGAATTATCTGATTGTTTCTTGTTTTAAAAAGTTTTCCATTTACTCCAGAAAGACTGTTTTTTTATAGAAAAATGGCTGTCCCACTTTACCAAACAAGCTCTCCCTGTGGTGATATGGATATTGTTTTTTTTCTATGTGTGTGTAAAATAATATATATGTATATATATATATATATACATTTTTTTTATTTTTTTTATTTTATTTATTTATTTTTTTTCACTCTTCACTTTGGACAACATGCTATACAATGATTTATTTGTTTTTATTAATGAATAGCTCCTCCTTCTACATTGAACTGCATGATTGTTTCTTGTTTTAAAAAGGTTTGCATTTACTAAGTAGTTAAGAAGACTGTTAATGAATATAAAAATAACTGTCTCACTTTACCAGAATATACAGCCCAACATGTTTTAAGGTGTGTAGCTTCTGAAAATATGTGTATTCACTTTTCATTCCAAGATAAAAATGTCAATAAAGCCTATAATGATTATTGGACACAGCACTTGACTCAGTTTACAGCTTTGTAAGTCTTCTGAAGATCAAACTAAAAGTGCTCACATATCACCTGATGTCATCTTTATCTTATTCTTTGCCAAAAAGTAAAAGAACCTTAAGCAATGATCACAATACTAGGAGCGTTTTCCTCGATCAGATTAGTCTTGTTTATAACTGCATGCAGCCAGCAGGGTCTGAAAGCTTCTGACTGACAGTCTTGATGGAGCCGTCATGTGAGCTGGCAGTGGTACAGGGCCTCTGAGTGTAAAAGCTGCTCCCTGTGTTCAGAGTGAAAAACCTGCTTTGTGCTGAATCAAAAAGCCCTCCCTGGTTTTCCTATTCTCCTCTGGCTGCGTATCTCTGTGACAGCGGTTCCAGGAGCCAGACCCTCGCCACTGCACTTCCCAACTCCAACCCCTCCCCTCACTTCACCCTCTCATTTCTGTCCATTAGCAATCCAGAGGGGGAGGTTTTGCCAAAAACAAACAACAACAAACAAAAGACCAAAGTGGGGCGAGGAGAGCAGAAGGGGGTGCAGCGGGAGAACTTCTGTGTGAAATAATTGCGAGGAACAATTTCAAACAGATGTCTGTTTGGACTTGGCCCTGGGCTCGTGTCCCCGTTAAATATAGTGATTTGATTGGAAAACAAGCAGTGTGAGATGGGCTGACGGCCAGCCGGACCATTCGGGGGCTCTCTAATGACCCCCGAGGGTCGAGGGGTCGTCGGAGTAAAAGCAGATCAGAGAGGATGTGGGGCCGGCAGCCAGGACAGGGCCCATAAATCTAGCCCATTCTCAGAGGAAGCTATCTTTTTTCACTTGGCCATCAGAATTAAAATACAATCACAATCGTCACATTGTGCTCCTGCCAGTGTGCAAAGGTTATAATTCAAAGCGAGCAGACAGAGCTGGGAGGTTGGGTAGGGTGGTAGTGGACTTTTGGGAGGAAGGTCAACAGGGTCGTGTATTTTAGGCTCGATGAGAACCGCTGCTCAGGGGGGTTGTGGGAAATTGTCCCACAGATCCATACATTAAACTCCTTGATGACACTGCTGAAAAAGCATGAAAATCATAAAAACAAGGGTAACAGTGAAATGAGTTTACATCAACAAGTCATTGAAATGTTTATTCCAATTAAAAAAAAATTCAACAATAATGTATCATGAATGGGGCGCATTATTACAGTGGGAACAACATTTGCGAAAGCAGAATCTCTAGTGGTGTAGCTGAGTGTGAGTTTTTCTTCCAATTTTCAGCCGGCTCAGTTTTTCACAGATGTGTTAATGTAGGGGTGGACAGCTGCACTTTATGGCAGAATGGAGCAAGATGATCAGGATCATTTTCATCCCCACTGAGCAGTGAAAGAACACACGTACTTTTCAGTTTGTCAAAAATAAAAACTTCATTGGGCTGCCAAAGAAAGACAGAGAGATCATTTTTATTTCTTTACCGCAACAAAGGCCTTAGTCAGACTTGACTGTGAGCTGAGATCTGGGTTACACAGCTCTCATACGCTCTCTACAGGGCAAGTCGTGAGTCAAAATCCCACAGGCCACATTGTGCACAGCATATATGTACATGTGATGTTTTTAAGTATAAAAGTGAAAATATTTTAACTTAATATACATGAATTCTGACATACTATGCAATGAATTTTTAAGGCAATTTTTTATGACATACTGTACAATGACTTTTAATGGACATTTTTTCATGACATACCATATTATGACTTTTTTTGAGTTTTTTTTTACATAATATACTGTCACTTTTTAAGGTCATTTTATGACATGCTACACTATGACTTTTCAAGGAATTTTTTTTGACATATGACAGGCGACATTTAAAGGACATTTTTATGATGTGCCATACTATGACTTTTTAAGGACATTTTTTGTGACATACTGTGCTATGACTTTTTAGAGAAATTTTTTAGACATACTATACTAAAAATATTTTCAACGACATTTAGTTATTACATATCATACTATGACTTTTTGAGAACATTTTTTGTGACAAACTATACAATGACTAGTCTGAGGACATTTTTACAATTTTTACAATAATATACCTTTTTGAGGACATTTTTTATTTCATACAATAATATACGTTTTTGAGGACATTTTTATTTCATACAATAATATGACTTTTTGAGGACATTTTTTATTTCATACAATAATATGACTTTTTGAGGACATTTTTTTATTTCATACAATAATATGACTTTTTAAGGACATAATCTATGATCAACCATACTATGACTTTTTCATGGCATTTTTTTATTATGATTGTTGGACGACATACTATACTATGTCGTTTGTGATGATTTTTGGATGACATACTATACGATGTTGTTTTTGATGATATTTGGGCAACATACTATACTATGTCGTAGTGGTTTGTGTATCCGAGGTTTTTGGCAGTCCTTTTATTTTGACAGTGTGGCTGCTGCTGCTGATGACGTCATCAGATGATTTGCGACGTCATCAGGGATTCCCTTTCCGTGTTCCGGGGTTACCTTCTGCTCCACACCTTCATGCCAGCCCAGCGGGTGCTGCCAGCTGTCCCTCGTCCTCCCTCTCGTTGAGTGCCCACTTCAATTCTGTGGTTCGTGAAGACTATAAAAGTCCTGAATGAGTAAGCCATGGCACAGCTATTCAGCCAAGGTGCGACCAAAGTACAGAGAGGATACGACATCAAGCTGGCTAGGTTGAGGCTGGGGAACTGCCGGCTGTGGAGTGGCCTACTGCTGGTGGGGAAAAACCGCGATGGGAACTGTGTGTAATATGGCATGTTGGAGAGGGAGTGTCATGTGATGCCTCAGTTGAGGAAGTGACAAAGTTGGGCTGGAGAAGTTCTCTCCTAGAACTCTGCTAGGGGAGCGTCACAATAAACAAGTAAGTACAGGAAGTGCTTGATTTTCTCCATGCTACAGGCCTTCATCCCAGGATTTAGGTTAGTAGGCGCTTGCTAGGGTGTAATGACTGGTATGAACAGCATGAGGCAGCAATGCGCCAGACGTGCTTAGTCTGCCATAAAAACCCAACAATAGAAGAAGAAGAAGAAGAAGAAGAAGAAGACATTTTCGACATACTATACTTTGACAATTAAAAAAAAAAAAATTACTAAACTATGACTTTTTTGATATTTTTTTCACTCCATACTATACGTGTTTGTGTTTGATGATTTTTTGGACGCCATACTATACTATAACATTTTTGATTAATTTTGGATGACTTACTATAAACGTCTGTGGGGACGTTTCTGATGATTTTCTGATGCCTTACTATACTATGACATCTTTGATGATTTTTGGACATCATACTTGATGATTTTTGGACGACATACTATACTATGACATTTTTTTATGATTTTTGGATGACATATTATAGTATGATGATTTGGATGATTGTTGGATGCCATACCATACTTATTAGGGGCAGGTTGTAAAACAAGCTTCTCAGCATTTACACCTGCCAGGGAGCTCCTCTTGTCCTCATAAATGTTCCCTATGGTGCTAAAATCCCTATCTGTGGGGACAGAGGAGAGTGGAGGAGTATTCTGTTTGAGTTATAGTCGAACATTTCCCAAAATGTCAGGAAGCATACAGAACAGTCCATAAGTAGGCCTAACGGCTTTGTTTTGATCTCTGCATATTTACATGTTCTGCTTGTTGGGAGTTGGAAGGAATCAGATATCAGTTTATTCTTTCAACATAACCGAGCTGGAAACTCACTACACCTGAATTCAGATTGCGAGCAGCATGTCCTCTTGTCCGCCTATCACCGTCACACACACACGGTGGCCTGTTGACCGCTTACAGCGGTGTTCAGTGTTTACTGAGAGCAGCGAGCATGGCAATAAATGACAGTATATTTCCTCCTTGTTCCCTGTGATCTAAATAAGTCACTATATGTGTCTCTTGTTGCTTTTTAAAAATAACGTGACCAAGAGGGTCCAAAAAGGTGCTAAATAGTGATAAAGTCGGCACATTAATAGTCCTCTCATCCCATCACCCTGGGATCTTAGATTGTCTTGTTCATTTGCAAAATGATTGGGCCATTGTTTATTAACTGAACAGTTATATTTCAATGTGGCTTACTGTGAAAACACTCTTGACTGACTGCTCCACCGTCTGCTCCGCTGTGACACTCTCTGCTACATGTGATTGAGAGTAGTGTAAACAATAGAGTCGGACCGCACTCTGCTGGACAAACTATATAATGAAACCATTTCTAAACCACCCAAGCATTGTTTTCTGCATTATATGGCCCGTTTTCTTATTGGTGCATATCGGTAAAAATATAGGCTGATACCGATATGCTCTGATATGTCCGTGAAAGGCTAATACAGGCTGATAATATCGGTAAACCAATAAATCGCTCAGGCTCTAATGCTATGTGTTCAATTTCCGTCACAGGGAGAATTTAGTTAGTCCCCCTGTCTGTATCTCCTTTCTTCTAGATTCACCATTAGGACAAACTGCACACTCCTTTCTACATCCAGTAAAATTTTGAATATTGAAATTTTTTTTGCAGGATGTGCAAGAAAACCAGGCTGAAGAGCTGGTGCAGTCAACCATGGCAATTTGTATCATTGAGAAAGAGGATCCTTTTCATTAGCCCAAAGACATGAAGACTGTCATTGAGGAGACAACAGTTCTGGACGACCTGCCTTCAGTTCCAGTAGCTTTGGCCCTGTTGTTTGGCCTGATATATGCATACAACCAAGTATCCAAAAACAATTTAAATTCACCTTTGAGTTTATGCAGAAAGTCTTGATGACACTGCTGCACAGCCCACAGTAGACAGAGTCTACTTGCACTGACTGGCTTGGAGCAGGGAGACTTGGACACTTTCAAAGATGTCAGTGTTTGGAGTTTGCACTTACATGACTTCATTTTCACTGCATTATTAACAAACAAGCATGCCAAAGTTCAAAGACTATCAGCATCATGTGGTCAGGTAGGCCATTGCACAAGGCAACATAGATAAAGCAGGACACTACAGACAAAACAAAAAGAATATAACCTGGCTTCGAATTGGTGGATGGTGATAGATGCTGATATTTTAAAAAATACAAACAAAATGAGGAAGGGTCTGGTGGGAGTAATGCATACAGGTGCAGGTGTGTGTTTTGGGTTTCTTCCAGATAATGTATTATCTCTTATGGATTTGTTATGTTGCTGTGTGCTGTGTGTGTGTGTGTGTGTGTGTGTGTGTGTGTGTGTGTGTGCGTGTACGAGAGAGAGCAAGAGGGTGAGGGAGGATAGGGGTGGGCGGGTCTCTCACATGCAGAGATTGGATGGGCCCCAGATCAGGTATAAGAAATATCAAAAATGTTTGAAGTTGACATTTTACACTTTGGATCCTTTGAAGAGATGTTTAGAGGTTGTATTTACACAACTTCATTTTCACTGCAGTATTAAGATTCATTTTCACAGATACTACCAGTCCTGCTGGCCAAAGTAGGCTGTGTGCTGGAATAAAAAATCTAAAGTTGACATTTAATTACAAAATGTACGAAATGAACAAAATTACTTCTTCATATTGAATTTATATTAATTATTTATTGTGATCACCTACTAACATTTTTTTAAGTATTATTAATATATTTTTTTTTTCAGTGTTCCCTTCTCCTCCCCGTCTCTTCCTACTCAACCCTGTGCATGTCTCGCCCATGGCTTGTTCTCGGCACATCTGTGGCTTGGAATCAAATTGGGTGGACACACACTGAGATGGTACCCCTACACTGAGTCTTGCACTACCCAACCACCAGGATATCCTCCCAGACCCCACCTTCCCACTCAAATCACTCATCTGTCCTTAACATCCAAGCAAATCATTAAACCTTTGAACGACTTATTGTTGTGGTGTGGTCCTTGCTAGTAAAAGGAGGAGAGTGCATTTATTCTTTTTTTTACAGCCTAATTTATATGATTGATAACAAAATATAGACTATTATTCAGTTACTACATAAACACAACACACACAAACAACAAACAAAATACCATACATCTGAATATTTATATTAGGGGTGGCGTCGTCCTCTAATCGGAAGGTCAGTGGTTCTACCCCAAGCTCTTTGGGCAACATGTCGAAGTATCCTTGGCCAAGATACTGATCCCCAAATTGCTCCTGATGCCACGTCATTAGAGTGTGAGTGCGTGTGATTACTGAGTAGCACGTGGCACCTAGTGTGTAAATGTGTGTGAATGGGCGAATGTGACATGTAGTGTGAAAGCGCTTTGAGTGGTCAATAAGACTAGAAAAGCGCTATACAAGGACAGTCCATTTACCGTTTTAAACATGTAAGTACTCTCTGATGGACATCACAGTTTCTAAATTACCTCAGATTTTACTTTGACATTTCTTTACCGATATTCCTTGATTTCGACAGACGCATCTGCCGATACTGGCTTCGGGACAACCTTACCTGATTTATCGGCCAAAACGATATATCACTCAACTTTACATGCCTTAATATGTTCTGCAATATCACAATCGGTGTCTAAACTGTATGAATCTACAGCAAAATTATATTTTATGGCATAGATAAAATATCGGCTGATATATCTGTCTGCTCTGCCGATATAAGTGTCATATGGTGTTGAAATAGAAAATTCAGCATCGGCAGTGTTGCTGTTGAAAACTCGACTGATATGTGAGTCAAGCCGATAATCAACTATGTTCTTGGCAGGGAAAATTCAGTATCGGTAGTGACGTCTGTCGAAAACTGATAAAAAAACTGATATGAGTTTCTTGCTTCTTATTGACAAAGTTATCTATTTTTTGAGATGATTTTTTTCTCACTTTATTTAACAGCGAGAGCCACAAATTTCAACCTAATGGTGGCATTATTATTATTCATCCTGTGGGGCTCATGCACTGTATGTTTATTAAAAATGTCCCCACAGTCTGTATAGAGGATTCTCATATGTTTCAGTTGTGATCAAAGTGATGTACTGCATGTGTGTGAAAGAAAGACATCCAGTCTGTTGTCCGAAATTCAATGAAATGACTTCCATATGTTTATTTCAAGATCCTCATTAAGGCATTCATGAGACACTGCATAAAGACAAAAACGGACACTTGGGGGATGTCATTGTATCACAGCAAGTCTGCAACCTGAAAAAACGATATAATATAGTATGTTTGTCAAAAAATTGTCGAAAACAACATAGTATGTCGCCCAAAAATCATCAAAAACAACACGGTATATTACCCAAAAATTGTTTAAAATGATCAAAAACGACAAAGTACAGTATGTGGCCCAAAAATCGTGAAAAACTACAGAGTTTAGTAAGACGCTCAAAATTCGTCAAAAACAACATAGTATAGTATGTCATCCAAAAATCATCAAAAATAGGCGTTTTCGGTTATTATTTTGGCATGTCATAAATTATGACATTTTTCTGCCTTTTTTTCAACATTGTTACTATGACATGTCTCTGCAAGATATAATATGTCATTTTCAAGCATTTTTTGACATGTGTTTTTGACATTGTCAAAATTTGACGTTTGTCCACACCTCAGTTCTCAACAGGAGCTGCAGACTTGTCTCAGCTCTACTTTCCAAGCCTCAAGACACTTTACAGAAGTTAGAAAGTCACAGCTAACTGTCGAGACACATCATACCATAGAATGTCTAAAACATAGCCAAAACCTGTCGAAAAAATGACCACAAACTTCATACTATAGTATGTTGAAAATTTCTAAAATATGACACGCCCAAATAACAGCTGAAAACAACATAGCACACCTAGTAAGACATCCAAAAAACTTCAAAAATCCTTAAAAACGACAAGTATAGCATGTCGCACAAATATGGACAAAACCGACATAGTATAGTATGTCACCCAAAAATGGACAAAAGCAAAATAGTATAGTTTGTCATCCAAAAATCATCAAAAACGACATAGTATAGTAGGTTGTCCAAAAGTCGTTAAAAATGACAGTCTAGTATGTCACCCAGAAACAGTCAAAAATCACCCAAAAAAAAGTATGGTATTTCGCCCCAAAAAATCGTATAAAACTAAAGTATAGTATGCCGTCCAAAAACTGTCAAGAACTACATAGTATATATGTTGTCAAAAATTGTCAAAAATGACATAGTATAGTATGTCGCCCAAAACTGGTGAAAAACTACATAGTATCGTATGTGGCCCAAAAATGGTCAAAAACGGCACAGTATAGTATGTTGCCCAAAAATCTTCAAAAATGACATAGTATATATGTCGATCAAAAATCACAGGGTATATTATGTCACCCAAAAATGGACAAAAACAAAATAGTATAGTTTATCGTTCAACAATCGTCAAAAACAACATAGTATAGTATGTTGTCCAAAAGTTGTCAAAAACTACAAAGTAAAGTATGTCTGCCAAAAACTGTCAAAAACAACATAGTCTAGTATGTTGCCCAAAAACATTCAAAAATCAATAAAAAAACATATAGTATAGTATGTTGCTCAAAAATCATCAAAGACGTCATGGTATTATGTCGCCCAAAAATCATCAAAAACAACAAGGTATAGTACGTCGCCCAAAAATCTTCAAAAATGACATAGTATAGTATGTCGCTCAAAAATCATCAAAAAAGACAGGGTATATTATGTCGCCCAAAAAATCACCAAAAACGTCATAGTATAGTACGTCGCCCGAAAATCTTCAAAAACAGCCTTGTATAGTATTTCATCCAAAAACGATGAAAATTGACACAGTATAGCATGTGGCCCAAAAATTGTCAAAAACGACATGGTAAATTATGTTGCCCAAAAATCATCAAAAACAACAAAGTATAGTATGTTGCCCAAATATCATAAAAAATGACACAGTAGTATTGTATGTCGCCCAAAAATCGTCAAAAACGACATCGCATAGTATGTTGCCCAAAAGTCATGAAAAACTTTTGGGCAAAGTGGTCAAGTGGTCAAGAAATCGTCAAAAATGATATAGTGTAGTATGTTGCCCAAAACTTGTCCAAAATGACAAGTATACTATGTTGCCCAAAACAATTCAAAAATCAATAAAAAAACATATAGTATAGTATGTTGCTCAAAAATCATCAAAGACGTCATGGTATTATGTCGCCCAAAAATCATCAAAAACAACAAGGTATAGTACGTCGCCCAAAAATCTTCAAAAATGACATAGTATGTCGCTCAAAAATCATCAAAAAAGACAGGGTATATTATGTCGCCCAAAAAATCACCAAAAACTACATAGTATAGTACGTCGCCTGAAAATCTTCAGAAACAACATTGTATAGTATTTCACCCAAAAACCATGAAAATGGACATGGTATAGCATGTGGGCCAAAAATTGTCAAAAACGACATGGTAAATTATGTCACCCAAAAATCTTCAAAAACAACAAATTATAGTGTGTTGCCCAGATATCACAAAAAATGACATAGTAGTATTGTATGCCTCAAAAATCGTCAAAAACGACATCGCATAGTATGTTGCCCAAAAGTCATGAAAAACTTTTGGGCAAAGTGGTCAAGTGGTCAAGAAATCGTCAAAAACGATATAGTGTAGTATGTTGCCCAAAACTTGTCCAAAATGACAAGTATAGTATGTTGCCCAAATCCATCCATACATCCATCCATTTTCTTCCGCTTATCCGGGTCGGGTCGCGGGGCAGCAGCCTAAGCAGGGAAACCCAGACTTCCCTCTCCCGCCACTTCATCCAGCTCTTCCGGGGACCCAGGCGTTCCCAGGCCAGCTGAGAGACGTAGTCTCCAGCGTGTCCTGGGTCTTCCCTGGGCCTCCTACTGGTGGGACGTGCCCTGAACACCTCACCAGGGAGGCGTCCTGGAGGCATCCTAATTAGATGCCCGAGCCACCTCATCTGGCTCTTCTCAATTCGGAGGAGCAGCGGCTCTACTCCGAGCTCCTCCTGGATGACCGAGCTTCTCACCCTATCTCTAAGGGAGAGCCCAGCCACCCTACGGAGGAAACTCATTTCGGCCGCTTGTACTCCCGATCTTGTTCTTTCGGTCACTACCCAAAGCTCATGACCATAGGTGAGGGTAGGAACGAAGATCGACTGGTAAATCGAGAGCTTTGCCTTTCGGCTCAGCTCCCTCTTCACCAAGACAGACCGGTGCAGAGTCCGCATTACTGCAGACGCCGCACCGATCCGCCTGTTGATCTCCCGTTCCATCTTTCCCTCACTCGTGAACAAGACCCCGAGGTACTTAAACTCCTCCACTTGGGGCAGGACTTCATCCCCGATCCGGAGGGGGCACGCCACCCTTTTCCGGCTGAGAACCATGGTCTCGGATTTGGAGGTGCTGATTTTCATTCCAGCCGCTTCACACTCAGCTGCGAACCGATCCAGTGAGAGCTGAAGGTCGCGGCCCGATGAAGCCAACAGGATCACATCATCTACAAAGAGCAGAGACCTAATCCTGAGGGCACCAAACCGGACCCCCTCAACACCCTGGCTGCGCCTAGAAATTCTGTCCATAAAAGTTATAAACAGAATCGGTGACAAAGGGCAGCCCTGGCGGAGTCCAACCCTCACCGGAAACGAGTTCGACTTACTGCCGGCAATGCGGACCAAGCTCCGGCACCGGTCATACAGGGAACGGACAGCCCGTATCAGGGAGTCCGAAACCCCATATTCCCGGAGAACCCCCCACAGGACTCCCCGAGGGACACAGTCGAATGCCTTCTCCAAGTCCACAAAGCACATGTGGACTGGTTGGGCAAACTCCCAAGCACCCTCAAGGATCCTGCCAAGGGTCCAGAGCTGGTCCACAGTTCCACGACCGGGGCGAAAACCGCATTGCTCCTCCTGAATCCGGGGTTCGACTATCCGGCGGACCCTCCTCTCTAGTACCCCCGAATAGACCTTACCAGGGAGGCTGAGGAGTGTGATCCCCCTGTAGTTGGAAAACACCCTCCGGTCCCCCTTCTTGAAAAGAGGGACCACCACCCCAGTCTGCCAGTCCAAGGGCACTGCCCCCGATGTCCACGCAATGTTGCAGAGTCGTGTCAGCCACGACAGCCCCACAACATCCAGGGCCTTGAGGAACTCCGGGCGGACCTCGTCCACCCCCAGGGCCCTGCCACCGAGGAGCTTTGACCACCTCGGTAACCTCAGCCCCAGAGATAGAGGAGCCCACCCCGGGTCCCCAGGCCCTGCTTCCCCAACGGAAGGCGTGTCGGTGGGATTGAGGAGGTCTTCGAAGTATTCCTTCCACCGATCCACAACGTCCCGAGTCGAGGTCAGCAGCGCCCCGTCGCCACCATACACAGTGTTGACGGAGTACTGTTTCCCCCTCCTGAGACGCCGGATGGTGGTCCAGAACCTCTTCGAAGCCGTCCGGAAGTCGTTTTCCATGGCCTCGCCGAACTCCTCCCATGCCCGGGTTTTCGCCTCGGCGACCGCCGCCGCCGCACTCCGCTTGGCCTGTCGGTACCTGTCTGCTGCAGGCCAAGAAGGCCTGATAGGACTCCTTCTTCAGCTTGACGGCACCCCTTACCGCCGGTGTCCACCAGCGGGTTCGGGTGTTGCCGCCCCGACAGGCACCAACCACCTTACGGCCACAGCACCGGTCGGCCGCCTCAGCAATGGAGGCACGGAACACGGCCCACTCGGACTCAATGTCCCCAGCCTCCCCCGGGACATGGTCGAAGCTCTTCCGGAGGTGGGAGTTGAAGCTCCTTCTGACGGGAGACTCTGCCAGACGTTCCCAGCAGACCCTCACTATGCGTTTGGGTCTGCCAGGTCTGACCGGCGTCCTCCCCCACCATCGGAGCCAACTCACCACCAGGTGGTGATCGGTTGACAGCTCCGCTTCTCTTCACCCGAGTGTCCAAGACATACGGCCGCAAGTCCAATGATACGACTACAAAGTCGATCATTGAACTGCGGCCTAGGGTGTCCTGATGCCAAGTGCGCATATGGACACCCTTATGCTTGAACATGGTGTTCGTTATGGACAATCTGTGGCGAGCACAGAAGTCCAATAACAAAACACCACTCGGGTTCAGATCGGGGGGGCCATTCCTCCCGATCACGCCCCTCCAGGTCTCACTGTCGTTGCCAACGTGAGCGTTGAAGTCCCCCAGCAGAACGAGGGAGTCCCCAGAAGGAGCACTCTCCAGCACCCCCTCTAAGGACTCCAAAAAGGATGGATACTCTGAACTGCTGTTTGGACCATAGGCACAAACAACAGTCAGGATCCGTCCCCAACCCGAAGGCGGAGGGAGGCTACCCTCTCATTCACCGGCGTAAACTCCAACGTGCAGGCACCGAGCCAGGGGGCAATAACTATTGCCACCCCTGCCCGGCGCCTCTCACCAGTGGCAACTCCAGAGTGGAAGAGAGTCCATCCCCTCTCAAGAAGACTGGTTCCAGAGCCCAATCCATGCGTCGAGGTGAGGCCGACTATATCTAGTCGGAACTTCTCAACCTCGCGCACCAGCTCAGGCTCCTTCCCCACCAGAGAGGTGACATTCCACGTCTCCAGAGCTAGCTTCTGCAGCCGAGGATCGGACCGCCAAGGTCCCCGCCTTCGGCTGCCGCCCAGCTCACATTGCACCCGACCCCTACGGCCCCTCCTACGGGTGGTGAGCCCACGGGAAGGAGGTCCCATGTCACCTCTTCGGGCTGTGCCCGGCTGGGCCCCATGGGTAAAGGCCCGGCCACCAGGCGCTTGCCATCGAGCCCCACCCCCAGGCCTGGCTCCAGGGGGGGCCCCAGTGATCAGCGTCCGGGCGAGGGGAACTCCGAACCATTGATTGATGTCATCA